>NC_135232.1:1158595796-1158895796 GCF_051348905.1 Ranitomeya variabilis
GGGAAATCGGAATAGCACTGAATACATTGACAGCAGGCAACAACTGAAAGTCCAGGTGAGCTAAATAGGGAACCAACTAGCAGATGACGAGGCAGCTGATCTCAGCCACAGACCCGCAGAATGACAAAAAGAGCCACCAGAGGGAGCCCAAAGACAGCACTCACTCAGTACCACTCGTGACCACAAGAGGGAGCCCAAGAACAGAGTTCACAACAGTACCCCCCCCTTGAGGAGGGGTCACCGAACCCTCATCAAAACCCCCAGGGCGATCAGGATGAGCCACATGGAAGGCATGAACCAAATCGGCCGCATGAACATCAGAGGCGACCACCCAGGAATTATCCTACTGA
Organism: Ranitomeya variabilis; assembly: GCF_051348905.1. Taxonomy (NCBI): domain Eukaryota; kingdom Metazoa; phylum Chordata; class Amphibia; order Anura; family Dendrobatidae; genus Ranitomeya; species Ranitomeya variabilis. Next base: position 1,158,596,147 of record NC_135232.1, read on the forward strand.
ACATAGCCCTTCCACTTAACCAAATACTGAAGCCTCCGTCTAGAAATACGAGAATCCAAGATCTTCTCCACCACATACTCCAATTCTCCCTCAACCAGCACCGGAGCAGGAGGCTCAACAGAAGGAACCACGGGCACCACATACCTCCGCAACAAAGACCTATGGAACACATTATGAATGGTAAACGATGCTGGGAGGTCCAAACGAAATGACACAGGGTTAAGGATTTCCAAAATCTTATAAGGACCGATGAAACGAGGCTTGAATTTAGGAGAGGAGACCTTCATAGGAACATGACGAGAAGACAGCCACACCAAATCCCCAACACGAAGTCGGGGACCCACACAGCGATGGCGGTTGGCAAAGCGCTGAGCCTTCTCTTGTGACAACTTCAAATTGTCCACCACATGGTTCCAAATCTGCTGCAACCTATCCACCACAGACTGCACAAAGGAACGCACATCCCGCGACAAGGAAGGCCACCAGAAGGACCTAGCCACCAAATCTCTGGTACCAAAAATCCCAGGATGACCCGCTAACACCGAAGAATGAACCTCGGAAATAACTCTGCTGGTCCATCTATCTGGGACAAACAGTCTCTCTGGTGGACAACGGTCAGGTCTATCCGCCTGAAATTCCTGCAGCACTCGTCGCAAATCTGGGGAAATGGCTGACAAAATCACTCCCTCTCTGAGGACACCAGCCGGCTCTGAAACTCCAGAAGAGTCAGGCACAAAACTCCTAGAAAGAGCATCAGCCTTCACGTTCTTCGAACCAGGCAGGTACGAGACCACGAAATCGAAACGGGAGAAAAACAACGACCAACGAGCCTGTCTAGGGTTCAGCCGCTTGGCAGACTCGAGATAAATCAGATTTTTGTGATCAGTCAAGACCACCACACGATGCTTAGTCCCCTCGAGCCAATGTCGCCACTCCTCAAATGCCCACTTCATTGCCAACAACTCCCGATTACCAACATCATAATTCCGCTCCGCAGGCGAAAACTTCCTCGAAAAGAAAGCACAAGGCTTCATCACAGAGCCATCAGAGCTTCACTGCGACAAAACAGCCCCTGCTCCAATCTCAGAAGCATCAACCTCGATCTGAAAAGGAAGAGAGATATCTGGCTGACATAAGACTGGAGCCGAAGAAAACCGGCGCTTCAGCTCCCGAAAGGCCTCCACGGCCGCAGGAGACCAATTAGTCACATCAGAACCCTTCTTGGTCAAATCCGTCAAGGGCTTAACCACGCCAGAAAAATTAGTGATGAAGCGACGGTAAAAATTAGCAAAACCCAAGAACTTCTGAAGACTCTTAACAGATGAAGGCTGAGTCCAGTCATGAATAGCCTGGACCTTGACTTGGTCCATCTCAATAGTAGAAGGAGAAAAAATAAAACCCAAAAAGGAAACCTTCTGGACTCCGAAGAGACATTTTGAGCCCTTCACAAATAAGGCATTGGCACGCAAGACCTGAAATACCATTCTGACCTGCTTCACATGGGACTCCCAATCATCAGAAAAGACCAAAATGTCATCCAGATACACAATCATAAATTTATCCAGATATTCTCGGAAGATGTCATGCATGAAGGACTGAAACACAGAAGGAGCATTAGACAGTCCAAAAGGCATCACCAAGTACTCAAAATGGCCTTCGGGCGTATTAAATGCAGTTTTCCATTCATCACCCTGCTTAATACGCACAAGGTTATACGCATCACGAAGATCTATCTTGGTGAACCAACTAGACCCCCTAATCCGAGCAAACAGATCAGACAATAGTGGCAAAGGATACTGAAATTTGACCGTGATTTTATTTAGAAGGCGATAATCTATACAAGGTCTCAGAGAACCATCCTTCTTGGCCACAAAAAAGAATCTTGCACCAAGAGGGGAGGAGGACCGGCGAATATGTCCATTCTCCAAAGACTCCTTTATATAACTCCGCATAGCGGCATGCTCTGGCACAGACAAATTAAAAAGTCGTCCCTTAGGGAACTTACTACCAGGAATCAAATTTATAGCACAATCACAATCCCTATGAGGAGGTAGGGCACTGGATCTGGGCTCATCAAATACATCCTGGTAGTCTGACAAAAACTCAGGGACTTCAGAAGGAGTGGAAGAAGCAATCGACACCAAAGGTGAGTCGCCATGAACTCCCTGGCAACCCCAACTTGACACAGACATAGCTTTCCAATCCAGGACTGGATTGTGAGTCTGCAACCATGGCAGACCCAACACGACAACATCATGCAAATTATGCAGCACAAGAAAGCGAATCACCTCCTGATGTACAGGAGCCATGCACATGGTCACTTGAGTCCAGTACTGAGGTTTATTCTTGGCCAATGGTGTAGCATCAATTCCCCTTAGTGGAATAGGAATTTTTAAAGGCTCCAAAGTAAAACCACAGCGCCTGGCAAATGACAAATCCATCAGATTCAGGGCAGCACCTGAATCCACAAAAGCCATAACCGAGTAGGATGACAGAGAGCAAATTAAAGTAACAGACACAATGAATTTAGGCTGTATAGTACCAACGGTGACAGATTCAGCGATTTTTTTTTAAGCGCTTAGAGCATGCTGAGATAACATGAGCAGAATCACCACAGTAAAAGCACAACCCATTTTGACGTCTATGATTTTGCCGTTCACTTCTGGTCAGAATTCTGTCACATTGCATAGACTCAGGTTTCTGTTCAGAAAACACCGCCAGATGATGCGCAGGTTTGCGCTCCCGCAAACGCTGATCAATCTGAATGGCCAAAGCCATTGACTCATTCAGACCTGCAGGCGTGGGGAATCCCACCATGACATTCTTAATGGTTTCAGAAAGACCTTTTCTGAAATTTGCAGCCAAAGCACACTCATTCCATTGAGTAAGCACCGACCATTTCCTAAATTTTTGACAATACACCTCAGCTTCATCCTGCCCCTGAGAAAGAGCCAGTAAAGCCTTTTCTGCCTGGTTCTCAAGATTAGGTTCCTCATAAAGCACTCCAAGCGCCAGAAAAAACGCATTTACATTCAGCAATGCAGGGTCTCCTGGCGCCAGGGAGAATGCCCAATCTTGAGGGTCACCACGTAATAAGGAGATAATTATTTTAACTTGCTGAGTGGAATCACCAGGGGAACGAGGTCTCAAAGAAAGAAATAATTTACAATTATTCTTAAAATTCAGAAACCTAGATCTATCTCCAGAAAACAACTCAGGAATGGGAATTTTTGGCTCTGACATAGGATTGTGAACAACAAAATCCTGAATGCTTTGAACCCTTGCAGCAAGATGATCCATACTAGAAGTCAGACTCTGAATATCCATGTCTGCAGCTGAACTCAGAGCCACCCAGAGATTAAGGGGAAGAGAGAAGCTGGACAAACTGCAGCAAAGGAAAAAAAAAAATGCACTCCGGACTTCTTATCCCGCTTCTGCGATGCATTAAACACTTTTTGGCCTGCTGTACTGTTATGATCCTTAGTGGCTGAGGATCACAGATCTGACCAGCTAAGTAACTGAACATAGGACGAGCTCTAGGGAGGTGGTAACTGGACTGACCGCAATCCTGATCCTATCCAATACACACTAAAAGTAGCCGTGGAACGTTTCCTGAAATCCTAGACGTCTCTTCACGGCCTGAGAAACTAACTACCCCTAAAGAGAGAAAGCAAAGACCTCACTTGCCTCAGAGAAAAAACCCCAAAGATATAGGAAGCCCCCCACAAATAATAACGGTGAGTTAAGGGGAAAACACAAACGTAGAAATGAAACAGATTTAGCAAATGAGGCCCGCTAATCACTAGATAGCAGAAGATAGATAGGAAACTGTGCGGTCAATAAAAAACCCTATCCAAAATATCCACGCTGAGAGTTCAAGAACCCCCGCACCAACTAACGGTGTGAGGGGAGAAACTCAGCCCCCTAGAGCTACCAGCAAGCGAGGAAATCACATATTAGCAAGCTGGACAGAACTCATCATAAACAAGAAACATATTAAACACAGATGAGCAAAAATGAACAAACAGAAACTTAGCTTCTCTTGGAGAGACTGATAACGAATGTAGTCAGGGGAAATCAGAATAGCACTGAATACATTGACAGCAGGCAACAACTGAAAGTCCAGGTGAGCTAAATAGGGAACCAACTAGCAGATGACGAGACAGCTGATCTCAGCCACAGACCCGCAGAATGACAAAAAAAGCCACCAGAGGGAGCCCAAAGACAGCACTCACTCAGTACCACTCGTGACCACAAGAGGGAGCCCAAGAACAGAGTTCACAACAGGTAAGCACAAGAGAGACAGACATTAATACTGAGTGCAGAGCAAAACCCCTTCCAGAATCTTGAAGTGAACTGTACTCCACGGTCAGAGATGATCTCATCCGGAACCCCGTGCAACCGAAAGACATTCTGTATAACCAAGTTCACTGTATCTTTAGCTGAGGGGAGGCGGGGCACGGAACAAAATGAGCAGCTTTAGTCAGGCGATCAACTACCACCATGATTGTATTCATGCCCCGCGATGTAGGCAGCTCCACAATAAAGTCCATTGATATAGACCCCCAATGGCGGGACGGAACAGGTAATGGTTGTAGAAGACCTGTAGGTGCCACATGAGGAGTCTTGTAATGGGCACATACCTCGCAAGAGAGAACATAGTCCTTGGTATCCTTCAGGCAAGTTGGCCACCAGAAGAATCGGCTCAGGAACTCTTGTGTCTTCTGTACCCCCCTGTGACCAGCCAACTTGGAGTCATGTACCAACTTGAGGATCTGCAGACGGACGACCTCCGGGACGTAGATACGTCGATCTCTGAACCACATGCCACCCTTAAAGAAAAGATTAATATCCACAGGTGGGTTGGCCAGAAATACATGACCGTCATAGGCCTCCCTGCACTCCTTCCACAAGTCCTGATCGTGGATAACTCCGATGAAATTGGCATCAGATAGAATGGTCTTGGACGGGGCCCCAGGTACGGAATCCGCAGCATGGATTCGGGATAAAGCATCAGCCTTCCCATTACGAGAACCTGGACGGTACGAGATAACAAAGTTAAATTGATTTAAAAATAAGTTCCAATGAGCCTGATGAGGAGAAAGACATCTAGCGGATCTAAGGAACTCTAAATTGCGATGGTCAGTTAGCACTATGATCTGTTGTGCAGCTCCTTGCAGATGAGGCCTCCATTTCTTGAAAGCCGCAATAATAGCCAGCAATTCCTTGTCTCCCACGTCGTAATTCTTCTCTGCTGGGGTTAGTCTACAGGAAAAGAAAGCACAAGGATGTAGCAGACCCTTCTCTCCAGTTCTTTGGGAGAGAATAGCCCCCAAAGCATTATCAGAAGCGTCCACCTCCACAATGAAAGGAAGTGTTGGATCTGGGTGTATCAACAATGGTGCTGATGTGAAACAGATCTTAAGCCAATCAAAAGCTTCTTGAGCCTGTGATGACCACTTAAAGGGCTTTTCCTTCTTTGTCAAGGAAGTAATGGGACGGACAATATCAGAAAATTTTCGAATGAAGCGTCTGTAGAAATTTGCCAAACCAATAAAATGTTGGACCTCCTTAACGTTCTTGGGTACCAGCCAGTCAAGGATAGCCTGAATCTTACCAGATTCCATGTTCAGCCCCTGGGTAGAGATGATATAACCAAAGAACTGTATCTCAGAACGATGGAACTCGCATTTCTCTGGCTTAATATACAGATGGTTCTCTTTCAGACGTCTTAAAACAGTTTTGACATGTTCTTCATGTTCCTGTAGAGAGTCAGAAAAGATTAGTATATCGTCCAAATAGATCACCACAAACTGGTCCAACAAATCTCTGAAAATGTCATTAGCAAGGTGTTGAAATGTTGCAGGGGCGTTACAAAGCCCAAAGGGCATCACAAGAGATTCAAAGTGTCCATACTGGCATCTGAATGCTGTCTTCCACTCATCCCCTGGACGAATACACACCAAATTATAAGCCCCACGAAGATCCAGTTTAGAGAACACCTTAGCATGGCGGACTCTTTCCAGTAATTCGGGAATCAGAGGCAAAGGGTAACGGTTTCGTACGGTTACCTTATTGAGTTCTTGATAGTCAACACAGGGTCTCAGGGTCCCATCCTTCTTCTTTACAAAAAAGATAGGTGCCCCTGCTGGTGAGAAAGAAGGACGTATGAAGCCTTTGGCCAGATTTTCATCAATATACTCTTTTAAGGCTTGAAGCTCAAGTGCCGCCATAGAGTATTCATTACCAAAAGGAATAGCTGCCCCAGGAAGCAACTCAATGGGACAGTCATAATGCCTGTGTGGAGGAAGCTGGTCTGCATTCTTCTTGTCACAGAGGTTAGAGAACTCTTTATATGCTGGAGGTAAAGAAAATACCTGTACATGTGGTTCCGTAGTTGTGGACTCAGGGACAGCTTCTGTTAACGCTGAGTTGCTCCTTGTTGGGAAGATAATCTCCTTGGTCTCCCAGTTGATAATTGGGTTCTGAGAACGCAATCAAGGAATGCCTAAAATCACAGGAAAATGAGAAGAAATTAGCAAGAAAGATAGTTGCTCCTGATGATTAGGCTCCAACAAAATTTCAAGGGGTATGGTCTCCTGATCCACAGGCCCAGAGACTAAAGGTGACCCACCACTGTTTCCATGGTAATTGGAGAGGCTCTTTGCTGAATTTTAAAACCATGTTCCTTGGCAAATGCGATATCCATGAAATTGCCACCTGCACCAGAGTCAATCATAACTGCACTGGAAATCCACTGTCCTGAACACAGGATCTTAATAGGAAGAGAACAGTGAGAGTTCTTTTCCTTCAGCTCCTTGGGGGGTGAAGTCATAGAAAGTGAATGGAATACAGCGTTTAAAGGCAGGCTACATTCAGAGATGTCAGATTCATCATCACAGTTGTCATACTCCCCTATTGCTGCTAGCACCTTGTTAGGCCGTCTAGGACACTTAGGACAATTGATCAAGAAGTGGTCAGACTGGCCGCAGTAGAAACATAGACTTTCACGAAGGCGATGCTCCTGGCACTCATTGATCTCGCGCCCCTGAACGGAATCAATTTGCATGGGCAACTCCTCCACCTCCCGAGAGGTTTTACCTGCAGGCTCTTTGGAAGGAAGGGAAAAGTTAGACACACGGTTATATGCAGCAAATTTCTCCTGCCTACGCTCAGTAAGGCGAATGTCTATGCGCACACAATGCTGTATAAATGTCTCTAGCTCTTGTGGTGACTCAGAGCAGGCTAGTTCATCTTTTACAATACTAGACAGACCCCTTTTAAAAATAGGCAATTGTGCATAACTGTCCCAATTGGTATCTACCACCAATCTCCTGAATTCAGTGGCATACTCAATAACAGAACGTTTAGCCTGGCGTAAAGACAACAAAGCAGATTCAGCGGTTGCACGGCGATTAGGGTCATCAAACATTAATGCCATAGCGGCCAAGAAATCATCCAAGTCATTTAACCGTGGGTCACGAGACTCAATCATCGGATTCGCCCAGGCGAGCGCTCGTGAGGTCCGTAGCATTATTACACACAATACTTTGGATCTATCAGTAGGAAAACGGTCAGCATGCACATCAAAATATAGCATACATTGATTCACAAAGCCACGAAATTTGTAGCGATCACCATTAAATCTGAATGGGGGCAACTTAGGTGGGCTAGCTGGTGGCGGTTGCCCAGAGGGTAAAGTCACTTTGAGTGCTTATGTCCTGAAAAGCCCGTCCATACTGGGACTCTATGCCAGCAAGTTTGTTTTCCTGGGCTGCCATGCGGTTGCTCAAGTCCTGCAAAGTCTGTCCAAACACTTGTTGATTGAGTTCAAAGCTGCCAAACTTCTTTTGCAGACCTTCCACATCTTTCTGCAGTGATCTAATTATGGAAAACACCTGCTCTAATCTGCTTTCTGCAGTCATTGTTCCAGCAGTCTTCTTTTTTTTAGGCTAGAGTATCCTGTAATAATTATAGGGGATAACTCAGAAGACTCTTTGAGTGGAACAAGACAACTACAGTACACAGTTTTATAAGTGGTAAAGTCTATATTATCACACGGTGATTGAAACAGGTGCAGAGAGAAACTCAAGTCCACAACACTTGGTGCAAATAATAAACGCAGCTTAGCAGTCTATAGGAAACTTCAGAGCAAAATGCAATCAAGCAGAAAGTCTATGAAAGCACAGTTATTCTTGAGGATACTTAACACGAATAAATCCTTGTCTTAGTCCAGACACAGATAGATATGCTTATAGGCAGTTCAAATCATATCTTAGCTCAACCAGGGAGGCCTGGTTAATAGTCTCAGGTTAGTGCAAAGCAGCAGCAGCTTACATGTCCAGCAAATGCAGGTGGAAGTAAGCACGAGCAGCAGATGAAGGAGTATTACTGGAAACTTGTGTATGCAGCAGGAACTCAGAGCAGAGTAGCAGGATCACCACACAGGTTCACAGGAGCAGGTGTATAGCCAAGGAGTAATCAGAGATCAGGAGCTGGATGCAAGGCAGAATACTCTAGCACAGACTGAAGGCTGGGGTGGAGTTTTATAGCAGGAAGACACAGTGCACATGAGACCAAAGACGCCATCTTGGAAAAGGGCAGTAATGCACAAAAGGTAAAAAATGTTCAGATTCCTGACACCATCACAGCCTCTGACTCGCACCCAATGCTGCGCATTGAAGAGCTGCTTGAGAGGTTAGCTGGCGCAAAATACCTGACCATAATGGATCTGAGTTGAGGATACTGGCAGATTCCCCTGAGCCCCGAGGCGCAGGAGAAGTCCGCCTTTATCACACCCTTCGGACTGTACGAGTCCACGGTCATGCCCTTCGGCATGAAGAATGCCCCTGCCACTTTCCAGCGGATAGTCAGTCTCCTGTTTCAGGGACTGGAGGAGTATGCCGTGGCGTACTTGGATGACATTGCCATCTTCAGTTCCTCCTGGAAGGAACACCTGCAGCATCTCGAGGAGGTGCTCAGGCGAATTCACCAAGCTGGACTGACTATCAAGCCCGGAAAGTGCCAGGTGGGCATGAGGGAGGTCCACTACCTGGGACACTGGGTAGGCGGAGGCACCCTAAAGCCAGAGCCTGAGAAAGTTGGAGCAATCGTGGACTGGCCCACTCCCAGGACCAAGAAGCAGGTGATGTCCTTCCTGGGCACTGCAGGGTACTATAGGCGCTTCGTACAGTACTATAGTAGCCTGGCAAAACCTTTGACGGACCTCCCCAGGAAGAAGCTACCCCACATCGTCAACTGGACCGATGGCTGTGAGGGGGCCTTCCAGGTGTTGAAAACAGCACTGTGCAACGCCCCTGTGTTGAAAGCAGTCGACAGTAGTTGACCGTTCTTGGTACAGACCGACACCAGCGAGTTTGGCCTTGGTGCTGTGCTCAGCCAGGTTGACTCGGAGAACCAAGAGCACCCCGTGTTGTACCTGAGCCAGAAACTTTTGCCGAGGGAAGTGGCCTACTCCACCATTGAGAAGGAGTGCCTAGCCATAGTCTGGGCCCTGCAGCGCCTGCAGCCCTACTTGTACGGTCGCCCTTTCACTGTGGTTACTGACCACAACCCACTGCGCTGGCTAAACACCATGGGTGGAACCAACGGCAGATTGCTACGCTGGAGCCTTGCCCCTCAGCAGTTTGACTTCACCATTGAACACAATGGGCAGAGAGCATGGCAATGCAGATGGACTGTCCCACCAGGGTGAACCTACTGAGGTGTGAATGGAGGCATACCAAGGGGTTCTGCCTCCGTAGCGCAGACCAAAAGGGGAGGTGTCACGATATTGTATGAAATATAATATAAGTTTTAGTCTCTCATTGCCAGCACCTATAGGGTGGGCATTGACCCCCCTTCATTTCAGGATTTAGCTTTTCTTTTCAATGGGTGTAGAAGAGCTTTTATTGCTCTGGCTGCAAATTCCTGACTTTGAGCAACTTACTCTTCATGCCCCTCCCAAAAATTTTTTTATGATCGCTTGTGTTGGCTCAAACTTTCCTCCAGCAAGAACTGGTATAGAAGTTCTCCAAAATCCATGAGGGTCTTTGTTCTAATATGATAAGATATTGGGGCCAACGGTTTAAGCTAGGAAAATAATACATCCAGTTTATGAATCTCCATCGGCGATTCTATCGGCCACGGTAAACGCTGGCTTCTAGTTCCAACAGGGACAGAGTATGGATTTCTCTGGAACTGTGTATCACAAATCGCACAAATTGGTCTCATTAGAACGCAATGTTAATACAAGATGAATGCTGGGTGTGTTATGATTCTGACATGTTCTGTAGCAGAGATACAGGCATTAGACAAACTTGTGTTAAATTTACTAAGTGTTGTGATTTTGCTTTTTGCTCCCTCTAGTGGTCATTAGTGATTTGACTCTGGAGCTTCTGTCTTTTCCTATATCCTCACCTGGGCCGTTAGTTCAGGGGCGTTGCTATATAAGCTCCCTGGACCTTCAGTTCAATGCCTGGCATCGTTGAAATCAGAGCTAATCTGTTGTGCTCTTGTCCTATGATCCTGGTTCCTGTATTTCAAGCTAAGTCTTCTTCCTTGCTTTTTGCTTTTGTTTTGTTTGGTATTTTTGTCCAGCTTGTTCCAATCTGTATCCTGACCTTTGCTGGAAGCTCTAGGGGGCTCGTGTTCTCCCCCCGGACCGTTAGACGGTTCGGGGGTTCTTGAATCTCCAGCGTGGATTTTTATAGGGTTTTTGTTGACCAGATAAGTTATCTTGCTATATTCTGCTATTAGTAAGCTGGCCTCTCTTTGCTGAACCTGGTTCATTTCTGTGTTTGTCATTTCCTCTTACCTCACCGTTATTATTTGTGGGGGGCTTGTATCTTGCTTTGGGGTTCCTTTCTCTGGAGGCAAGAGAGGTCTTTGTTTTCTTCTCCTAGGGGTAGTTAGATTCTCCGGCTGGCGCGAGTCATCTAGCGATCCGTAGGCATGATCCCCGGCTACTTCTAGTGTTGGCGTTAGGAGTAGCTATTTGGTCAACCCAGTTACCACAGCCCTATGAGCTGGATTTTTGAATCTCGCAGACTTACACGTTCCTCTGAGACCCTGTCCACTGGGGTCATAACAGTATGCCAGGACAGTATTAAATGTTTAATGCATTGCAGAAGTGGGATTATAAGAAAGAAAATTTTGAGTTTTTTTTTTCCCTCTCTCATTTTTTTTTTTTTTTTCTTTTCCCCTTTACCTCAGAGTGGCTTAAGCTTGCTGCAGACATGAATGTCCAGACCTTGATTACAAGTGTGGACCAGCTTGCCGCTCGTGTGCAGGGTATACAAGATTATGTTACCAGAAATCCTAGGTCTGAACCCAAGATTCCGATTCCTGAACTGTTTTCAGGAGACCGATTTAAGTTTAGGAATTTCAGGAATAATTGTAAATTGTTTTTGTCCCTGAAACCTTGTTCGTCTGGAGACTCTGCTCAACAAGTAAAAATTGTTATTTCATTCTTACGGGGTGACCCTCAAGATTGGGCTTTTTCGTTGGCGCCAGGAGATCCGGCATTGGCTGATATTGATGCGTTTTTTCTAGCGCTCGGTTTACTTTATGAGGAACCCAATCTTGAGATTCAGGCAGAGAAAGCCTTGCTGGCTATGTCTCAGGGCCAGGACGAGGCTGAGGTGTATTGCCAAAAATTTCGGAAATGGTCCGTGCTGACACATTGGAACGAGTGTGCACTGGCCGCTAATTTTAGAAATGGCCTTTCTGAGGCCATTAAGAATGTTATGGTGGGTTTTCCCATTCTGAATGATACCATGTCCCTGGCTATTCAAATTGACCGGCGGTTGCGGGAGCGCAAAACCGCAAATTCCCTCATGTTGTTGTCTGAACAGACACCTGATGTGATGCAATGTGATAGAAAAACCGCAAATTCCCTCATGGTGTTGTCTGAACGGACACCTGATTTGATGCAATGTGATAGAATCCTGACTAGAAATGAGAGGAAAATTCATAGACGCCGGAATGGCTTGTGCTACTACTGTGGTGATTCTACACATGTTATCTCAGCATGCTCTAAACGTATATCTAAGGTTGTTAGTCCTGTCACCGTTGGTAATTTGCATCCTAAGTTTATTCTGTCTGTAACTTTGATTTGCTCACTGTCATCTTATCCTGTCATGGCGTTTGTAGATTCAGGTGCTGCCCTGAGTCTTATGGATCTCTCATTTGCTAAGCGCTGTGGTTTTATTCTTGAACCATTAGAAAATCCTATCCCTCTTAGGGGTATTGATGCTACGCCATTAGCAGAAAATAAACCGCAGTATTGGACACAGGTTACCATGTGCATGACTCTTGAACACCGCGAGGTGATACGTTTTCTCGTTCTACATAAAATGCATGATTTGGTTGTTTTGGGGCTGCCATGGTTACAGACCCATAATCCAGTCCTGGACTGGAAGGCTATGTCAGTCTCAAGTTGGGGCTGTCGTGGTATTCATGGAGATTCCCTGCCTGTGTCTATTGCTTCTTCTACGCCTTCGGAAGTTCCGGCGTATTTGTCTGATTATCAGGATGTCTTCAGCGAGTCTAAGTCCAGTGCACTGCCTCCTCATAGGGAATGTGACTGTGCAATAGATTTGATTCCAGGCAGTAAGTTTCCTAAGGGAAGACTGTTTAATCTGTCGATACCTGAACATACCGCTATGCGTTCATATATCAAGGAGTCTCTGGAGAAAGGACACATCCGTCCGTCTTCTTCCCCTCTTGGTGCGGGATTCTTTTTTGTGGCTAAAAAGGACGGATCTTTGAGGCCTTGTATTGACTATCGGCTTTTAAATAAGATCACTGTCAAATTTCAGTATCCTTTGCCGCTGTTGTCTGACTTGTTTGCCCGGATTAAAGGTGCCAAGTGGTTTACCAAGATAGACCTTCGTGGTGCGTACAACCTTGTGCGCATTAAGCAAGGGGATGAATGGAAAACCGCATTCAATACGCCCGAAGGTCATTTTGAGTACTTGGTGATGCCTTTTGGGCTCTCTAATGCCCCTTCAGTTTTTCAGTCCTTTATGCATGACATTTTCCGGAACTATCTGGATAAATTTTTGATCGTTTATCTGGATGATATTCTGTTTTTTTCTGATAATTGAGACTCGCATGTGGAGCAGGTCAGGATGGTCTTTAAAATTTTGCGTGAAAATTCTTTGTTTGTCAAGGGCTCAAAGTGTCTTTTTGGTGTACAGAAGGTTCCCTTTTTGGGGTTCATTTTTTCCCCTTCTGCTGTGGAGATGGACCCAGTCAAGGTCCGAGCTATTCTTGATTGGACTCAGCCCTCGTCAGTTAAGAGTCTTCAGAAGTTCTTGGGTTTCGCTAACTTCTACCGTCGTTTTATCGCTAACTTTTCTAGCATTGTGAAACCTTTGACGGATATGACCAAGAAGGGCTCCGATGTGGTTAATTGGGCTCCTGCTGCCGTGGAGGCTTTCCAGGAGTTGAAACGTCGGTTTACTTCGGCGCCTGTTTTGTGCCAGCCTGATGTCTCGCTTCCCTTTCAGGTTGAGGTGGATGCTTCAGAGATTGGAGCAGGGGCCGTTTTGTCGCAGAGAGGCCCTGGTTGCTCTGTTATGAGACCTTGCGCCTTTTTCTCTAGGAAGTTTTCGCCTGCGGAGCGAAATTATGATGTGGGCAATCGGGAGTTGTTGGCCATGAAATGGGCATTTGAGGAGTGGCGTCATTGGCTCGAGGGTGCTAAGCATCGTGTGGTGGTCTTGACTGATCACAAAAATCTGATGTATCTCGAGTCTGCTAAACGCCTGAATCCTAGACAGGCCCGCTGGTCATTGTTTTTCTCCCGTTTTGACTTTGTTGTCTCGTATTTACCAGGTTCAAAAAATGTGAAGGCCGATGCTCTTTCCAGGAGCTTTGTGCCTGATGCTCCTGGAGTCGCTGAACCTGTTGGTATTCTTAAGGATGGTATTATCTTGTCAGCTATTTCTCCAGATCTGCGACGTGTGTTGCAGAGATTTCAGGCTGATAGGCCTGATTCTTGTCCACCTGACAGACTGTTTGTGCCTGATAAGTGGACCAGCAGAGTCATTTCCAAGGTTCATTCCTCGGTGTTGGCAGGTCACCCAGGAATTTTTGGCACCAGAGATCTGGTGGCCAGATCCTTTTGGTGGCCTTCCTTGTCTAGGGATGTGCGGTCATTTGTACAGTCCTGTGGGACTTGTGCTCGAGCTAAGCCTTGCTGTTCTCGTGCCAGCGGGTTGCTCTTGCCCTTGCCTGTCCCTAAGAGACCTTGGACACATATCTCCATGGATTTCATTTCTGATCTTCCGGTGTCTCAAGGCATGTCTGTTATCTGGGTGATATGTGATCGCTTCTCCAAGATGGTCCATTTGGTTCCTTTGCCTAAGCTGCCTTCCTCTTCCGATCTGGTTCCTGTGTTTTTCCAGAACGTGGTTCGTTTGCACGGCATCCCTGAGAATATTGTGTCAGACAGAGGATCCCAGTTCGTTTCCAGATTCTGGCGATCCTTTTGTAGTAGGATGGGCATTGACTTGTCGTTTTCGTCTGCTTTCCATCCTCAGACTAATGGACAGACGGAGCGAACTAATCAGACTTTGGAGGCTTATTTGAGGTGTTTTGTCTCTGCTGATCAGGACGATTGGGTGACCTTCTTGCCGTTGGCTGAGTTTGCCCTTAATAATCGGGCTAGTTCCGCCACCTTGGTTTCGCCGTTTTTCTGCAACTCTGGTTTCCACCCTCGTTTTTCTTCGGGTCATGTGGAACCTTCTGACTGCCCTGGGGTGGATTCTGTGGTGGATAGGTTGCAGCGGATCTGGAATCTTGTGGTGGACAACTTGAAGTTGTCACAGGAGAGGGCTCAGCGCTTTGCCAACCGCCGCCGCGGTGTGGGTCCCCGACTACGTGTTGGGGATTTGGTGTGGCTTTCTTCCCGCTTTGTTCCTATGAAGGTTTCCTCTCTCAAATTTAAACCTCGTTTTATTGGTCCTTACAAGATATTGGAAATCCTTAATCCTGTATCCTTTCGCCTGGATCTTCCTGTGTCGTTTGCTATCCACAACGTGTTTCATAGGTCCTTGTTGCGGCGGTACGTTGTGCCTGTGGTTCCTTCTGCTGAGCCTCCTGCTCCGGTGTTGGTTGAGGGCGAGTTGGAGTACGTGGTGGAGAAGATCTTGGATTCTCGTCTCTTCAGGCGGAGGCTTCAGTACCTGGTCAAGTGGAAGGGCTATGGTCAGGAAGATAATTCCTGGGTGGTCGCCTCTGATGTTCATGCGGCCGATTTAGTTCGTGCCTTTCACGCCGCTCGTCCTGATCGCCCTGGTGGTCGTGGTGAGGGTTCGGTGACCCCTCACTAAGGGGGGGGGGGGTACTGTTGTGATTTTGCTTTTTGCTCCCTCTAGTGGTCATTAGTGATTTGACTCTGGAGCTTCTGTCTTTTCCTATATCCTCACCTGGGCCGTTAGTTCAGGGGCGTTGCTATATAAGCTCCCTGGACCTTCAGTTCAATGCCTGGCATCGTTGAAATCAGAGCTAATCTGTTGTGCTCTTGTCCTATGATCCTGGTTCCTGTATTTCAAGCTAAGTCTTCTTCCTTGCTTTTTGCTTTTGTTTTGTTTGGTATTTTTGTCCAGCTTGTTCCAATCTGTATCCTGACCTTTGCTGGAAGCTCTAGGGGGCTGGTGTTCTCCCCCCGGACCGTTAGACGGTTCGGGGGTTCTTGAATCTCCAGCGTGGATTTTTATAGGGTTTTTGTTGACCAGATAAGTTATCTTGCTATATTCTGCTATTAGTAAGCTGGCCTCTCTTTGCTGAACCTGGTTCATTTCTGTGTTTGTCATTTCCTCTTACCTCACCGTTATTATTTGTGGGGGGCTTGTATCTTGCTTTGGGGTCCCTTTCTCTGGAGGCAAGAGAGGTCTTTGTTTTCTTCTCCTAGGGGTAGTTAGATTCTCCGGCTGGCGCGAGTCATCTAGCGATCCGTAGGCATGATCCCCGGCTACTTCTAGTGTTGGCGTTAGGAGTAGCTATTTGGTCAACCCAGTTACCACAGCCCTATGAGCTGGATTTTTGAATCTCGCAGACTTACACGTTCCTCTGAGACCCTGTCCACTGGGGTCATAACACTAAGGCTGAAGAGATAGGAGGGGCTAAGGAAACCAGCCCTGTTAGTGATGACACAAGGCTGTGGTTATTTAAGTGACTCCACTTTACCCAGCCTTCAGAGACTGTGAGAGTCTGTCTGAGTCTTATCTGAGGAGTCCTGACTGCCAATCCTGATGCATTGGGACATATGGGAACTCCACCCACTAGCCTGGTTGCCTGCAATGTCCTGAGAACATGTGAGTGTTACCTTTTCTCATTTAATCCCTTTATTTTATAATTACCTTGCACATTGTCAGTTGTCTCATATTGTAACATCTTTATATGCCTTTTTGTAAACAGTGCCTTAAACTTTCGGAGTAAAATATATAAATTACTAGTTCGTTCTTCCTGTTCTAAAACGTACCCTAAGTCTTCTGAAGGGAATTACGCTACTGTTTTGGGTTAGCTTTGGACCCGTTTAATCGAAACTGGTGACAGCATACCTTTGTACCGGGTAGTTGGGAGTCGTTGTAGCGACTGCGGCGTTGATAATTATTATTCCTGCCTGAGTGGGAGTAGTTTATCGCCTCGCTGCAGCGTGCCCAATAGCCAGTACATAGCAGGCAGCCTTTCTGGTGACTAATTACCCTAGGTGCAGTACCTAATCTGACCTGAGAGTAAGGGGGGCGCCAGAGAGCTGCAAGTTTCAAGTGGAACTGTAAGCGGGATATAGATAAATCCCTGCAGTTCGTGGTATATTGAAGAGCTGTTCGGGCAGAGTGGACGTGAGATTACTGATCTGGATTTCTAGCTGGAAAACCCTTGTTTGGGTAGTTGTACGAGTACATAGATGTACTAACATCGACACTGACTCCAGAGAGTGAAGCATAATAATAATCTTTTATTTACATAGCGCCAACATATTCCACAGTCCTTTACCATAATTATGTCACGTATACTATGAGGACATTTAGGGTCATTTATAGTCACTGCACTGTTGAACTGCCTTATTTATATTTATACCAGCATATCTAAATTTAACCTCATTTAATATCTATTTTTCACCCTCTAGTGTCCCCTATATGACATTTTGCTTATTTTATTACTGTTTTTAATTATTGGTGATTTAAAAAAAATATTTATTATCATGGACCTCTTCTCCACTTGATTCTTATTTTGGGCTTTATTGTTGATTTATGACCCTCACCGGACTGTAGTATCTTCGCCATTAGTTGCACTATGTTTACTGACCAGCAATGATCCGAGAAGTGTCCACCATGTTACTCTTGTGGCTGTGTGTTCTCGAAAATAACAAATCACAAATCAACAAAATGTCTAAAAAACTTAACAATAAGAAATTTGGGGACCCACGCCCTCACTAGACCATAGCACTGGCACCCTCATCAGACCTTAGCACCGGCACCATCACCAGCCAGACCTTAGCACTGGCACCCTCACCAGACCATAGCACCGGCACCCTCACCAGACCGTAGCACAAGCACCCTCACCAGACCTTAGCAGCAGCACCCTCATCAGACCATAGCACAGGCACCATCACCAGACCTTGGAACTGGTCCCTTCACTAGACTGTGGGACCAGCAACCTTACCAGACCGTAGCACTGCCGCCCTCATCAGACCATGGGACTGGCGCCCTCACCAGACTGTAGCACTGCCGACCTCAACAGGCCGTAGCACTGCTGCCCTCACCAGACCGTAGCACTGCCGCCCTCAGCAGACCGTGGGACCTGCGCCCTCACCAGACTGTAGCACTGCCGACCTCAACAGGCCGTAGCACTGCCAACCTCACCAGACTGTAGCACTGCCGCCCTCAGCAGACCGTGGGACCTGCGCTCTCACCAGACCATAGCACTGCCGACCTCACCAGACCGTAGCACTGCCGACCTCACCAGACTGTAGCACTGCCGCCCTTACCAGACTGTAGCACTGCCGACCTCACCAGACCGTAGCACTGCCGACCTCACCAGACCGTAGCACTGCCGACCTCACCAGACCGTAGCACTGCCGACCTCACCAGACCGTAGCACTGCCGACCTCACCAGACCGTAGCACTGCCGACCTCACCAGACAGTAGCACTGCCGACCTCACCAGACCGTAGCACTGCCGACCTCACCAGACCGTAGCACTGCCGACCTCACCAGACCGTAGCACTGCCGACCTCACCAGACTGTAGCACTGCCGCCCTTACCAGACTGTAGCACTGCCGACCTCACCAGACCGTAGCACTGCCGACCTCACCAGACCGTAGCACTGCCGACCTCACCAGACCGTAGCACTGCCGACCTCACCAGACCGTAGCACTGCCGACCTCACCAGACCGTAGCACTGCCGACCTCACCAGACCGTAGCACTGCCGACCTCACCAGACCGTAGCACTGCCGACCTCACCAGACCGTAGCACTGCCGACCTCACCAGACCGTAGCACTGCCGACCTCACCAGACCGTAGCACTGCCGACCTCACCAGACCGTAGCACTGCCGACCTCACCAGACTGTAGCACTGCCGCCCTTACCAGACTGTAGCACTGCCGACCTCACCAGACCGTAGCACTGCCGACCTCACCAGACCGTAGCACTGCCGACCTCACCAGACCGTAGCACTGCCGACCTCACCAGACCGTAGCACTGCCGACCTCACCAGACCGTAGCACTGCCGACCTCACCAGACCGTAGCACTGCCGACCTCACCAGACCGTAGCACTGCCGACCTCACCAGACCGTAGCACTGCCGACCTCACCAGACAGTAGCACTGCCGACCTCACCAGACCGTAGCACTGCCGACCTCACCAGACCGTAGCACTGCCGACCTCACCAGACCGTAGCACTGCCGACCTCACCAGACCGTAGCACTGCCGACCTCACCAGACCGTAGCACTGCCGACCTCACCAGACCGTAGCACTGCCGACCTCACCAGACTGTAGCACTGCCGCTTTTACCAGACTGTAGCACTGCCGACCTCACCAGACTGTAGCACTGCCGCCCTTACCAGACTGTAGCACTGCCGACCTCACCAGACCGTAGCACTGCCGACCTCACCAGACCGTAGCACTGCCGACCTCACCAGACCGTAGCACTGCCGACCTCACCAGACCGTAGCACTGCCGACCTCACCAGACCGTAGCACTGCCGACCTCACCAGACCGTAGCACTGCCGACCTCACCAGACCGTAGCACTGCCGACCTCACCAGACCGTAGCACTGCCGACCTCACCAGACCGTAGCACTGCCGACCTCACCAGGCCGTAGCACTGCCGACCTCACCAGGCCGTAGCACTGCCGACCTCACCAGGCCGTAGCACTGCCGACCTCACCAGACCGTAGCACTGCCGACCTCACCAGACTGTAGCACTGCCGCCCTCACCAGGCCGTAGCACTGCCGACCTCACCAGGCCGTAGCACTGCCGACCTCACCAGGCCGTAGCACTGCCGACCTCACCAGAGTGTAATGCCTGTATCTTCGCCATTAGTTACACTATGTGTACTGACCAGCAGTGATCCGGGAGGTGTCCGCCATGTTACACTTGGGGCTGTGCGCTCTGGAAAATACAAAATCACAAAGCAAACAAAATGTGCAAAAAACTGATTGATAATAAGCTGAGTATGTCCAATGTGCGCACTGCTCTCATCACCATTTACATACTGCACTATAAATTATAGTGGAGGATCATCAGGCAGTAATGTCCTCTGGATGGTGCATGGACCGCAGGCTTCTCCACTATCCACCAGGGGGCGCTAAGCCACCCGAATCTGCAGATCACCAAGTATTATAAAGCCCATACAAGAGCATAGATTCCCGGATAAATAGTGCGTACATGTGTGTGTGCGTGCGTATAGGAGCATGATGGCTAGGTGGCTAGCATTGTATCCTTGCAGCACTGGAGTCCTGGGTTCAAATCTGTAAAGAGTTTGTATGTTCTCCCTCTGTTTGCGTGGGTTTCCTCCAGGTTCTCCGGTTTCCTCCCACTGGTAGGGATGAATCCCATACCAACAGGGGTTCTAGATTGTGAGCACCATCGGGGACAGTGCCGATAATGTGTGTAAAGTGCTGTGGAATTAATGGCGTCATATAAATAATAAATAATATAGATATGGGACAAACCGTGGGGATGGGACAAATCATGGCAGGGCCCCAATCTCCAGGGCTCACGTGATCTGCCTCTCTACATACATCAGTATGAGGGGACTGGCAGGTGAATTTTCTGGGTCATTTTCCTTTTTGCCCCCTTATCATTTGTGCGCGGGGGTTCACTGGCAAAAACATCCAACCCCCTCAGCAAATTCATCAAGAAAGCGAAGCGGAGAGAAAAAGTGCAGTGCCAGCAGTGACTACGAGGAGGGCAGGATTGTATATACCAGCACACAGGGAACCAGCGTCATATCATCTCCAGCCACAAACTAATACAAAATGCCCAGAAATACCAGTCAGACATGGCCCAGAGAGGACAGACACAATACACATCACTGCAGAATATGTTGGTGCTATTTAACAATAGTCATGAGCAGACATACCAGGCCTGACCACCAGGAGGCAGCAGTGCACTTAACATTGCAGTTTGTGCGCTGTGTTGGTCAGGATCACATGTACTGGAGGCCAAGAACTAATGAATGGAGAGGTGTCGGCCTCCCAGGACTGAGGAGAGCCCTGGACCCTGGATGGTGTGACTTCACCTATCACCTAGAATATCCTAGTATATGATTGTGGCCCACCGGCCGCAGTACTAACGCTGACCACCAGGAGGCAGCAGTGAGGTGGCGTGTGATTTGTGCACTATTCCGGGCAGGAATGTACAACCCCTGGCAAAAATTATGGAATCACCGGCCTTGGAGGATGTTCATTCAGTTGTTTAATTTTTATTTATTGATTTATTTATTTTGAAAAGCAGATCACAGACCTGGCACAAAACTACAGACATTTCAAATGGCAACTTTCTGGCTTTAATAAACACTAAAAGGGATCAAGAACAGAAAATGTGGTAGTCAGTAATGGTTACTTTTTTTAGAACAAGCAGAGGGAAAAAATGATGGAGTCATGAAAAACAAACAAAAAACCCTCCAGCACATCACTAGTATTTTGCTGCACCACCTCTGGCTTTTCTATCAGCTTGCAGTCTCTGAGGCCTGGACTTATTGAGGGTCACACAGGACTCTTCATCAATCTGCCTCCAACTTTCTCTGGTTGCTGTGGCCAGATCAGCTTTGCAGGTTGGAGCCTTGTCATGGACCATTTTCTTCAACTTCCACCAAAGATTTTCAATTGGGTTGAGATCCGGACTATTTGCAGCCCATGACATTGACCTTATGGGTCTTTTTTCCAGGAATGTTTTCACAGTTTTTGCTCTATGGCAGGATGCATTATTATCTTGAAAAATGATTTCCTCATCCCCAAACATCCTTTCAACTGATGGGATAAGAAAAGTGTCCAAAATATCAACATAAACTTGTGCATTTATTGAAGATGTAATGACAGCCGTCTCCTCAGTGCCTTTACCTGACATGCAGCCCCATATCATCAATGACTGTGGAAATTTGCATGTTCTCTTCAGGCAGTCATCTTTATAAATCTCATTGGAACGGCACCAAACACAAGTTCCAGCATCATCACCTTGTCCAATGCAGATTCGTGATTTATCACTGAATATGACTTTCATCCAGTCATCCACAGTCCACGATTGCTTTTCCTTAGCCCATTGTAACCTTGTTTTTTCTGTTTAGGTGTTAATGATGGCTTTCGTTTAGCTTTTCTGTATGTAAATCCCATTTCCATTGGGCGGTTTCTTACAGTTCGGTCACAGACGTTGACTCCAGTTTCCACCCATTTGTTCCTCATTTGTTTTGTTGTGCATTTCCTGTTTTGGAGACATATTGCTTGAAGTTTCCGGTCTTGATGCTTTGATGTCTTCCTTGGGCTACCAGTATGTTTGCCTTTAACAACCTTCCCATGTTGTTTGTATTTGGTCCAGATTTTAGACACAGCTGACTGTGAACACCCAACATCTTTTGCAACATTGTGTGATGATTTACCCTCTATTAAGAGTTTGATAATCCTCTCCTTTGTTTCAATTGACATCTCTCATGTTGGAGCCATGATTCATGTCAGTCCATTGGTGCAACAGCTCTCCAAGGTGTGATCACTCCTTTTTAGATGCAGACTAACGAGCAGATCTAATTTGATGGAGGTGTTAGTTTTGGGAATTGAAATTTACAGGGTGATTCCATAATTTTTTCCCACATAATTGAGTGATTCCAGAATTTTTCCCTCTGCTTGTTCTAAAAGTAACCATTACTAACTATCGCATTTTTTGTTCTTGATTTCTTTTAGTGTTTCTTAAAGCCAGAAAGTTGCCATGTGAAATGACTTTAGTTTTGTGCCCTGTCTGTGATCTGCTTTTTTTAATAAAAAAATAAATAACTGAAAGAACATCCTCCAAGGCCGGTGATTCCATCATTTTTGCCAGGGGTTGTATATACCAGCACTGGCCTAGATCACGGGAGCTTTATTATTATTTCATCCGTTATTCCGAAATTGGAAGTACTAGAATTCCCAGCATGTCATACTATTGTCAACTTTGGCAGAAATTCAAACTTCATAAAATATAAGTGATTGTCACATCCCAAAGACACAGTTATCATGGTGTAGGATGGGGTAATAGTCCAGGAGGGCCCACACCACTGGTGCAACCTCTGCAGATGTAGAGGGGTCGAAGAGGTGGTGGTCATAACCACCACTAAAGCAGCTTCAGCCACAGACAGCGCTCTACAGGGGGCACATGTGCTCTGTTCTAGCACAGGGACCCTCGTCTGTGTCCTCCCCGGTAATAATCCCAGGACGGCGCAAGCAATGTCGTTCAATATAAAAATGAAAGCATTAATGGTCTCTCCATCCTGCGGCCCCTTCTCATCTCCTGCCCCATGTCTCTCCATCCTGTGCCCCTTCTCATCTCCTGCCCCATGTCTCTCCATCCTGCTGCCCCTTCTCATCTCCTGCCCCATGTGTCTCCCCATCCTGCGGCCCCTTCTCATCTCCTGCCCCATGTGTCTCTCCATCCTGCTGCCCCTTCTCATCTCCTGCCCCATGTGTCTCCCCATCCTGCTGCCCCTTCTCATCTCCTGCCCCATGTGTCTCTCCATCCTGTGCCCCTTCTCATCTGCCCCATGTCTCTCCATCCTGCTGCCCCTTCTCATCTCCTGCCCCATGTGTCTCTCCATCCTGTGCCCCTTCTCATCTTCTGCCCCATGTGTCTCTCCATCCTGTGCCCCTTCTCATCTCCTGCCCCATGTGTCTCTCCATCCTGTGCCCCTTCTCATCTTCTGCCCCATGTGTCTCTCCATCCTGTGCCCCTTCTCATCTCCTGCCCCATGTGTCTCTCCATCCTGCGGCCCCTTCTCATCTCCTGCCCCATGTGTCTCTCCATCCTGCTGCCCCTTCTCATCTCCTGCCCCATGTGTCTCCCCATCCTGCTGCCCCTTCTCATCTCCTGCCCCATGTGTCTCCCCATCCTGCTGCCCCTTCTCATCTCCTGCCCCATGTGTCTCCCCATCCTGCTGCCCCTTCTCATCTCCTGCCCCATGTGTCTCCCCATCCTGCGGTTCCTTCTCATCTCCTGCCCCATGTGTCTCCCCATCCTGCTGCCCCTTCTCATCTCCTGCCCCATGTGTCTCCCCATCCTGCTGCCCCTTCTCATCTCCTGCCCCATGTGTCTCCCCATCCTGCGGTTCGTTCTCATCTCCTGCCCCATGTGTCTCCCCATCCTGCTGCCCCTTCTCATCTCCTGCCCCATGTGTCTCCCCATCCAGCGGCCTTTTCTCATCTCCTGCCCCATGTGTCTCCCCATCCTGCGGTTCCTTCTCATCTCCTGCCCCATATGTCTCCCCATCCTGCTGCCCCTTCTCATCTCCTGCCCCATGTGTCTCCCCATCCTGCTGCCCCTTCTCATCTCCTGCCCCATGTGTCTCCCCATCCTGCGGTTCCTTCTCATCTCCTGCCCCATGTGTCTCCCCATCCTGCTGCCCCTTCTCATCTCCTGCCCCATGTGTCTTCCCATCCTGCTGCCCCTTCTCATCTCCTGCCCCATGTGTCTCCCCATCCTGCGGTTGCTTCTCATCTCCTGCCCCATGAGTCTCCCCATCCTGCGGCCCCTTCTCATCTCCTGCCCCATGAGTCTCCCCATCCTGCGGTTCCTTCTCATCTCCTGCCCCATGTGTCTCCCCATCCTGCGGCCCCTTCTCATCTCCTGCCCCATGTGTCTCCCCATCCTGCGGTTCCTTCTCATCTCCTGCCCCATGTGTCTCCCCATCCTGTGCCCCTTCTCATCTCCTGCCCCATGTGTCTCCCAATCCTGCTGCCCCTTCTCATCTCCTGCCCCATGTGTCTCCCCATCCTGCGGTTCCTTCTCATCTCCTGCCCCATGTGTCTCCCCATCCTGCTGCCCCTTCTCATCTCCTGCCCCATGTGTCTCCCCATCCTGCTGCCCCTTCTCATCTCCTGCCCCATGTGTCTCCCCATCCTGCGGTTCCTTCTCATCTCCTGCCCCATGAGTCTCCCCATCCTGCGGCCCCTTCTCATTTCCTGCCCCATGAGTCTCCCCATCCTGTGGTTCCTTCTCATCTCCTGCCCCATGTGTCTCCCCATCCTGCTGCCCCTTCTCATCTCCTGCCCCATGTCTCTCCATCCTGTGCCCCTTCTCATCTCCTGCCCCATGTCTCTCCATCCTGCTGCCCCTTCTCATCTCCTGCCCCATGTGTCTCCCCATCCTGCGGCCCCTTCTCATCTCCTGCCCCATGTGTCTCTCCATCCTGCTGCCCCTTCTCATCTCCTGCCCCATGTGTCTCCCCATCCTGCTGCCCCTTCTCATCTCCTGCCCCATGTGTCTCTCCATCCTGTGCCCCTTCTCATCTGCCCCATGTCTCTCCATCCTGCTGCCCCTTCTCATCTCCTGCCCCATGTGTCTCTCCATCCTGTGCCCCTTCTCATCTTCTGCCCCATGTGTCTCTCCATCCTGTGCCCCTTCTCATCTCCTGCCCCATGTGTCTCTCCATCCTGTGCCCCTTCTCATCTTCTGCCCCATGTGTCTCTCCATCCTGTGCCCCTTCTCATCTCCTGCCCCATGTGTCTCTCCATCCTGCGGCCCCTTCTCATCTCCTGCCCCATGTGTCTCTCCATCCTGCTGCCCCTTCTCATCTCCTGCCCCATGTGTCTCCCCATCCTGCTGCCCCTTCTCATCTCCTGCCCCATGTGTCTCCCCATCCTGCTGCCCCTTCTCATCTCCTGCCCCATGTGTCTCCCCATCCTGCTGCCCCTTCTCATCTCCTGCCCCATGTGTCTCCCCATCCTGCGGTTCCTTCTCATCTCCTGCCCCATGTGTCTCCCCATCCTGCTGCCCCTTCTCATCTCCTGCCCCATGTGTCTCCCCATCCTGCTGCCCCTTCTCATCTCCTGCCCCATGTGTCTCCCCATCCTGCGGTTCGTTCTCATCTCCTGCCCCATGTGTCTCCCCATCCTGCTGCCCCTTCTCATCTCCTGCCCCATGTGTCTCCCCATCCAGCGGCCTTTTCTCATCTCCTGCCCCATGTGTCTCCCCATCCTGCGGTTCCTTCTCATCTCCTGCCCCATATGTCTCCCCATCCTGCTGCCCCTTCTCATCTCCTGCCCCATGTGTCTCCCCATCCTGCTGCCCCTTCTCATCTCCTGCCCCATGTGTCTCCCCATCCTGCGGTTCCTTCTCATCTCCTGCCCCATGTGTCTCCCCATCCTGCTGCCCCTTCTCATCTCCTGCCCCATGTGTCTTCCCATCCTGCTGCCCCTTCTCATCTCCTGCCCCATGTGTCTCCCCATCCTGCGGTTGCTTCTCATCTCCTGCCCCATGAGTCTCCCCATCCTGCGGCCCCTTCTCATCTCCTGCCCCATGAGTCTCCCCATCCTGCGGTTCCTTCTCATCTCCTGCCCCATGTGTCTCCCCATCCTGCGGCCCCTTCTCATCTCCTGCCCCATGTGTCTCCCCATCCTGCGGTTCCTTCTCATCTCCTGCCCCATGTGTCTCCCCATCCTGTGCCCCTTCTCATCTCCTGCCCCATGTGTCTCCCAATCCTGCTGCCCCTTCTCATCTCCTGCCCCATGTGTCTCCCCATCCTGCGGTTCCTTCTCATCTCCTGCCCCATGTGTCTCCCCATCCTGCTGCCCCTTCTCATCTCCTGCCCCATGTGTCTCCCCATCCTGCTGCCCCTTCTCATCTCCTGCCCCATGTGTCTCCCCATCCTGCGGTTCCTTCTCATCTCCTGCCCCATGAGTCTCCCCATCCTGCGGCCCCTTCTCATTTCCTGCCCCATGAGTCTCCCCATCCTGTGGTTCCTTCTCATCTCCTGCCCCATGTGTCTCCCCATCCTGCTGCCCCTTCTCATCTCCTGCCCCATGTGTCTCCCCATCCTGCTGCCCCTTCTCATCTCCTGCCCCATGTGTCTCCCCAGCCTGCGGTTCCTTCTCATCTCCTGCCCCATGAGTCTCCCCATCCTGCGGCCCCTTCTCATCTCCTGCCCCATGTGTCTCCCCATCCTGCGGCCCCTTCTCATCTCCTGCCCCATGTGTCTCTCCATCCTTCGGTTCCTTCTCATCTCCTGCCCCATGATTCTCCCCATCCTGCGGTTTCTTCTCATCTCCTGCCCCATGTGTCTCCCCATCCTGTGCCCCTTCTCATCTCCTGCCCCATGTGTCTCCCAATCCTGCTGCCCCTTCTCATCTCCTGCCCCATGAGTCTCCCCACCCTGCGGCCCCTTCTCATCTCCTGCCCCATGAGTCTCCCCATCCTGCGGCCCCTTCTCATCTCCTGCCCCATGTGTCTCTCCATCCTGCGGTTCCTTGTCATCTCCTGCCCCATGTGTCTCTCCATCCTGCGGTTCCTTCTCATCTCCTGCCCCATGAGTCTCCCCATCCTGCGGCCCCTTCTCATCTCCTGCCCCATGTGTCTCCCCATCCTATGCCCCTTCTCATCTCCTGCCCCATGTGTCTCCCCATCCTGTGCCCCTTCCCATCTCCTGCCCCATGTGTCTCCCCATCCTGCTGCCCCTTCTCATCTCCTGCCCCATGTGTCTCCCCATCCTGCGGTTCCTTCTCATCTCCTGCCCCATGTGTCTCCCCATCCTGCTGCCCCTTCTCATCTTCTGCCCCATGTGTCTCCCCATCCTGCTGCCCCTTCTCATCTCCTGCCCCATGTGTCTCCCCATCCTGCGGTTCCTTCTCATCTCCTGCCCCATGTGTCTCCCCATCCTGCTGCCCCTTCTCATCTCCTGCCCCATGTGTCTCCCCATCCTGCGGCCTTTTCTCATCTCCTGCCCCATGTGTCTCCCCATTCTGCTGCCCCTTCTCATCTCCTGCCCCATGTGTCTCCCCATCCTGCGGTTCCTTCTCATCTCCTGCCCCATGTGTCTCCCCATCCTGCTGCCCCTTCTCATCTCCTGCCCCATGTGTCTCCCCATCCTGCGGTTCCTTCTCATCTCCTGCCCCATGTGTCTCCCCATCCTGCTGCCCCTTCTCATCTCCTGCCCCATGTGTCTCCCCATCCTGCTGCCCCTTCTCATCTCCTGCCCCATGTGTCTCCCCATCCTGCGGTTCCTTCTCATCTCCTGCCCCATGAGTCTCCCCATCCTGCGGCCCCTTCTGATCTCCTGCCCCATGAGTCTCCCCATCCTGCGGTTCCTTCTCATCTCCTGCCCCATGTGTCTCCCCATCCTGCGGCCCCTTCTCATCTCCTGCCCCAT
The DNA here is from genome assembly GCF_051348905.1 of Ranitomeya variabilis. Lineage (NCBI taxonomy): Eukaryota > Metazoa > Chordata > Amphibia > Anura > Dendrobatidae > Ranitomeya > Ranitomeya variabilis. The sequence continues at coordinate 1,158,623,985 of NC_135232.1, forward strand.
GTGTCTCCCCATCCTGCGGCCCCTTCTCATCTCCTGCCCCATGTGTCTCCCCATCCTGCGGTTCCTTCTCATCTCCTGCCCCATGTGTCTCCCCATCCTGTGCCCCTTCTCATCTCCTGCCCCATGTGTCTCCCAATCCTGCTGCCCCTTCTCATCTCCTGCCCCATGTGTCTCCCCATCCTGCTGCCCCTTCTCATCTCCTGCCCCATGTGTCTCCCCATCCTGCGGTTCCTTCTCATCTCCTGCCCCATGTGTCTCCCCATCCTGCTGCCCCTTCTCATCTCCTGCCCCATGTGTCTCCCCATCCTGCTGCCCCTTCTCATCTCCTGCCCCATGTGTCTCCCCATCCTGCTGCCCCTTCTCATCTCCTGCCCCATGTGTCTCCCCATCCTGCGGTTCCTTCTCATCTCCTGCCCCATGTGTCTCCCCATCCTGTGGCCCCTTCTCATCTCCTGCCCCATGAGTCTCCCCATCCTGCGGCCCCTTCTCATTTCCTGCCCCATGAGTCTCCCCATCCTGTGGTTCCTTCTCATCTCCTGCCCCATGTGTCTCCCCATCCTGCGGCCCCTTCTCATCTCTTGCCCCATGAGTCTCCCCATCCTGCGGTTCCTTCTCATCTCCTGCCCCATGTGTCTCCCCATCCTGCGGCCCCTTCTCATCTCCTGCCCCATGAATCTCCCCATCCTGCGGCCCCTTCTCATTTCCTGCCCCATGAGTCTCCCCATCCTGTGGTTCCTTCTCATCTCCTGCCCCATGTGTCTCCCCATCCTGCTGCCCCTTCTCATCTCCTGCCCCATGTGTCTCCCCATCCTGCTGCCCCTTCTCATCTCCTGCCCAATGAGTCTCCCCATCCTGCGGCCCCTTCTCATCTCCTGCCCCATGAGTCTCCCCATCCTGCGGCCCCTTCTCATCTCCTGCCCCATGTGTCTCCCCATCCTGCGGCCTCTTCTCATCTCCTGCCCCATGTGTCTCTCGATCCTGTGGTTCCTTCTCATCTCCTGCCCCATGTGTCTCTCCATCCTGCGGTTCCTTCTCATCTCCTGCCCCATGAGTCTCCCCATCCTGCGGTTCCTTCTCATCTCCTGCCCCATGTGTCTCCCCATCCTGTACCCCTTCTCATCTCCTGCCCCATGTGTCTTCCAATCCTGCTGCCCCTTCTCATCTCCTGCCCCATGAGTCTCCCCACCCTGCGGCCCCTTCTCATCTCCTGCCCCATGAGTCTCCCCATCCTGCGGCCCCTTCTCATCTCCTGCCCCATGTGTCTTCCCATCCTGCGGCACCTTCTCATCTTCTGCCCCATGTGTCTCCCCATCCTGCTGCCCCTTCTCATCTCCTGCCTCATGTGTCTCCCCATCCTGCGGTTCCTTCTCATCTCCTGCCCCATGTGTCTCTCCATCCTGCGGTTCCTTCTCATCTCCTGCCCCATGTGTCTCCCCATCCTATGCCCCTTCTCATCTCCTGCCCCATGTGTCTCCCCATCCTGCTGCCCCTTCTCATCTCCTGCCCCATGTGTCTCCCCATCCTGTGCCCCTTCTCATCTCCTGCCCCATGTGTCTCCCCATCCTGCTGCCCCTTGTCATCTCCTGCCACATGTGTCTCCCCATCCTGCGGTTCCTTCTCATCTCCTGCCCCATGTGTCTCCCCATCCTGCTGCCCCTTCTCATCTCCTGCCCCATGTGTCTCCCCATCCTGCTGCCCCTTCTCATCTCCTGCCCCATGTGTCTCCCCATCCTGCGGTTCCTTCTCATCTCCTGCCCCATGTGTCTCCCCATCCTGCGGCCCCTTCTCATCTCCTGCCCCATGTGTCTCCCCATCCTGCGACCTCTTCTCATCTCCTGCCCCATGTGTCTCCCCATCCTGCGGCCCCTTCTCATCTCCTGCCCCATGTGTTTCCCCATCCTGCGGCCTCTTCTCATCTCCTGCCCCATGTGTCTCCCCATCCTGCGGCCCCTTCTCATCTCCTGCCCCATGTCTCTCCCCATCCTGCGGCCTCTTCTCATCTCCTGCCCCATGTGTCTCCCCATCCTGCGGTTCCTTCTCATCTCCTGCCCCATGTGTCTCCCCATCCTGCGGCCCCTTCTCATCTCCTGCCCCATGTGTCTCCCCATCCTGCTGCCCCTTCTCATCTCCTGCCCCATGTGTCTCCCCATCCTGCGGCCCCTTCTCATCTCCTGCCCCATGAGTCTCCCCATCCTGCGGCCCCTTCTCATCTCCTGCCCCATGTGTCTCCCCATCCTGCGGCCTCTTCTCATCTCCTGCCCCATGTGTCTCCCCATCCTGCGGTTCCTTCTCATCTCCTGCCCCATGTGTCTCCCCATCCTGCGGTTCCTTCTCATCTCCTGCCCCATGTGTCTCCCCATCCTGCGGTTCCTTCTCATCTCCTGCCCCATGTGTCTCCCCATCCTGCAGCCCCTTCTCATCTCCTGCCCCATGTGTCTCCCCATCCTGCTGCCCCTTCTCATCTCCTGCCCCATGAGTCTCCCCATCCTGCGGCCCCTTCTCATCTCCTGCCCCATGTGTCTCCCCATCCTGCGGTTCCTTCTCATCTCCTGCCCCATGTGTCTCCCCATCCTGCTGCCCCTTCTCATCTCCTGCCCCATGTGTCTCCCCATCCTGCGGTTCCTTCTCATCTCTTGCCCCATGAGTCTCCCCATCCTGCGGCCCCTTCTCATCTCCTGCCCCATGAGTCTCCCCATCCTGCTGTCCCTTCTCATCTCCTGCCCCATGTGTCTCCCCATCCTGCGGTTCCTTCTCATCTCCTGCCCCATGTGTCTCCCCATCCTGCTGCCCCTTCTCATCTCCTGCCCCATGTGTCTCCCCATCCTGCGGCCCCTTCTCATCTCCTGCCCCATGAGTCTCCCCATCCTGCTGCCCCTTCTCATCTCCTGCCCCATGTGTCTCCCCATCCTGCGGTTCCTTCTCATCTCCTGCCCCATGTGTCTCCCCATCCTGCGGCCCCTTCTCATCTTCTGCCCCATGGGTCTCCCCATCCTGCTGCCCCTTCTCATTTCCTGCCCCATGAGTCTCCCCATCCTGTGGTTCCTTCTCATCTCCTGCCCCATGTGTCTCCCCATCCTGCTGCCCCTTCTCATCTCCTGCCCCATGTGTCTCTTTATCCTGTGGTTCCTTCTCATCTCCTGCCCCATGTGTCTCCTCATCCTGCTGCCCCTTCTCATCTCCTGCCCCATGTGTCTCCCCATCCTGCGGTTCCTTCTCATCTCCTGCCCCATGAGTCTCCCCATCCTGTGGTTCCTTCTCATCTCCTGCCCCATGTGTCTCCCCATCCTGCGGTTCCTTCTCATCTCCTGCCCCATGTGTCTCCCCATCCTGCTGCCCCTTCTCATCTCCTGCCCCATGTGTCTCTCCATCCTGCTGCCCCTTCTCATCTCCTGCCCCATGTGTCTCTCCATCCTGCTGCCCCTTCTCATCTCCTGCCCCATGTGTCTCCCCATCCTGCGGTTCCTTCTCATCTCCTGCCCCATGTGTCTCCCCATCCTGCTGCCCCTTCTCATCTCCTGCCCCATGTGTCTCCCCATCCTGCGGCCTCTTCTCATCTCCTGCCCCATGTGTCTCCCCATCCTCCTGCCCCTTCTCATCTCCTGCCCCATGTGTCTCCCCATCCTGCTGCCCCTTCTCATCCACTGCCCCATGTGTCTCCCTATCCTGCTGCCCCTTCTCATCTCCTGCCCCATGTGTCTCCCCATCCTGCGGTTCCTTCTCATCTCCTGCCCCATGTGTCTCCCCATCCTGCGGTTCCTTCTCATCTCCTGCCCCATGTGTCTCCCTATCCTGCTGCCCCTTCTCATCTCCTGCCCCATGTGTCTCCCCATCCTGCGGCCCCTTCTCATCTCCTGCCCCATGTGTCTCCCCATCCTGCGGCCTCTTCTCATCTCACTGGCCAACAGTGAAAATGTTTCTGAAATGAAAATAGCTGGTTTGTAATAATTTTAGCATCCTAAAAACGAATATGTTACTTAAAAATCATTATTAGCTCTTGTTGCTGAGATACAGGTCATTTAAGATTATTATGCAGGAAAATAGGGAAATTTTGAATTTTCAACAAATGTGTATTGGTAAACCTGATTACAGACCTGTTGAACCAATGTCAGCCATTTTATAAATTGTGTCTGCATAGTTTGTACTAATTGAAGTCTCTTTCTCTTGTTGCAGTAATTTTGTGGAGAGAATTTACACTTTGAAAATGCCTCGTAAATGTGCAAATATTGTTAACAATTTTTGTTACGTGTGTGGTTATGTGACATTTGCCAACCAAAGAAGACCAATTACTCCACTTGTGAAGACTGCTTACCATCATTACTTTGCTTATACGTGGCACTTAAATACGTGGCACTTATACGTGGCACTTAAATACGTGGCACTTATATACGTGGCATTTTGAGACCTATAATTTTTCCACATTTTGGTCCACAGAGTCATGTGAGGTCTTGTTTTTTGCGGGACGAGTTGACGTTTTTATTGGTAACATTTTCGGACACGTGACCATTTTTTATCACTTTTTATTCCGATTTTTGTGAGGCAGAATAACCAAAAACCAGCTATTCATGAATTTCTTTATACCGTTCTGCGTTTGGTAAAATTGATAAAGCAGTTTTATTCGTCGGGTCAGTACGATTACAGCGATACCTCATTTATATCATTTTTTAATGTTTTGGCGCTTTTATACGATAAAAACTATTTTATAGAAAAAATAATTATTTTGGCATCGCTTTATTCTGAGGACTATAACTTTTTTATTTTTTTGCTGATGATGCTGTATGGCGGCTTGTTTTTTGCGGGACAAGATGACGTTTTCAGCGGTACCATGGTTATTTATATCCATCTTTTTGATCGCGTGTTATTCCACTTTTTGTTCGGCGGTATGGTAATAAAGCGTTGTTTTTTGCCTCGTTTTTTTTTTTTTTTTCTTACGGTGTTTACTGAAGGGGTTAACTAGTGGGACAGTTTTATAGGTTGGGTCGTTACGGACGCGGCGATACTAAATATGTGTACTGTACTGTGCAATTTATACTCTTGTAATGAATTCTTCTCGCTACCTACAGCACATACTTCCATGGCGTGTATCTAAAAAACGAGAGCTAATTAAACAATTCTGTGGGTATATTTGAGTTTCTCGACCCAAAATTAGTAATATTTGCCTATTTTCATCAAAGAAACATAAAAAAAGTTGTTTTTTGTTGGCCTGTGTCTCCTGCCCCATGTGTCTCTCCATCCTGTGGTTCCTTCTCATCTCCTGCCCCATGTGTCTCCCCATCCTGCGGTTCCTTCTCATCTCCTGCCCCATGTGTCTCCCCATCCTACGGCCCCTTCTCATCTCCTGCCCCATGTCTCTCCATCCTGCTGCCCCTTCTCATCTCCTGCCCCATGAGTCTCCCCATCCTGTGGTTCCTTCTCATCTCCTGCCCCATGTGTCTCCCCATCCTGCGGTTCCTTCTCATCTCCTGCCCCATGTGTCTCCCCATCCTGCGGCCTCTTCTCATCTCCTGCCCCATGTGTCTCCCCATCCTGCGGCCCCTTCTCATCTCCTGCCCCATGTGTCTCCCCATCCTGCGGCCTCTTCTCATCTCCTGCCCCATGTGTCTCTCCATCCTGTGGTTCCTTCTCATCTCCTGCCCCATGTGTCTCCCCATCCTGCGGTTCCTTCTCATCTCCTGCCCCATGTGTCTCCCCATCCTACGGCCCCTTCTCATCTCCTGCCCCATGAGTCTCCCCACCCTGCGGCCCCTTCTCATCTCCTGCCCCATGAGTCTCCCCATCCTGCGGCCCCTTCTCATCTCCTGCCCCATGTGTCTTCCCATCCTGCGGCACCTTCTCATCTTCTGCCCCATGTGTCTCCCCATCCTGCTGCCCCTTCTCATCTCCTGCCTCATGTGTCTCCCCATCCTGCGGTTCCTTCTCATCTCCTGCCCCATGTGTCTCTCCATCCTGCGGTTCCTTCTCATCTCCTGCCCCATGTGTCTCCCCATCCTATGCCCCTTCTCATCTCCTGCCCCATGTGTCTCCCCATCCTGCTGCCCCTTCTCATCTCCTGCCCCATGTGTCTCCCCATCCTGTGCCCCTTCTCATCTCCTGCCCCATGTGTCTCCCCATCCTGCTGCCCCTTGTCATCTCCTGCCACATGTGTCTCCCCATCCTGCGGTTCCTTCTCATCTCCTGCCCCATGTGTCTCCCCATCCTGCTGCCCCTTCTCATCTCCTGCCCCATGTGTCTCCCCATCCTGCTGCCCCTTCTCATCTCCTGCCCCATGTGTCTCCCCATCCTGCGGTTCCTTCTCATCTCCTGCCCCATGTGTCTCCCCATCCTGCGGCCCCTTCTCATCTCCTGCCCCATGTGTCTCCCCATCCTGCGACCTCTTCTCATCTCCTGCCCCATGTGTCTCCCCATCCTGCGGCCCCTTCTCATCTCCTGCCCCATGTGTTTCCCCATCCTGCGGCCTCTTCTCATCTCCTGCCCCATGTGTCTCCCCATCCTGCGGCCCCTTCTCATCTCCTGCCCCATGTCTCTCCCCATCCTGCGGCCTCTTCTCATCTCCTGCCCCATGTGTCTCCCCATCCTGCGGTTCCTTCTCATCTCCTGCCCCATGTGTCTCCCCATCCTGCGGCCCCTTCTCATCTCCTGCCCCATGTGTCTCCCCATCCTGCTGCCCCTTCTCATCTCCTGCCCCATGTGTCTCCCCATCCTGCGGCCCCTTCTCATCTCCTGCCCCATGAGTCTCCCCATCCTGCGGCCCCTTCTCATCTCCTGCCCCATGTGTCTCCCCATCCTGCGGCCTCTTCTCATCTCCTGCCCCATGTGTCTCCCCATCCTGCGGTTCCTTCTCATCTCCTGCCCCATGTGTCTCCCCATCCTGCGGTTCCTTCTCATCTCCTGCCCCATGTGTCTCCCCATCCTGCAGCCCCTTCTCATCTCCTGCCCCATGTGTCTCCCCATCCTGCTGCCCCTTCTCATCTCCTGCCCCATGAGTCTCCCCATCCTGCGGCCCCTTCTCATCTCCTGCCCCATGTGTCTCCCCATCCTGCGGTTCCTTCTCATCTCCTGCCCCATGTGTCTCCCCATCCTGCTGCCCCATCTCATCTCCTGCCCCATGTGTCTCCCCATCCTGCGGTTCCTTCTCATCTCTTGCCCCATGAGTCTCCCCATCCTGCGGCCCCTTCTCATCTCCTGCCCCATGAGTCTCCCCATCCTGCTGCCCCTTCTCATCTCCTGCCCCATGTGTCTCCCCATCCTGCGGTTCCTTCTCATCTCCTGCCCCATGTGTCTCCCCATCCTGCTGCCCCTTCTCATCTCCTGCCCCATGTGTCTCCCCATCCTGCGGCCCCTTCTCATCTCCTGCCCCATGAGTCTCCCCATCCTGCTGCCCCTTCTCATCTCCTGCCCCATGTGTCTCCCCATCCTGCGGTTCCTTCTCATCTCCTGCCCCATGTGTCTCCCCATCCTGCGGCCCCTTCTCATCTTCTGCCCCATGGGTCTCCCCATCCTGCTGCCCCTTCTCATTTCCTGCCCCATGAGTCTCCCCATCCTGTGGTTCCTTCTCATCTCCTGCCCCATGTGTCTCCCCATCCTGCTGCCCCTTCTCATCTCCTGCCCCATGTGTCTCTTTATCCTGTGGTTCCTTCTCATCTCCTGCCCCATGTGTCTCCTCATCCTGCTGCCCCTTCTCATCTCCTGCCCCATGTGTCTCCCCATCCTGCGGTTCCTTCTCATCTCCTGCCCCATGAGTCTCCCCATCCTGTGGTTCCTTCTCATCTCCTGCCCCATGTGTCTCCCCATCCTGCGGTTCCTTCTCATCTCCTGCCCCATGTGTCTCCCCATCCTGCTGCCCCTTCTCATCTCCTGCCCCATGTGTCTCTCCATCCTGCTGCCCCTTCTCATCTCCTGCCCCATGTGTCTCTCCATCCTGCTGCCCCTTCTCATCTCCTGCCCCATGTGTCTCCCCATCCTGCGGTTCCTTCTCATCTCCTGCCCCATGTGTCTCCCCATCCTGCTGCCCCTTCTCATCTCCTGCCCCATGTGTCTCCCCATCCTGCGGCCTCTTCTCATCTCCTGCCCCATGTGTCTCCCCATCCTCCTGCCCCTTCTCATCTCCTGCCCCATGTGTCTCCCCATCCTGCTGCCCCTTCTCATCTCCTGCCCCATGTGTCTCCCCATCCTGCTGCTCCTTCTCATCTCCTGCCCCATGTGTCTCCCCATCCTGCGGCCCCTTCTCATCTCCTGCCCCATGTGTCTCCCCATCCTGCTGCCCCTTCTCATCCACTGCCCCATGTGTCTCCCTATCCTGCTGCCCCTTCTCATCTCCTGCCCCATGTGTCTCCCCATCCTGCGGTTCCTTCTCATCTCCTGCCCCATGTGTCTCCCCATCCTGCGGTTCCTTCTCATCTCCTGCCCCATGTGTCTCCCTATCCTGCTGCCCCTTCTCATCTCCTGCCCCATGTGTCTCCCCATCCTGCGGCCCCTTCTCATCTCCTGCCCCATGTGTCTCCCCATCCTGCGGCCTCTTCTCATCTCCTGCCCCATGTGTCTCTCCATCCTGTGGTTCCTTCTCATCTCCTGCCCCATGTGTCTCCCCATCCTGCGGTTCCTTCTCATCTCCTGCCCCATGTGTCTCCCCATCCTACGGCCCCTTCTCATCTCCTGCCCCATGTGTCTCCCCATCCTGCGGTTCCTTCTCATCTCCTGCCCCATGTGTCTCCCCATCCTGCTGCCCCTTCTCATCTCCTGCCCCATGAGTCTCCCCATCCTGTGGTTCCTTCTCATCTCCTGCCCCATGTGTCTCCCCATCCTGCGGTTCCTTCTCATCTCCTGCCCCATGTGTCTCCCCATCCTGCGGCCTCTTCTCATCTCCTGCCCCATGTGTCTCCCCATCCTGCGGCCCCTTCTCATCTCCTGCCCCATGTGTCTCCCCATCCTGCGGTTCCTTCTCATCTCCTGCCCCATGTGTCTCCCCATCCTGCGGCCTCTTCTCATCTCCTGCCCCATGTGTCTCCCCATCCTGCTGCCCCTTCTCATCTCCTGCCCCATGTGTCTCCCCATCCTGCGGCCTCTTCTCATCTCCTGCCCCTTGTGTCTCCCCATCCTGCGGCCTCTTCTCATCTCCTGCCCCATGTGTCTCCCCATCCTGCGGCCCCTTCTCATCTCCTGCCCCATGTGTCTCCCCATCCTGCTGCCCCTTCTCATCTCCTGCCCCATGTGTCTCCCCATCCTGCGGCCTCTTCTCATCTCCTGCCCCTTGTGTCTCCCCATCCTGCGGCCTCTTCTCATCTCCTGCCCCATGAGTCTCCCCATCCTGCGGCCCCTTCTCATCTCCTGCCCCATGTGTCTCCCCATCCTGCGGTTCCTTCTCATCTCCTGCCCCATGTGTCTCCCCATCCTGCGGCCTCTTCTCATCTCCTCCTTCTCTCCCATCACTCCTCTGTATCCCCCACCCTTTCATCCTTTCTCCACCCTTATATGCCCCCGTTTCATCATCCTGAATACCCCCCACCATTCTGCAGATTCTGTCATCTTATCTTTGCTTCCATCATTTTGTATTTTGTCCCCTCAATCCCTAAAACCCCCATTATCTTATTCCCAGCCCCACTTTATCTTACTCTGCACAACAAGCCCCTAGATCCTTCCCCCAGCACCTCATTATCTCCTCCTCACCGCATCCACCCCAGCCCCCTGTGCCCCCTCCATCACCCATACCTCTGCATCCACCCCAGCCCCCTGTGCCCCCTCCATCACCCATACCTCTGCATCCACCCCAGCCCCCTGTGCCCCCTCCTTCACCCATACCTCTGCATCCACCCCAGCCCCCTGTGCCCCTCCATCACCCATACCTCTGCATCCACCCCAGCCCCCTGTGCCCCCTCCATCATCCATACCTCTGCATCCACCCCAGCCCCCTGTGCCCCCTCCATCACCCATACCTCTGCATCTACCCCAGCCCCCTGTGCCCCCTCCATCACCCATACCTCTGCATCCACCCCAGCCCCCTGTGCCCCCTCCATCACCCATACCTCTGCATCCACCCCAGCCCCCTGTGCCCCCTCCTTCACCCATACCTCTGCATCCACCCCAGCCCCCTGTACCCCTCCATCACCCATACCTCTGCATCCACCCCAGCCCCCTGTGCCCCCTCCTTCACCCATACCTCTGCATCCACCCCAGCCCCCTGTGCCCCTCCATCACCCATACCTCTGCATCCACCCCAGCCCCCTGTGCCCCTCCATCACCCATACGTCTGCATCCACCCCAGCCCCCTGTGCCCCCTCCATCATCCATACCTCTGCATCCACCCCAGCCCCCTGTGCCCCTCCATCACCCATACCTCTGCATCCACCCCAGCCCCCTGTGCCCCCTCCATCACCCATACCTCTGCATCCACCCCAGCCCCCTGTGCCCCCTCCATCACCCATACCTCTGCATCCACCCCAGCCCCCTGTGCCCCTCCATCACCCATACCTCTGCATCCACCCCAGCCCCCTGTGCCCCCTCCATCACCCATACCTCTGCATCCACCCCAGCCCCCTGTGCCCCTCCATCACCCATACCTCTGCATCCACCTCAGCCCCCTGTGCCCCTCCATCACCCATACCTCTGCATCCACCCCAGCCCCCTGTGCCCCCTCCATCACCCATACCTCTGCATCCACCCCAGCCCCCTGTGCCCCCTCCATCATCCATACCTCTGCATCCACCCCAGCCCCCTGTGCCCCCTCCATCAACCATACCTCTGCATCCACCCCAGCCCCCTGTGCCCCCTCCATCACCCATACCTCTGCATCCACCCCAGCCCCCTGTGCCCCCTCCATCACCCATACCTCTGCATCCACCCCAGCCCCCTGTGCCCCTCCATCACCCATACCTCTGCATCCACCCCAGCCCCCTGTGCCCCTCCATCACCCATACCTCTGCATCCACCCCAGCCCCCTGTACCCCTCCATCACCCATACCTCTGCATCCACCCCAGCCCCCTGTGCCCCTCCATCACCCATACCTCTGCATCCACCCCAGCCCCCTGTACCCCCTCCATCATCCATACCTCTGCATCCACCCCAGCCCCCTGTGCCCCCTCCATCACCCATACCTCTGCATCCACCCCAGCCCCCTGTGCCCCTCCATCACCCATACCTTTGCATCCACCCCAGCCCCCTGTGCCCCCTCCATCACCCATACCTCTGCATCCACCCCAGCCCCCTGTGCCCCTCCATCACCCATACCTCTGCATCCACCCCAGCCCCCTGTACCCCCTCCATCATCCATACCTCTGCATCCACCCCAGCCCCCTGTGCCCCCTCCATCACCCATACCTCTGCATCCACCCCAGCCCCCTGTGCCCCTCCATCACCCATACCTTTGCATCCACCCCAGCCCCCTGTGCCCCCTCCATCACCCATACCTCTGCATCCACCCCAGCCCCCTGTGCCCCCTCCATCACCCATACCTCTGCATCCACCCCAGCCCCCTGTGCCCCTCCATCACCCATACCGCTGCATCCACCCCAGCCCCCTCTGCCCCTCCATCATCCATACCTCTGCATCCACCCCAGCCCCCTCTGCCCCTCCATCATCCATACCTCTGCATCCACCCCAGCCCCCTGTACCCCTCCATCACCCATACCTCTGCATCCACCCCAGCCCCCTGTGCCCCCTCCATCACCCATACCTCTGCATCCACCCCAGCCCCCTGTGCCCCCTCCATCACCCATACCTCTGCATCCACCCCAGCTCCCTGTACCCCTCCATCACCCATACCTCTGCATCCACCCCAGCCCCCTGTGCCCCCTCCATCACCCATACCTCTGCATCCACCCCAGCCCCCTGTGCCCCCTCCATCACCCATACCTCTGCATCCACCCCAGCCCCCTGTGCCCCTCCATCACCCATACCTCTGCATCCACCCCAGCCCCCTGTGCCCCTCCATCACCCATACCTCTGCATCCACCCCAGCCCCCTGTGCCCCCTCCTTCACCCATACCTCTGCATCCACCCCAGCCCCCTGTGCCCCTCCATCATCCATACCTCTGCATCCACCCCAGCCCCCTGTGCCCCTCCATCACCCATACCTTTGCATCCACCCCAGCCCCCTGTGCCCCCTCCATCACCCATACCTCTGCATCCACCCCAGCCCCCTGTGCCCCTCCATCACCCATACCTCTGCATCCACCCCAGCCCCCTGTGCCCCCTCCATCACCCATACCTCTGCATCCACCCCAGCCCCCTGTGCCCCCTCCATCATCCATACCTCTGCATCCACCCCAGCCCCCTGTGCCCCTCCATCACCCATACCTCTGCATCCACCCCAGCCCCCTGTGCCCCTCCATCACCCATACCTCTGCATCCACCCCAGACCCCTGTGCCCCTCCATCACCCATACCTCTGCATCCACCCCAGACCCCTGTGCCCCTCCATCACCCATACCTCTGCATCCACCCCAGCCCCCTGTGCCCCCTCCATCACCCATACCTCTGCATCCACCCCTGCCCCCTGTGCCCCCTCCATCACCGATACCTCTGCATCCAGCCCAGCCCCCTGTACCCCTCCATCACCCATACCTCTGCATCCACCCCAGCCCCCTGTGCCCCTCCATCATCCATACCTCTGCATCCACCCCAGCCCCCTGTACCCCTCCATCACCCATACCTCTGCATCCACCCCTGCCCCCTGTGCCCCCTCCATCATCCATACCTCTGCATAAACCCCAGCCCCCTGTACCCCTCCATCACCCATACCTCTGCATCCACCCCTGCCCCCTGTGCCCCTCCATCACCCATACCTCTGCATCCAGCCCAGCCCCCTGTGCCCCCTCCATCACCCATATCTCTGCATCCACCCCAGCCCCCTGTGCCCCCTCCATCATCCATACCTCTGCATCCACCCCAGCCCCCTGTGCCCCCTCCATCACCCATACCTCTGCATCCACCCCAGCCCCCTGTGCCCCCTCCATCACCCATACCTCTGCATCCACCCCAGCCCCCTGTGCCCCTCCATCACCCATATCTCTGCATCCACCCCTGCCCCCTGTGCCCCTCCATCACCCATACCTCTGCATCCAGCCCAGCCCCCTGTGCCCCCTCCATCACCCATACCTCTGCATCCACCCCAGCCCCCTATGCCCCCTCCATCACCCATACCTCTGCATCCACCCCAGCCCCCTGTGCCCCTCCATCACCCATATCTCTGCATCCACCCCTGCCCCCTGTGCCCCTCCATCACCCATACCTCTGCATCCACCCCAGCCCCCTGTGCCCCCTCCATCACCCATACCTCTGCATCCAGCCCAGCCCCCTGTGCCCCCTCCATCACCCATACCTCTGCATCCACCCCAGCCCCCTGTGCCCCTCCATCACCCATACCTCTGCATCCACCCCAGCCCCCTGTGCCCCTCCATCACCCATACCTCTGCATCCAGCCCAGCCCCCTGTGCCCCCTCCATCACCCATACCTCTGCATCCACCCCAGCCCCCTGTGCCCCTCCATCACCCATACCTCTGCATCCACCCCAGCCCCCTGTACCCCTCCATCATCCATACCTCTGCATCCACCCCAGCCCCCTGTACCCCTCCATCACCCATACCTCTGCATCCACCCCAGCCCCCTGTGCCCCCTCCATCACCCATACCTCTGCATCCACCCCAGCCCCCTGTGCCCCCTCCATCACCCATACCTCTGCATCCACCCCAGCCCCCTGTGCCCCCTCCATCACCCATACCTCTGCATCCACCCCAGCCCTCTGTGCCCCCTCCATCACCCATACCTCTGCATCCACCCCAGCCCCCTGTTCCCCTCCATCACCCATACCTCTGCATCCACCCCAGCCCCCTGTGCCCCTCCATCACCCATACCTCTGCATCCACCCCAGCCCCCTGTGCCCCTCCATCATCCATACCTCTGCATCCACCCCAGCCCCCTGTACCCCTCCATCACCCATACCTCTGCATCCAGCCCAGCTCTCTGTGCCCCCTCCATCACCCATACCTCTGCATCCACCCCAGCCCCCTGTGCCCCTCCATCACCCATACCTCTGCATCCACCCCAGCCCCCTGTACCCCTCCATCACCCATACCTCTGCATCCAGCCCAGCCCCCTGTGCCCCCTCCATCACCCATACCTCTGCATCCACCCCAGCCCCCTGTGCCCCCTCCATCACCCATACCTCTGCATCCACCCCAGCCCCCTGTGCCCCCTCCATCACCCATACCTCTGCATCCACCCCAGCCCCCTGTGCCCCCTCCATCACCCATACCTCTGCATCCACCCCAGCCCCCTGTGCCCCTCCATCACCCATACCTCTGCATCCTCCCCAGCCCCCTGTGCCCCTCCATCACCCATACCTCTGCATCCACCCCAGCCCCCTGTGCCCCTCCATCACCCATACCTCTGCATCCACCCCAGCCCCCTGTGCTCCCTCCATCACCCATACCTCTGCATCCACCCCAGCCCCCTGTGCCCCCTCCATCACCCATACCTCTGCATCCACCCCAGCCCCCTGTGCCCCCTCCATCACCCATACCTCTGCATCCACCCCAGCCCCCTGTGCCCCTCCATCACCCATACCTCTGCATCCACCCCAGCCCCCTGTGCCCCCTCCATCACCCATACCTCTGCATCCACCCCAGCCCCCTGTGCCCCCTCCATCACCCATACCTCTGCATCCACCCCAGCCCCCTGTGCCCCTCCATCACCCATATCTCTGCATCCACCCCTGCCCCCTGTGCCCCTCCATCACCCATACCTCTGCATCCAGCCCAGCCCCCTGTGCCCCCTCCATCACCCATACCTCTGCATCCACCCCAGCCCCCTATGCCCCCTCCATCACCCATACCTCTGCATCCACCCCAGCCCCCTGTGCCCCTCCATCACCCATATCTCTGCATCCACCCCTGCCCCCTGTGCCCCTCCATCACCCATACCTCTGCATCCACCCCAGCCCCCTGTGCCCCCTCCATCACCCATACCTCTGCATCCAGCCCAGCCCCCTGTGCCCCCTCCATCACCCATACCTCTGCATCCACCCCAGCCCCCTGTGCCCCTCCATCACCCATACCTCTGCATCCACCCCAGCCCCCTGTGCCCCTCCATCACCCATACCTCTGCATCCAGCCCAGCCCCCTGTGCCCCCTCCATCACCCATACCTCTGCATCCACCCCAGCCCCCTGTGCCCCTCCATCACCCATACCTCTGCATCCACCCCAGCCCCCTGTACCCCTCCATCATCCATACCTCTGCATCCACCCCAGCCCCCTGTACCCCTCCATCACCCATACCTCTGCATCCACCCCAGCCCCCTGTGCCCCCTCCATCACCCATACCTCTGCATCCACCCCAGCCCCCTGTGCCCCCTCCATCACCCATACCTCTGCATCCACCCCAGCCCCCTGTGCCCCCTCCATCACCCATACCTCTGCATCCACCCCAGCCCCCTGTGCCCCCTCCATCACCCATACCTCTGCATCCACCCCAGCCCCCTGTTCCCCTCCATCACCCATACCTCTGCATCCACCCCAGCCCCCTGTGCCCCTCCATCACCCATACCTCTGCATCCACCCCAGCCCCCTGTGCCCCTCCATCATCCATACCTCTGCATCCACCCCAGCCCCCTGTACCCCTCCATCACCCATACCTCTGCATCCAGCCCAGCTCTCTGTGCCCCCTCCATCACCCATACCTCTGCATCCACCCCAGCCCCCTGTGCCCCTCCATCACCCATACCTCTGCATCCACCCCAGCCCCCTGTACCCCTCCATCACCCATACCTCTGCATCCAGCCCAGCCCCCTGTACCCCTCCATCACCCATACCTCTGCATCCACCCCAGCCCCCTGTGCCCCCTCCATCACCCATACCTCTGCATCCACCCCAGCCCCCTGTGCCCCCTCCATCACCCATACCTCTGCATCCACCCCAGCCCCCTGTGCCCCCTCCATCACCCATACCTCTGCATCCACCCCAGCCCCCTGTGCCCCTCCATCACCCATACCTCTGCATCCTCCCCAGCCCCCTGTGCCCCTCCATCACCCATACCTCTGCATCCACCCCAGCCCCCTGTGCCCCTCCATCACCCATACCTCTGCATCCACCCCAGCCCCCTGTGCTCCCTCCATCACCCATACCTCTGCATCCACCCCAGCCCCCTGTGCCCCCTCCATCACCCATACCTCTGCATCCACCCCAGCCCCCTGTGCCCCCTCCATCACCCATACCTCTGCATCCACCCCAGCCCCCTGTGCCCCTCCATCACCCATACCTCTGCATCCACCCCAGCCCCCTGTGCCCCCTCCATCACCCATACCTCTGCATCCACCCCAGCCCCCTCCGAGCTTTTCTCCTGATGTGTTGGGATTTCACAACTTTCCTGCACAGGTTTTATTAAAAGAAGAAGAAAAAACATCAACAACAAGAAGCAGCAGCCGGGGGACGGCTCAGCAGTGAGAAATCTCCTTTTTGGGAGTCCCCATCCTACATCCTGTGTCCATATATGGGCATTTACGTCACGGCAGCATCACTGGAGACTCCTGAAATGGAGAGCTCCCAGGCAGCGGAAGATCAGGGGCTGCCCCTGCTGCATATAAAAGGAGGAGGCGAGGCAGGAGCATGGACACAAGAGCCCGCGCCTCCAGCAGCAGCAGCACCCAGCACCCAGCACCCAGCACCCTGCACCCTGCACCCTGCACCCAGCACCCAGCACCCAGCAGCCTGGCCCCCAGCACCCTGCACCCAGCACCCAGCAGCCTGGCCCCCAGCACCCAGCCTGGCCCCCTGCTCTGCATGCAGCTCTGGATCATGGATCCCTCCTGCCAGGACTCCATCTACCCCAAATACCCAGAGGACTGTGACCTGAAGGAGGAAGGGGAGCAGAGCCTGGGGTCAGCGGGGGAGCAGCAGCCAGCAGACCCCCAATACACTGGAGGTAAGAGGCCACCTCTGTATACAGCTGAGGGGGAGAGAATGCCTGGAGGCTGGATATGGGGGGAACGTGAGAAAGCAGCAGCTTGGGGGGCGTGCAGCAAGACGATCAGATCCACTGAGGCTGCTGCAGACTCCATGTGCAAGGGGTTAACTGCAAGGGTGCTGCAATGTGTGACTAGGGGCAAAAGGGGCTTACATGGGGTGCAGTGGTAGATGATGGGGTGCAATGGTAGATGATGGGGTGCAATGGTAGATGATGGAGTGCAGTGGTAGATGATGGGGTGCAATGGTTGATGATGGGGTGCAATGGTTGATGGACGGGGGGTGCAGTGGTTGATGGGGGTGCAATGGTAGATGATGGGGTGCAATGGTAGATGGACAGTGTTATAATGGTTGATGGATGGGTGCCATGGTTGATGGACAGGGGTGCCATGGTTGATGGATGGGTGCCATGGCTGATGGACAGGGGTGCAATGGTTGATGGATGGTGCCATGGTTGATGGTCGGGGGTGCCATGGTTGATGGATGGGTGCCATGGCTGATGGACAGGGGTGCCATGGTTGATGGACAGGGGTGCCATGGTTGATGGATGGGTGCCATGGTTGATGGATGGGTGCCATGGTTGATGGTTGGGGGTGCCATGGTTGATGGATGGGTGCCATGGTTGATGGTTGGGGGTGCCATGGTTGATGGAGGGGTGCCATGGTTGATGGATGGGTGCCATGGTTGATGGTTGATGGATGGGTGCCATGGTTGATGGATGGGTGCCATGGTTGATGGATGGGTGCAATGGTTGATGGAGGGGTGCCATGGTTGATGGTCGGGGGTGCCATGGTTGATACAGGGGTGCCATGGTTGATACAGGGGTGCCATGGTTGATACAGGGGTGCCATGGTTGATGGACAGGGGTGCCATGGTTGATGGATGGGTGCCATGGTTGATGGATGGGTGCCATGGTTGATGGATGGGTGCCATGGTTGATGGATGGGTGCCATGGTTGATGGATGGGTGCCATGGTTGATGGATGGGTGCCATGGTTGATGGATGGGTGCCATGGTTGATGGATGGGTGCAATGGTTGATGGAGGGGTGCCATGGTTGATGGTCGGGGGTGCCATGGTTGATGGTCGGGGGTGCCATGGTTGATACAGGGGTGCCATGGTTGATACAGGGGTGCCATGGTTGATGGACGGGTGCTATGGTTGATGGATGGGTGCCATGGTTGTATGCGCACTTGGGGCTGCTGGATCTGAACTCACCCGCCTTTCTTTTTCCCTCAGGTGTCTATGGCAGCCCCTCAGAGGAAGAAGCCTCGGACTACATGTTCCTCAGCAGCCAGCCCTCCCCACCTCTCCCTCTGAGCTACTCCGGGAGCTTCTTCATAGAGTCGGCCCCAGAGCACAGCCATGACCCAGAGGCCTTGTTTAACATCATGTCTGGGATGCTAGGACTGTCTCCCTTCTCTGCACCCACTCGTTTGCAGCGGCAGGAGTCTCTGTACTCGGTTTCTGAGAACATCCAGAACCACATGGACCTTTACTCCAGCAGTCAGCCCAACCTGAACATCTCGGTGCAGCAGGGCTACTGTGGCCAGCTGTACTCGGCCTTTAGCAGCACAGAGGACCTTCACCAGGTGCCCAGCTCACCCAACCTGGGCAGCTCCTGCTCCAACCAATGTTTCTTTGACTCCAAAGTTCTCCCCAACAAGCAGGATGTGGACTTGTCCCCCGTTTCCCCGCCATTGGATTCCTTCAGTGCCCAGTGGGACTTGCAGATAACTCAGAACTTTGGACAATCTTCCTACCCCACAGATGGCTTCCTGCCCCTTGGCAGCTCTCCTCCTGTGTTTCATCCCTTGGAATCTAAGGTGGAGAACATGCCAGCCTGCTGCCAGTCCCAGGTGCCTGAGGAGGGGTCTGCCCTGTACAGCATGGACTTCACTGCTCAGGCTGCCACCTATGACTTCACTGAGACCCAGGTTGACTTAAAGCCTCAGCTCTTAGCAGATGCCAAGTACCAGCTGAGCCAGCCAAGCTCGATGCCAGGGCTGCTGCCCCCCGAGGAAGGCCTTCAGCACCAGTCTCCTCCCATCATCTCCACTGACTTTCTGGGCCTCTCCCCAACAGCTGCCACCATCACCCCAGGTGGTGCCGGGAACCCCCTGGCAGAACCCAGGAGGAAATACCGCAGGAACAAGTTTCCAGCCAAATGTTTCCACCCCAAGCCCCATGAGAAAGCCTTCTCCTGCCCGGTGGAGAGCTGCATCCGGAGCTTCGCCAGGTCCGACGAGCTGAACCGGCACCTGCGGATCCACACCGGCCACAAGCCCTTTCAGTGCCGGATCTGCCTGCGGAACTTCAGCCGCAGCGACCACCTGACCACCCACATCAGGACCCACACCGGGGAGAAGCCGTTCTCCTGCGACCTGTGCGGCAGGAGGTTCGCCCGGAGCGATGAGAAGAAGCGGCACGGCAAGGTGCACCTGAAGCAGAAGGGCCGGACTGAGGAGAAGCTGCAGGGCCTGTACGCGCTGGGCCTGTCCTTCCGCGGCCTGTGAGGGGCTCCTGGGTCCAGACCCTGCATGGCCTCTGTTATCTGTGTGCACCGGAGCCGCAGGGGACGGAGTTCAGCACCGCCATGGCGGACAGCTCCGGCCGCACACCGAGGACTCTCTGTACACACCGTAGACTCTGTAGAATATGCTGTATATTGTCGTGGACATGGACTGTTCTGCCGCCGCCGCATCAGTGTGAATGGGGCTCACATGCTGCTGGGGGCTCCTGGGACCCCTGAGAAGGCTCAGGACCCTGCCTGGCTCTGGTGCCGGCTCTTCTGTCAGCTGCTCTTCTCTTATTTATCAGTTTTTGTATCAGATGAAAGTAAAACAAAAAAATGTTTATTTTTTCAAGGAAATAAAAGCTGGTTGTGCTTCACCCACATGATGGCGTCCTGTGCTCAAGCCTGTAGGGACCACTGCTGGCCTGTAGGGACCACTGCTGACCTGTATGGTCCACTGCTGCCCTGTAGAGACCACTGCTGCCCTGTAGAGACCACTGCTGACCTGTATGGACTACTGCTGACCTGTAGGGACCACTGCTGACCCATAGGGACCACTGCTGACCCGTAGAGACCACTGCTGACCCGTAGAGACCACTGCTGACCCGTAGAGACCACTGCTGACCTGTATGGACCACTGCTGACCTGTATGGACCACTGCTGGCCTGTAGGGACCACTGCTGGCCTGTAGGGACCACTGCTGACCCGTAGGGACCACTGCTGACCCGTAGAGACCACTGCTGACCTGTAGAGACCACTGCTGACCCGTAGAGACCACTGCTGACCTGTATGGACCACTGCTGACCTGTATGGACCACTGCTGACCTGTATGGACCACTGCTGGCCTGTATGGACCACTGCTGGCCTGTAGGGACCACTGCTGGCCTGTAGGGACCACTGCTGGCCTGTAGGGACCACTGCTGGCCTGTAGGAACCACTGCTGGCCTGTAGGGACCACTGCTGCCCTATAGAGACCACTGCTAGACTGTAGGGACCACTGCTAACCTGTAGAGACCACTGCTGACCTGTAGGAACCACTGCTGGCCTGTAGAGACCACTGCTAACCTGTAAGGACCACTGCAGCCCTGTAGAGACCTCTGCTAGACTGTAGGGACCACTGCTGACCTGTAGGGACCACTGCTGGCCTGTAGGGACCACTGCTGGCCTGTAGGGATCACTGCTGGCCTGTAGGGACCACTGCTGGCCTGTAGGGATCACTGCTGGCCTGTAGAGACCACTGCTGACCTGTAGAGACCACTGCTGACCTGTAGGGACCACTGCTGACCTGTAGAGATCACTGCTGACCTGTAGGGACCACTGCTGACCTGTAGGGACCACTGCTGACCTGTAGGGACCACTGCTGACTTGTACGGACCACTGCTGGCCTCTAGAGACCACTGCTGACCTGTAGAGGCCACTGCTGACCTGTAGGGACCACTGCTGGCCTGTAGGGACCACTGCTGGCCTGTAGGGGCCACTGCTGGCCTGTAGGGACCACTGTTGACCTGTAGGGACCACTGCTGACCTGTAGGGACCACTGCTGGCCTGTAGAGACCAATGCTGACCTGTAAGGACCACTGCTGACCTGTAGGGACCACTGCTGCCCTGTAGAGACCACTGCTAGACTGTAAGGACCACTGCTGACCTGTACTGCTGCCCTGTAGAGACCACTGCTAGACTGTAGGGACCATTGCTGCCCTGTAGAGACCACTGCTGACCTGTAGAGACCACTGCTGACCTGTAGAGACCACTGCTGCCCTGTAGAGACCACTGCTGCCCTGTAGAGACCACTGCTGCCCTGTAGAGACCACTGCTGCCCTGTAGAGACCACTGCTGCCCTGTAGAGACCAATGCTGACCTGTAAGGACCACTGCTGGACTGTAGAGACCACTGCTGACCTGTAAGGACCACTGCTGACCTGTAAGGACCACTGCTGACCTGTAGGGACCACTGCTGACCTCGTGGCTGCGGTGACGATATTTGTTTATTGTTTTCCACTTTTTGTTTTTTTTGCTCTTCTTCTCCCAATCGTCATCATTTTTTCCTTACAATATCCATAGGAGGTTTTGCATTTTGCAGTCTTGAATGACGCCATTTCGGTGGAAATAATACAGCTCCGTCGTTGTCTAACATTTGTTTTCCCGGCATTTACTGTGCAGTAAGAATGATCTGACGACGTGGCAGAAGTGCAGCGAGGCCGGATGTGTAGGGGCTTTATATTGTAATGGCTAAACAATGTCAGACCTTTGTGCCATCTGCAGAGAGCCGTAGCTTTCACGTTTTTCTGTTGATGGAGCTGTTTGAGAGCTTCGTTTTTTGCGTTACAAGCTCTAATTATTTTGGGTACATTTGGTGCCTTAATGGCTTTTTATTGCACTTTTAGGGAGTTGCAGTAAAAAAACGCAATTCTGGGGCTTCAATTTTTATTCTCTTTATGTTGTTTGCCATGCGGGCTAACTCATTTTACAGTTTGTTTTATGGATGCAAAAACTACCAAATATGCTTATTTTTTTCATTTTATTTATTTTTCAAACTGGGAGAGGAGGCTGATTCAAACTTTACATTTTTAAAAACAAATTTTGTATTATTTTTTAGTTTCTTTAGGGGACTTGAACCTGTGATCATTTTGTCGCCGGTTTTATTTACAACAGTTCAACTCTATTGCAATATATAAGGTAAATGATAAAGCAGAAAAGGTAAAATTGGGCACAAAAATAACATAAATATGATGGGAAAAATTAGAAGTGCTCCATAAAGAGTGCAAGAAGAGTCATGAAATCCCCCCGCAGGGAGAAGCGAGAAAGCGAGACAGATGTAAGAAGAGATGTGTACGCGGACAGTGAGGAGCGCTGGGTAACAAGCTGTCGGCACACAGGAGAGATGCCGCTGCCACTGATGTCTTCATCTACAATACTTACTATGTAGTGGAAGAAAGACAAATATCCATCAAATTCAACTAAGGCAGGAAAAGGACGAAGGGAAGGCGCACATGCACAACCACAATGCATGATCCGGTCCAATCAAAAGACTCATCTCTCCCTCCTGATCCCAATTGTTGATCCGCTGCACCAATCACTCAGAAAAGAACATTACACATTTACATGAAGCATTTATCTTATTTTATTATAAACAAAAAGACCAGCTCCTGAGGTTGTCTATTCCAAGGCTAATAGTTCTCATGGTAGAGACGCCTTGTATCTTATGTATCTTCTGGAGAATGAGCACAGGTTAATAGTTCTCATGGTAGAGAAGCCTTGTATCTTCTGTATCTTCTGGAGAATGAGCACAGGTTAATAGTTCTCATGGTAGAGAAGCCTTGTATCCTCGAGAGATTGAGCATAGGTCAATGGTTTTCATAGTAGAGAAGACTGGTATCTTCTGGAGATTGAGCACAGGTTAATAGTTCTCATGGTAGAGAAGCCTTGTATCCTCTAGAGATTGACCACAGGTTAATAGTTCTCATGGTAGAGAAGCCTTGTATCTTCTGGGGAATGAGCACATGTTAATAGTTCTCATGGTGGAGATGACTGGTATCTTCTGGAGAATGAGCACAGGTTAATAGTTCTCATGGTAGAGAAGCCTTGTATCCTCTGGAGATTGAGCACAGGTTAATAGTTCTCATGGTAGAGATGACTGGTATCTTCTGGAGAATGAGCACAGGTTAATAGTTCTCATGGTAGAGAAGCCTTGTATCCTCTGGAGATTGAGCACAGGTTAATAGTTCTCATGGTAGAGAAGCCTTGTATCCTCGAGAGATTGAGCATAGGTCAATGGTTTTCATAGTAGAGAAGCCTGGTATCCTCTGGAGATTGAGCACAGGTTAATAGTTCTCATGGTAGAGAAGCCTTGTATCTTCTGGGGAATGAGCACAAGTTAATAGTTCTCATGGTGGAGATGACTGGTATCTTCTGTAGAATGAGCACAGGTTAATAGTTCTCATGGTAGAGAAGCCTTGTATCCTCTGGAGATTGAGCACAGGTTAATAGTTCTCATGGTAGAGATGACTGGTATCTTCTGGAGAATGAGCACAGGTTAATAGTTCTCATGGTGGAGATGACTGGTATCTTCTGGAGAATGAGCACAGGTTAATAGTTCTCATGGTAGAGAAGCCTTGTATCCTCTGGAGATTGAGCACAGGTTAATAGTTCTCATGGTAGAGAAGCCTTGTATCTTCTGGAGAATGAGCACAGGTTAATAGTTCTCATGGTAGAGAAGCCTTGTATCTTCTGGAGAATGAGCACAGGTTAATAGTTCTCATGGTGGAGAAGCCTTGTATCTTCTGGAGAATGAGCACAGGTTAATAGTTCTCATGGTAGAGAAGCCTTGTATCTTCTGGAGAATGAGCACAGGTTAATAGTTCTCATGGTAGAGAAGCCTTGTATCCTCTGGAGAATGAGCACAGGTTAATAGTTCTCATGGTAGAGAAGCCTTGTGTCCTCTGGAGAATGAGCACAGGTTAATAGTTCTCATGGTAGAGAAGCCTTGTATCCTCTGGAGAATGAGCACAGGTTAATAGTTCTCATTGTAGAGAAGCTTTGTATCTTCTGGAGAATGAGCACAGGTTAATAGTTCTCATGGTAGAGAAGCCTTGTATCTTCTGTAGATTGAGCACAGGTTAATAGTTCTCATTGTAGAGAAGCTTTGCATCTTCTGGAGAATGAGCACAGGTTAATAGTTCTCATGGTAGAGAAGCCTTGTATCTTCTGTAGATTGAGCACAGGTTAATAGTTCTCATTGTAGAGAAGCTTTGTATCTTCTGGAGAATGAGCACAGGTTAATAGTTCTCATTGTAGAGAAGCTTTGTATCTTCTGGAGAATGAGCACAGGTTAATAGTTCTCATGGTAGAGAAGCCTTGTATCTTCTGTAGATTGAGCACAGGTTAATAGTTCTCATTGTAGAGAAGCCTTGTATCTTCTGGAGATTGAGCACAGGTTAATAGTTCTCATGGTAGAGAAGCCTTGTATCTTCTGGAGAATGAGCACAGGTTAATAGTTCTCATGGTAGAGATGACTGGTATCTTCTGGAGATTGAGCACAGGTTAATAGTTCTCATGGTAGAGAAGCCTTGTATCTTCTGGAGATTGAGCACAGGTTAATAGTTCTCATGGTAGAGATGACTGGTATCTGTCATGATATGTACTTTTGCCCTGTCCTGTATTTGAATAATATGCCATTTGATGTATGTAACTGTTCTCTGGTTTCTATTAGCTGTAGTTTATGTATTTTCTTGTGCTGGGAGTTTACCTGTAACAATGTCTCCTTCCCCCAATACTTGCAGCCCTAAGCTATAATGTAATTAAGCTTTGTCAACTAGTGAAGGAATAGCCATTCTTCCTCACAGCAGGTGGCAAGTCAAATGTACATACTACCTAGACTAAGCGGAGCCAACCAGTGTAGAATCTTCTGATGGACCCAACCATTGAATAGAAGGTGTGACCCCTACCCCCCTTCATGGGCGGATCCCAGGAGCTCAGACAATCCATTCTTATTTTGAGATCAGATGTGAGTTGATCCTAAAAGGAGTGGGGATTCTTAGCTGAGGTAAGACCCCACGTCCATCTGTGACTGCGGAAGCGAACGGGGCGAGACTTGAGCTGAGGACATATCTCGTCATTCGTGAGATTGTTTTGGGATCCCTTGGACTCGTGTGGACTATTGCTTTGTTAGCTGGCACAAGGATTATCAGGAGGTGCCCCCGTATCTGTTCTGTGGGACTCGTGGAAGGACTATTGTTTCGTTTATCGGGTGCGGGATTACTGGAAAGCACCTCCAGATCTGTTTCTTTACTTGGACTTATTGTGGACTTCTTGTGAACTTGAAGGACATTATGGATATTTGATGTTGTATGCTCCCTGCTTTAATAAATCTCGTTGGATCGTCCCTCGGCCTGTTGTCCCTTCCTGCTCTGCCGTACACCCCGTCACAGTATCTTCTGGAGAATGAGCACAGGTTAATAGTTCTCATGGTAGAGAAGCCTTGTGTCCTCTGGAGAATGAGCACAGGTTAATAGTTCTCATGGTAGAGAAGCCTTGTATCTTCTGGAGAATGAGCACAGGTTAATAGTTCTCATGGTGGAGAAGCCTTGTGTCCTCTGGAGATTGAGCACAGGTTAATTGTTCTCATGGTAGAGAAGCCTTGTATCTTCTGGAGATTGAGCACAGGTTAATAGTTCTCATGGTAGAGAAGCCTTGTATCTTCTGGAGAATGAGCACAGGCTAATAGTTCTCATGGTAGAGAAGCCTTGTGTCCTCTGGAGATTAAGCACAGGTTAATAGTTCTCATGGTGGAGAAGCCTTGTGTCCTCTGGAGATTGAGCACAGGTTAATAGTTCTCATGGTAGAGAAGCCTTGTATCTTCTGGAGATTGAGCACAGGTTAATAGTTCTCATGGTAGAGAAGCCTTGTATCTTCTGGAGAATGAGCACAGGCTAATAGTTCTCATGGTAGAGAAGCCTTGTATCTTCTGGAGATTGAGCACAGGTTAATAGTTCTCATGGTGGAGAAGCCTTGTATCCTCTGGAGAATGAGCACAGGTTAATAGTTCTCATGGTAGAGAAGCCTTTTATCTTCTGGAGAATGAGCACAGGTTAATAGTTCTCATGGTAGAGAAGCCTTGTATCCTCGAGAGATTGAGCATAGGTCAATGGTTTTCATAGTAGACAAGACTGGTATCCTCTGGAGATTGAGCTCAGGTTAATAGTTCTCATGGTGGAGAAGCCTTGTGTCCTCTGGAGATTGAGCACAAGTTAATAGTTCTCATGGTAGAGAAGCCTTGTGTCCTCTGGAGATTGAGCACAGGTTAATTGTTCTCATGGTAGAGAAGCCTTGTATCTTCTGGAGATTGAGCACAGGTTAATAGTTCTCATGGTAGAGAAGCCTTGTATCTTCTGGAGAATGAGCACAGGTTAATAGTTCTCATGGTAGGGAAGCCTTGTATCCTCTGGAAATTGAGCACAGGTTAATAGTTCTCATGGTAGAGAAGCCTTGTGTCCTCTGGAGATTGAGCACAGGTTAATAGTTCTCATGGTAGAGAAGCCTTGTATCCTCTGGAAATTGAGCACAGGTTAATAGTTCTCATGGTAGAGAAGCCTTGTATCCTCTGGAGATTGAGCACAGGTTAGTAGTTCTCATGGTAGAGAAGCCCTGAATTCTCTGGAGAATGAGCACAGGTTCTTAGTTCTCATGGTAGAGAATCCTTGTATCCTCTGGAAATTGAGCACAGGTTAATAGTTCTCATGGTAGAGAAGCCTTGTATCCTCTGGAGAATGAGCACAGGTTAATAGTTCTCATGGTAGAGAAGCCTTGTATCTTCTGGAGAATGAGCACAGGTTAATAGTTCTCATCGTAGAGATGCCTTGTATCTTCTGTAGATTGAGCACAGGTTAATAGTTCTCATGGTGGAGAAGCCTTATGTCCTCTGGAGATTGAGCACAGGTTAATAGTTCTCATGGTGGAGAAGCCTTATGTCCTCTGGAGATTGAGCACAGGTTAATAGTTCTCATGGTAGAGAAACCTTGTATCTTCTGGAGAATGAGCACAGGTTAATAGTTCTCATGGTAGAGATGCCTTGTATCCTCTGGAGATTGAGCACAGGTTAATAGTTCTCATGGTAGAGAAACCTTGTATCTTCTGGAGAATGAGCACAGGTTAATAGTTCTCATGGTAGAGATGCCTTGTATCTTCTGTAGATTGAGCACAGGTTAATAGTTCTCATGGTGGAGAAGCCTTATGTCCTCTGGAGATTGAGCACAGGTTAATAGTTCTCATGGTGGAGAATTCTTGTGTCCTCTGGAGCATGAGCACAGATTAATAGTTCTCATGGTAGCGAAGACTTGTATCCTCTGGCGATTGAGCACAGGTTAATAGCTCTCATGGAAGTGATGAAGATCACACAAGTATGTTCCAGTTGAAAATGAGAACATTGGTTGAGTGCTAGCCTGAATGGTTGGATTTCCTATTGGTAGATTTTCCTGTGTTTCTTATTCTATACACCTGACCAGAAATCAATAAGAGACTAAACGGCATTCTTTGTTCAGCAATAACGCCATTTTGCTACTGATGCTGTGTCATATATTGGGATAATAAATATATTAAAATATTATTCTGGAGATAGAAATTAACAACACTATTGTTTAGATGTAGTCTTTGTATACCTCCATAGAACATGACAAGGGTCTGCTGACTGCGGAGAAGAGACTCACCAGCTTGGACTTGTCTCCTGAGTGTGCAAGTCTTGTCCTGGTGCTGTTGAAGTTCAACTTCAGAAGGAATTAACTATTTTTTGGGGGGTAACTGCAATCCTAGGGGACAGCCATGGGGTCCAGTGTGACCCCCACTTATCCTAAAAACTACATGGCTGTCTTTGAAGATGACCATGTGTATGAATCTGGTTTTTGGAGGCATGTCCGAGGTTGTTGGTGGTACACTTACGAGAAAAAGGGTAACTATGTTTTTAACTTTTGAATTTCAGGCTCCATATCTACCCATCCACTACAGCTTCAAACATCAGAGTACCTTGATTTTATGGACTATCATCTTGGCTATCTCATACATAAATTTGACTTGTAACTATTTAGCATATGATTAGTTCTGCAAATTCTTGTCATGTCACTGCATTGTTACTGTTTTGCTCCTTAAATCTAAATTTTAATATTTGTAAATCCACCTTTGGCTTTCAACACTGCCTGAATCCTGGTTGCAAGTAAAAATTATGTTTGAGATAACTACAATGATTGTCGATAGAATGATGGTGGTTTCACATTTGAAGAAGTAGTGGATGGTGAGATATGGAGCCTGAAAGTCAAAAAGTTAAAATAATGTTTCCATTTTGCTCTCCATGTAAGTCATTGATGTGTTTGTGCTGTGGGTAGGAGACTTGAATCAGCTGAATAAACTTTTGATTTACAGAATGAATTTAATGAGATTAAAGTAATGAGATTTTCCTGAACTACAGTTTACGCTTACATATCCTTTTACTGATATACAATTTTGGATACCCCGGTGTATAAAACTGGCAGCCCACTAAATACAGATGTTATTCATTAACAAACAAAGCAAAATGGAAATATAAACATTTACAAAGCACATGTAACTATGGCATATAATAGAACCAAGTCAGAATGCAACAAGATCTCCACCGTCCACACATATAATATAGCAGTATATATAGAGAAAATCCTGAAAACATGACCTGTTGGTGACTCTTGAGGACTGGAGTTGGGAGCACTGATCTAGAGAATCTATAGATTGAGTATCGGGCACAGCAATAAATGGGCGATGATCCTTAAGAACTCTTGGAGGCAGCCCATTGAGACCCCGTCAATCTTACAAAGGATTTTGTTGGCTGATACTCTGTAACAAGCCCGTTTCTACTAAAGCTTTTGCTATTACTTTGGCTAGGATAGTGCTGCTGTTTGATGAACGGGGGGACGAGGTTGATGGGGTGTGGAGAGGTTCAACGAGCATCTGAAGAGAGTACAGGAGAGGCGCGTGCTTTTTTCCTTAACTTTATATGTGTTGATGCCGACAGCCAATCAGGGCACAGAAACCATCCACAACGTCATGACACAAGGTCTTCTGTGATTAGCTGCCGAAGTCACATGTCCTTAGCCATATAAATAGCGGACATCTTGGTTTGCTGGTGCCATTTGCTCAGTGTCACAGTGCAGAGAGGTTGCTCCAAAACCAGTGCAGGTAAATAGATAGGATCCTGTTCTGTGTGAAATCGATCTTCCGGCATCGAAGTAGTCAGCGAGATGTAACTCTCCTGTCCATGTTTGCTCCTCCAGGTGTCAGTGTTGAAATGCACCCTGTCAGACGTAGACTTTTTCAAGGAACGGGTGATATCGTCTGCGACTTGTTGCTGTGGCACAGGCACATCTTTCTTAGAGAAGTAATGGTAACTGGGCAACTGGTACTGGGAGGACTGCGACGGCCATCAGCTTTCGGAAACCATCTTTATCCACAAGGCAGAAGGGCAGCATTTCCGTGGCCAACAGATTGGAGTGGCCATGTAATAATCACAGAGATCACAGGACATGAGTCACACAGAACCACCCGCTGTGATTTTTGGAGTGAAGAGGTCTCAGCTGGCCCCTATTGTCCAGACAATGACACGATTGGGCGACGATCATCTGAGGAGGAAGCTGTCACGGGTGTGTCAGATGTAACAGTCACTCTGCATCTGGCTGCAGAAGGTCTCTGCGTTTCTCATTGCAGATACCTTCTTAATCCTTCTGACTTTTAGACCCAGAGGAAACCTCCCTCCATCTCTAATTGACACACCTGGACCTGGGGGTTTATAGACTCTCAGCCTGCTTCAGGGAGCCGCTGGTGATATTCACATTTTCTCTTGTGAAGGCTTGGAGCGATAGCAGTAGGCTTACTTCCTCTTGAAGGACATTTGGTGTTACCCCTCTGGAGTTAAGTTTCTCTCCCCTTGTATGTCTACCTTCTTGCCTTTAGTGTACAGTGGGGACTGACCAGTGCTCATCTCCCCTTCTCTATTCAGTGACTAGCTCTAAGGGAAGATGGAGCGCCCCCACGTAAGGGCAATGGGGTACTCGGCACTGGGTCCTTCGGTTCAGGGGATGTCACGGTGGCCCGACCCGGTCCATGGCCCTTTGAGGGACGTCCAATAAAGAGAAGAGTTTTTATGATTTTGGGAAAGGTCTTTAAAGGGGTAGTTCGTGACGCCACCTGTGGTATTCGGTCAGGATGACCGACGCTGCTTAGGGGTCCGCTGGGGTGATGTGATGGCAGCTGAGATGGTATACCTTCCCACAGGTGAAGTATGTCCCCAGGGCTTCCCAGAGTGTAGATAGTGGATGGTGAGAGATGCAGTGAATAACAAGGACACAAGGTTGCAGTCTCTTTACCTTTACTGAAGGCTTCAGTGTCCACAGTCCAGGGTACGGACCACAGGGTAGGCAGAGTCCGGCCGGTCTGAAGGCAAATCCAGAGTACCCTTATCCAGGTGGAAATCAGTAGCCTTCCTCTAGCGCCTGTGTGTTGTAGTACCTCCCTGCTGAGCTTCTCGGTAAGGTCCTCACAACTGTTGTAGATGTTCTAGATGTTATGTCTTCCTCTCTGTCCCCCAGATGGTATGGATAGGACAAACCCATATGACTGGTGACCTGAGGCTTTTTACAGGGACCCTAGAGACGCCCCAGCCCCCACAAGTTGCCACCGTGCCTCCTGGGTATATGGTCAGGCAGCCAACGTGGAATTAACTGTCCTGCCAGTCTCTGAAGTAAAGCGTAGAGACTATTACTCCCTCGGTGTTCTGGCTACCGGCCTCTGCGCCTCAGAAGGAGGCAGCCTTTTACAGGGCAGAACTCCTTCTGGTTTTCTCTCCTTGTGCTAAGACTTCGTTGCTCACCCGCTACAATACAATTCTCTTCGTGTCCTTCCTTAGGATGCTGCTGCACGTGGGGCAGGCGCAGCTCCATGGCCCTCTATCTAGGCCTCTGACAGGATCCCACCCCTGTCAGGGACCTCTCTGTCTGCAGCTCTGATGTTCCTCCTTTCTCCCTGTCCACCCGACAGGAACTGCCTGGGAGAAGCCCAGTCAGCATCTGACTCCTTCTCCCTCCAGTCAGCTTCTGACTAACTTCTTATCCAGACCACCAGTTTTACCTAATTGTGAGGAGTGTCCTAGTAGATAGGAGCAAGGCTCCCCCTGGTGGTCTGGAGTGTGAAGTGTGGTGTATAGTTTGTGATACCTGGTAGGAAGATCTCCTTTATTGCCATCAGACGTAATATCACTCCCCCTGGTGGAAGAACGACATTACTGCAACGACCAGGACTCTGGGGCGCTGCACATACAAAGCTTAGGTTTCCTGCTCGACGATTGGTGTGGAACCAATATAGGGACAGTAGTTAGCCAGGGTGCTATTAGATCTGCCTAGGGGTCTCCACTCTCCCAATCCCTAGCATTTGGGCTTCCTTCCCCTCATCCCTTCTTGTTGAACTTAGTACTCCCACACTGTGTGTGACACCCGCAGGCTGTTCACAATAATAAGTTATCGGAAAACTAATAGTGAGCGTATGGCTTATCCACCTCCGGTTTACAATGCAAGGAATATGTTAATATACCATCATAGATCATTGCTAACTCTATGAAAACCCCACACTCCTCGCTGCCACCAGCAATCCTGTTTTAAAAAAAATAAACAAATACGGGCCCATTGGACTCCATTCTTCTTTTGAGGTTCACACCATTAGGGTGTTCCATTCCCTCTCCCTCAGAGTAGCAGTCAGATACCGGCCCCCAGGAGGAACCATCCACTTCCTTGACTACATTTATGCCTCGCTGCCACACTTCATGTCCTCAGAATTTCCAACCCTTATCCTGGGAGACTTCCACAACTCCACCTCCCCACCTGCATCCCAGCTTCTATCTCTAGCCATTTCTCATGGCCTCTCACAATTTTCAACCTCTGAGATACACAAAGACAGTAACACCTCTGATCTGGACTTTGTCTGGCTCAGTTCAATCTCCTACCTTGATGACTCACCACTCACCCTTTGTTCCCCATGAAATTAGGAGTATAACCACATCTATTTAGGGCGGCCTATCACATTCCTTAATCAAAGTCCTTTATATATATATATATATATATATATATATATATATATATATATATATATATATATATATATCTTATTCTCTACTTTTGTGAACATAATTAGCCATCAAACTCAACCATACCCAAAAGACTCATACAGTGTTTATCTACCCCCCATTTCCTCAAGATGGTTGTACCATCATTGTAAATAAGCACCGGTAATTGATGTCACCCCACCCCCATTGTAGATTGTAAGCTCTGAAGAGCAGGGTCGTCATTATTTTTACTTTAATTGTTGGATTATAAATAACTATTTCACTTTTGACTGTTTTATATGAACTGTTGGCTTGTAAAGCTATACAGAATGTGTTTGCGATATACTGTATATAAGGTTATTATTAGTAGATTGAAGATGATGAATTTCAAGCTGTTAGCTTTACCATGTGTAGGGGGAAACAATCTTTTACGTGAGCACAACTGCACAAACGAGGGTTTGCTGCTGTGCTGACACAGGGTGGAGTAGGGTGAAAACGACAAGCTACTGGACTGTGAGAGAGGAGCAGGCTGATAGGCTCTCGTTCACCATGACTGAAGGGGGTAAACAAGTGGAGGTTCTGCAGACAAAAAACTGTGTGAGAACACTTGCCACGTTGATGTAGGAGAAAGAAGCAGATGTGGTTAATGGGGTGGCCAGTGATTGGCGAGGCCCGCTAGACTGCATTTTAGGGCAGTGAGACTCCCAGATTCACCTATGCTGATCTCACATGTTGCAGTTCATGCATATAATAGGCAAATTATTGGATTTTTTTTGCTCTAATCAGTAATTTTTTACAAAGTTGTCAGATAACGTTAGTTGAGTCATCCTTTGTGGTCTCAAAAAAGAACTGGGCTAGCCAACCCTTGCCACCCCTGAGAACTTCCGCTGCTGGCCACAGCCAGAGTTATGATGGAGCATGCAGTGCTTATCGTGGTTGCATCACTAACTGTCTGTCTGCACATGAAGTGGGATCCACAACCTAATCATCATCCTCTCTGTTCTCTCACTCCTCGCCCTGAGAATCACCATACTCCTCTACCTGCCCTGACAGCAGAGTACCAATTCATGTGCACCACAGTTATCTGTGTCTCATCAGGATCATCTCCACTCATGGAGGATAAAGTCTGGTGACAAGGGTCTGGATTCTGCTCGGACCCTACTTCATCCAGCCCCGGAACTGCAAACAATTTTGCCCATCGGTGCAGATGCTTTCCTTCTCTTGAGTCTGTGAATCTTTGGAGTACACTTCCGATGTCCATGGAACAAAATGTGCAAACAGCTCTGAAGACTCGCCCATCTGTGGTTCCCCACAGACAGTTGAGCAGTTGCAGAGTTGTGATGCAGGGAGAAAGGAAGGGTAATTGGGGTGCCACTTATGAGGACAGTAGTGTGTGTGATGTTAAGGTAAAGGAAGAGGAGGAGAGGCCATGTGATGCAGAGATTGCCATCCACTGGAGCACATTTTGGCCCTCATCTACAAGGCATACACCTGTGCAGCTGCTAAAGAAAGGGAGTGGAGTAGCCCATCCAGTAACAGATTCTGTCAAAATGCTTTGCAATTTCTCACTGCAGCAAAACATACCGACTTCTCATCTCTCATTTCATCCCTGTTTCACAATCCTAAACAGCTATTCAGTACTTTCAATTCTTTCTTCGTCCCTCAGCTCCCCCCTCCCTCTCCTCTCATCTCAGCTGAAGACTTTGCCTCATTCTTTAAGCAGAAGATTGATAACATAAGGCAAGGTTCAGTTTTAGAACCCCTGCTCTACTCCATCAACACCTTCATCAAATAAAGGGATATTTGTGGATGGTTTCCGAGCTGCTAGATTAACTTGAGATGTATACTCCACTATATTAAGTGAAAAGGTAGTGGTTCATTCAATGCATTTCGAAGTGCAAAATTACTTCTTCCTCAGGATTGACCACATGTATGGTCAATCCTGAGAAGAAGTAATTTTGTACTTCGAAACAGGAGGGAGTGCATGTAAACACTCTTGCTATCTCTCACATCTGTGAGTGCATGTAAATGCTCCTGTTATCTCTCACATCTGTGAGTGCATGTAAACGCTCCTGTCATCTCTCATATCTGTGAGTGCATGTAAACACTCTTGTTATCGCTCACATCTGTGAGTGCATGTAAACACTCCTGTTACCTCTCACATCTGTGAGTGCACGTAAATGCTCCTGTCAGCTCTCACATCTGTGAGTGCATGTAAACACTCTTGTTATCTCTCACATCTGTGAGTGCATGTAAACGCTCCTGTTATTTCTCACATCTGCGAGTGCATATAAACGCTCCTGTTACCTCTCACATCTGTGAGTGCATGTAAACGCTCCTGTTATCTCTCACATCTGTGAGTGCATGTAAACGCTCCTGTTATTTCTCACATCTGCGAGTGCATATAAACGCTCCTGTTACCTCTCACATCTGTGAGTGCATGTAAACGCTCCTGTCATCTCTCATATCTGTGAGTGCATGTAAACACTCCTGTTATCTCTCACATCTGCGAGTGCATGTAAACGCTCCTGTTACCTCTCACATCTGTGAGTGCATGTAAACGCTCCTGTCATCTCAAACATCTGTGAGTGCATGTAAACGCTCCTGTTACCTCTCACATCTGTGAGTGCATGTAAACGCTCCTGTCATCTCTCATATCTGTGAGTGCATGTAAACACTCCTGTTATCTCTCACATCTGTGAGTGCATGTAAACGCTCCTGTTACCTCTCACATCTGTGAGTGCATGTAAACGCTCCTGTCATCTCAAACATCTGTGAGTGCATGTAAACGCTCCTGTTACCTCACATCTGTGAGTGCATGTAAACGCTCCTCTCATCTCTCACATCTGTGAGTGCATGTAAGCGCTCCTGTCTCCTCTGACATCTGTGAGTGCATGTAAACGCTCCTGTTACCTCACATCTGTGAGTGCATGTAAACGCTCCTGTCATCTCTCACATCTGTGAGTGCATGTAAACGCTCCTGTCTCCTCTGACATCTGTGAGTGCATGTAAACACTCTTGTTATTTCTCACATCTGTGTGTGCATGTAAACGCTCCTGTCATCTCTCACATCTGTGAGTGCATGTAAATGCTCCTGTCTCCTCTGACATCTGTGAGTGCATGTAAAATCTCCTGTCATCTCTCACATCTGTGAGTGCATGTAAACGCTCCTGTCATCTCTCACATCTGTGAGTGCATGTAAACGCTCCTGTTATCTCTCACATCTGTGAGTGCATGTAAACGCTCCTGTTGTCTCTCACATCTGTGAGTGCATGTAAACGCTCCTGTTATCTCTCACATCTGTAAGTGCATGTAAACTGTCATGGTTCTCAATGGCAAGAGAACGTAGTAAAGCATACAAAAGGACTAGCTCTTGGAAGATGGGAACTCGAGGTGACCGTGAGCTAAACCTACCGCACAACTAACAGTGGCCGGGTAGCGTGCCTACGTTTTATCCCTAGACGCCCAGCGCCAGCCGGAGAACTGACTGATCCTAGCAGAGGAAAATACAGACCTGGATTACCTCTAGAGAAATTTTCCCCAAAAGGCAGACAGTAGCCCCCACATATATTGGCGGTGATTTTAGAGGAAATTGACATACGAAGTATGAAGATAGGTTTAGCAAAAATGAGGTCCGCTTACTAGATAGTAGGAAGACAGAAAAGGGAACTTCACGGTCAGCTGAAAACCCTTTCAAAATACCATCCTGAAATTACTTTAAGACTCTAATATCAACTCATGACACCAGAGTGGCAATTTCAGCTCACAAGAGCTTCCAGCCTCAGAAAAATTCAATCACAGAGAACTGGAACAAAAATGCAAAACAAACTTAGGACTACAAGTCCAACTTAGCTGATAGTAGTCTAGGAGCAGGAACATGCAACAGAAAGGCTTCTGGTAACATTGTTGGCCGGCATAGAAATGACTGAGGAGCAAGGCTAAATAGAAACTCCCACATCCTGATGGAAACAGGTGAACAGAGGAGATGAAGCACACAAGTTCAGTACCACCAGTGACCACCGGGGGAGCCCAGAAACCAAATTCACAACAGTACCCCCCCCTCAAGGAGGGGGCACCGAACCCTCACCAGAACCACCAGTGTTATGACCCCAATGGCGAGGGTCTCAGAGGAACGTGGAAGTCTGCAGAATACAAAATCCAGCTCATAGGGCAGTGGTAACTGGGTTGACCATATATCTACTCCTAACGCCAACACTAGAAGTAGCCGGGGATCATTCCTACGTTGATTCTAGATGACACGCGCCAGCCGGAGAATCTAGCTACCCCTAGTAGAGGAAAACAAAGACCTTTCTTGCCTCCAGAGAAGGGGACCCCAAAGCTGGATAGAAGCCCCCCACAAATAATGACGGTGAGGTAAGAGGAAATGACAAACACAGAAATGAATCAGGTTTAGCACAGAGAGGCCCGCTTACTGATAGCAGAATAAAGAAAGGTAACTTATATGGTCAACAAAAACCCTATCAAAATCCACACTGGAAATTCAAGAACCCCCGAACCGTCTAACGGTCCGGGGGGAGAACACCAGCCCCCTAGAGCTTCCAGCAAAGGTCAGGATATAGATTTGGAACAAGCTGGACAAAAATACAAAACCAAAACAAATAGCAAAAAGCAAAAGGCAGACTTAGCTGATATAACTGGAACCAGGATCAGTAGACAAGAGCACAGCAGACTAGCTCTGATAACTACGTTGCCAGGCATTGAACTGAAGGTCCAGGGAGCTTATATAGCAACACCCCTAACTAACGACCCAGGTGCGGATAAAAGGAATGACAGAAAAACCAGAGTCAAAAAACTAGTAACCACTAGAGGGAGCAAAAAGCAAATTCACAACAGTACCCCCCCCTTAGTGAGGGGTCACCGAACCCTCACCACGACCACCAGGGCGATCAGGATGAGCGGCATGAAAGGCACGAACTAAATCGGCCGCATGAACATCAGAGGCGACCACCCAGGAATTATCCTCCTGACCATAGCCCTTCCACTTGACCAGGTACTGAAGCCTCCGCCTGGAGAGGCGAGAATCCAAGATCTTCTCCACCACGTACTCCAACTCGCCCTCAACCAACACCGGAGCAGGAGGCTCAGCAGAAGGAACTACAGGCACAATGTACCGCCGCAACAAGGACCTATGAAATACATTGTGAATAGCAAACGACACAGGAAGATCCAGACGAAAAGATACAGGATTAAGGATTTCCAATATCTTGTAAGGCCCAATAAAACGAGGTTTAAATTTGGGAGAGGAGACCTTCATAGGAACAAAGCGGGAAGAAAGCCATACCAAATCCCCAACGCGTAGTCGGGGACCCACACCGCGGCGGCGGTTGGCAAAGCGCTGAGCCTTCTCCTGTGACAACTTCAAGTTGTCCACCACATGATTCCAGATCTGCTGCAACCTATCCACCACAGAATCCACCCCAGGACAGTCAGAAGGCTCCACATGACCCGAAGAAAAGCGAGGATGGAAACCAGAGTTGCAGAAAAAAGGCGAAACCAAGGTGGCGGAACTAGCCCGATTATTAAGGGCAAACTCAGCCAACGGCAAGAATGTCACCCAATCGTCCTGATCAGCAGAGACAAAACACCTCAAATAAGCCTCCAAAGTCTGATTGGTTCGCTCCGTCTGTCCATTAGTCTGAGGATGGAAAGCAGACGAAAACGACAAATCAATGCCCATCCTACTACAAAAGGATCGCCAGAACCTGGAAACGAACTGGGATCCTCTGTCTGACACAATATTCTCAGGGATGCCGTGCAAACGAACCACGTTCTGGAAAAACACAGGAACCAGATCGGAAGAGGAAGGCAGCTTAGGCAAGGGAACCAAATGGACCATCTTGGAGAAGCGATCACATATCACCCAGATAACGGACATGCCCTGAGATAGCGGAAGATCAGAAATGAAATCCATGGAGATATGTGTCCAAGGTCTCTTCGGGACAGGCAAGGGCAAGAGCAAACCGCTGGCACGAGAACAGCAAGGCTTAGCTCGAGCACAAGTCCCACAGGACTGCACAAATGACCGCACATCCCTTGACAAGGAAGGCCACCAAAAGGACCTGGCCACCAGATCTCTGGTGCCAAAAATTCCCGGGTGACCTGCCAACACCGAGGAATGAACCTCGGAAATGACTCTGCTGGTCCACTTATCCGGGACAAACAGTCTGTCAGGTGGACAAGACTCAGGCCTATCAGCCTGAAATCTCTGCAACACACGTCGCAGATCCGGAGAAATAGCTGACAAGATAACTCCATCTTTAAGAATACCAACAGGATCAGCGACTCCAGGAGCATCAGGCACAAAGCTCCTAGAAAGAGCATCGGCCTTCACATTCTTTGAACCTGGTAAATACGAGACAACAAAATCAAAGCGGGAGAAAAACAATGACCAGCGGGCCTGTCTCGGATTAAGGCGTTTAGCAGACTCGAGATACATCAGATTTTTGTGATCAGTCAAGACCACCACACGATGCTTAGCACCCTCGAGCCAATGACGCCACTCCTCAAATGCCCATTTCATGGCCAACAACTCCCGATTGCCCACATCATAATTTCGCTCGGCAGGCGAAAACTTCCTAGAGAAAAAGGTACAAGGCTTCATAACAGAGCAACCAGGGCCTCTCTGCGACAAAACGGCCCCTGCCCCAATCTCCGAAGCATCCACCTCAACCTGAAAGGGAAGTGAGACGTCAGGCTGGCACAAAACAGGCGCCGAAGTAAACCGGCGTTTCAACTCCTGGAAAGCCTCCACGGCAGCAGGAGCCCAGTTAGCTACATCGGAGCCCTTCTTGGTCATATCCGTCAAAGGTTTCACAATGCTAGAAAAATTAGCAATAAAACGACGGTAGAAGTTAGCGAAGCCCAAGAACTTCTGAAGACTCTTAACTGACGAGGGCTGAGTCCAATCAAGAATAGCTCGGACCTTGACTGGGTCCATCTCCACAGCAGAAGGGGAAAAAATGAACCCCAAAAAGGGAACCTTCTGTACACCAAAGAGACACTTTGAGCCCTTGACAAACAAAGAATTTTCACGCAAAATTTTAAAGACCAACCTGACCTGCTCCACATGCGAATCCCAATTATCAGAAAAAACCAAAATATCATCCAGATAAACAATCAAAAATTTATCCAGATACTTCCGGAAAATGTCATGCATAAAGGACTGAAAAACTGAAGGCGCATTGGAGAGCCCAAAAGGCATCACCAAGTACTCAAAATGACCTTCGGGCGTATTGAATGCGGTTTTCCATTCATCACCTTGCTTAATGCGCACAAGGTTGTACGCACCACGAAGATCTATCTTGGTGAACCACTTGGCACCCTTAATCCGGGCAAACAAGTCAGACAACAGCGGTAAAGGATACTGAAATTTGACAGTGATCTTATTTAAAAGCCGATAATCAATGCAAGGTCTCAAAGATCCGTCCTTTTTTGCCACAAAAAAGAATCCCGCACCAAGAGGGGAAGAAGACGGACGAATATGTCCTTTCTCCAGAGACTCCTTGATATATGAACGCATAGCGGTATGTTCAGGTACCGACAGATTAAACAGTCTTCCCTTAGGAAATTTACTGCCTGGGATCAAATCTATAGCACAGTCACAGTCCCTATGAGGAGGCAGTGCACTGGACTCAGACTCACTGAAGACATCCTGATAATCAGACAAATACTCCGGAACTTCCGAAGGCGTAGAAGAAGCAATAGACACAGGCAGGGAATCCCCATGAATACCACGACAGCCCCAACTTGAGACTGACATAGCCTTCCAGTCCAGGACTGGATTATGGGTCTGTAACCATGGCAGCCCTAAAACAACCAAATCATGCATTTTATGTAAAACCAGGAAACGTATCACCTCGCGGTGTTCAGGAGTCATGCACATGATAACCTGTGTCCAATACTGCGGTTTATTTGCTGCCAATGGCGTAGCATCAATACCCCTAAGAGGAATAGGATTTTCTAATGGTTCAAGAGTAAAACCACAGTGCTTAGCAAATGAGAGATCCATGAGACTCAGGGCAGCACCTGAATCTACAAACGCCATGACAGGATAAGATGACAGTGAGCAAATCAAAGTTACAGACAGAATAAATTTAGGTTGCAAATTACCAACGGTGACAGGACTAACAACCTTAGCTATACGTTTAGAGCATGCTGAGATAACATGTGTAGAATCACCACAGTAGTAGCACAAGCCATTCCGGCGTCTATGAATTTTCCGCTCATTTCTAGTCAGGATTCTATCACATTGCATTAAATCAGGTGTCTGTTCAGACAACACCATGAGGGAATTTGCGGTTTTACTATCACATTGCACCGAATTAGGTGTCTGTTCAGACAACACCATGAGGGAATTTGCGGTTTTGCGCTCCCGCAACCGCCGGTCAATTTGAATAGCCAGTGCCATAGTATCATTCAGACCTGTGGGAATGGGAAAACCCACCATAACATTCTTAATGGCTTCAGAAAGGCCATTTCTAAAATTAGCGGCCAGTGCACACTCGTTCCAATGTGTCAGCACGGACCATTTCCGAAATTTTTGGCAATACACTTCAGCCTCGTCCTGCCCCTGAGACATAGCCAGCAAGGCCTTTTCTGCCTGAATCTCAAGATTGGGTTCCTCATAAAGTAAACCGAGCGCCAGAAAAAACGCATCAAGATCAGCCAATGCCGGATCTCCTGGCGCCAGTGAAAAAGCCCAATCCTGAGGGTCGCCCCGTAAGAACGAAATAACAATTTTTACTTGCTGAGCAGAATCTCCAGATGAACAGGGTCTCAGGGACAAAAACAATTTACAATTATTCACGAAATTCCTAAACTTAAACCTGTCTCCGGAAAACAGTTCAGGAATCGGTATTTTAGGTTCTGACCTAGGATTTCTGATAACATAGTCTTGTATGCCCTGCACACGAGTAGCCAGCTGGTCCACACTTGTAATCAAGGTCTGGACATTCATGTCTGCAGCAAGCATAGCCACTCTGAGGTAAAGGGGAAGGAGAGAAAAAAAAAAAAACTCAGAATCTTCTTTCTTATAATCCCTCTTCTGCAATGCATTAAACATTTAATACTGGCCTGGCAAACTGTTATGACCCCAATGGCGAGGGTCTCAGAGGAACGTGGAAGTCTGCAGAATACAAAATCCAGCTCATAGGGCAGTGGTAACTGGGTTGACCATATATCTACTCCTAACGCCAACACTAGAAGTAGCCGGGGATCATTCCTACGTTGATTCTAGATGACACGCGCCAGCCGGAGAATCTAGCTACCCCTAGTAGAGGAAAACAAAGACCTTTCTTGCCTCCAGGGAAGGGGACCCCAAAGCTGGATAGAAGCCCCCCACAAATAATGACGGTGAGGTAAGAGGAAATGACAAACACAGAAATGAACCAGGTTTAGCACAGAGAGGCCCGCTTACTGATAGCAGAATAAAGAAAGGTAACTTATATGGTCAACAAAAACCCTATCAAAATCCACACTGGAAATTCAAGAACCCCCGAACCGTCTAACGGTCCGGGGGGAGAACACCAGCCCCCTAGAGCTTCCAGCAAAGGTCAGGATATAGATTTGGAACAAGCTGGACAAAAATACAAAACCAAAACAAATAGCAAAAAGCAAAAGGCAGACTTAGCTGATATAACTGGAACCAGGATCAGTAGACAAGAGCACAGCAGACTAGCTCTGATAACTACGTTGCCAGGCATTGAACTGAAGGTCCAGGGAGCTTATATAGCAACACCCCTAACTAACGACCCAGGTGCGGATAAAAGGAATGACAGAAAAACCAGAGTCAAAAAACTAGTAACCACTAGAGGGAGCAAAAAGCAAATTCACAACACACCAGGGCGATCAGGATGAGCCCTATGAAAGGCACGGACCAAATCGGAGGCATGAACATCAGAGGCTGTCACCCAAGAATTATCCTCCTGACCGTAGCCCTTCCACTTGACCAGATACTGAAGTCTCCGTCTGGAAACACGGGAGTCCAAGATCTTCTCGACAACGTACTCCAACTCACCCTCAACCAACACCGGAGCAGGAGGCTCAACGGAAGGCACAACCGGTACCTCATACCTGCGCAACAATGACCGATGGAAGACATTATGAATAGAAAAAGATGCAGGGAGGTCCAAACGAAAGGACACAGGGTTAAGAATCTCCAATATCTTGTACGGGCCGATGAACCGAGGCTTAAACTTAGGTGAAGAAACCTTCATAGGGACAAAACGAGAAGACAACCACACCAAGTCCCCAACACAAAGACGAGGACCAACATGACGACGGCGGTTGGCAAACTGCTGAGTCTTCTCCTGGGACAACTTCAAATTGTCCACCACATGCCCCCAAATCTGATGCAACCTCTCCACCACAGCATCCACTCCAGGACAATCCGAAGACTCCACCTGACCGGAAGAAAAACGAGGATGAAACCCCGAATTACAGAAGAAAGGAGAAACCAAGGTGGCAGAACTAGCCCGATTATTGAGGGCAAACTCCGCCAAGGGCAAAAAGGCAACCCAATCATCCTGATCCGCAGACACAAAACACCTCAAATAAGTCTCCAAGGTCTGATTAGTTCGCTCGATCTGGCCATTAGTCTGAGGATGGAAAGCAGACGAAAAAGACAAATCAATGCCCATCCTAGCACAGAACGCTCGCCAAAATCTAGACACGAATTGGGTTCCCCTGTCAGAAACGATATTCTCCGGAATACCATGCAAGCGAACCACATTTTGAAAAAACAGAGGAACCAGCTCGGATGAGGAAGGCAATTTAGGCAAGGGGACCAAATGGACCATCTTAGAGAAACGGTCACACACCACCCAGATGACAGACATCTTCTGAGAAACAGGGAGATCAGAAATAAAATCCATGGAGATGTGAGTCCAAGGCCTCTTCGGAATAGGCAAAGATAACAACAATCCACTAGCCCGAGAACAACAAGGCTTGGCCCGAGCACAAACATCACAAGACTGCACAAAACCTCGCACATCTCGCGACAGGGAAGGCCACCAGAAGGACCTAGCCACCAAATCCCTGGTACCAAAGATTCCAGGATGACCAGCTAACGCAGAAGAATGGACCTCCGAGATGACTCTACTGGTCCAATCATCCGGAACAAACAGTCTACCAGGCGGGCAACGATCAGGTCTATTCGCCTGAAACTCCTGCAAGACCCGTCGCAAGTCTGGGG
Organism: Ranitomeya variabilis; assembly: GCF_051348905.1. Classification (NCBI taxonomy): domain Eukaryota; kingdom Metazoa; phylum Chordata; class Amphibia; order Anura; family Dendrobatidae; genus Ranitomeya; species Ranitomeya variabilis. Next base: position 1,158,667,261 of record NC_135232.1, read on the forward strand.
AAACAGCAGATAATATCACTCCATCCTTAAGGATACCTGTAGGTTCAGAATTACCAGGGGAATCAGGCTCAAAACTCCTAGAAAGGGCATCCGCCTTCACATTTTTAGAACCCGGTAGGTAAGAAACCACAAAATTAAACCGAGAGAAAAATAACGACCAGCGCGCCTGTCTAGGATTCAGGCGCCTGGCAGACTCAAGATAAATCAAATTCTTGTGGTCGGTCAATACCACCACCTGATGTCTAGCCCCCTCAAGCCAATGACGCCACTCCTCAAAAGCCCACTTCATAGCCAAGAGCTCCCGATTACCAATATCATAATTTCGCTCAGCGGGCGAAAATTTACGAGAAAAGAACGCGCAAGGTCTCATCACGGAGCAGTCAGAACTTCTCTGCGACAAAACCGCCCCAGCTCCGATTTCTGAAGCGTCGACCTCAACCTGAAAAGGAAGAGTAACATCAGGCTGACGCAATACAGGGGCGGAAGAAAAGCGGCGCTTAAGCTCCCGAAAGGCCTCCACAGCAGCAGGGGACCAATCAGCAACATCAGCACCCTTCTTAGTCAAATCAGTCAACGGCTTAGCAACATCAGAAAAACCAGTTATAAATCGACGATAAAAATTAGCAAAGCCCAAAAACTTCTGAAGGCTCTTAAGAGAAGAGGGTTGCGTCCAATCACAAATAGCCTGAACCTTGACAGGGTCCATCTCAATGGAAGAGGGGGAAAAAATGTACCCCAAAAACGAAATCTTTTGAACCCCAAAAACACACTTAGAACCCTTTACACACAAGGAATTAGAGCGCAAAACCTGAAAAACCCTCCTGACCTGTTGGACATGAGAGTCCCAGTCATCCGAAAAAATCAAAATATCATCCAGATACACAATCAAAAATTTATCCAAATATTCACGGAAAATGTCATGCATAAAGGACTGAAAGACTGAAGGGGCATTTGAAAGACCAAAAGGCATTACTAAATACTCAAAATGGCCCTCAGGCGTATTAAATGCCGTTTTCCACTCATCCCCCTGCTTAATTCGCACTAAATTATACGCCCCACGAAGATCAATCTTAGAGAACCACTTGGCCCCCTTTATTCGAGCAAACAAATCAGTAAGCAGTGGCAAAGGATACTGATATTTAACCGTGATTTTATTCAAAAGCCGATAATCAATACACGGCCTCAAAGAGCCATCTTTTTTAGATACAAAGAAAAAAACGGCTCCTAAGGGAGATGACGAAGGACGAATATGTCCCTTTTCCAAGGACTCCTTAATATATTCCCGCATAGCAGCATGTTCAGGCACAGATAGATTAAATAAACGACCCTTTGGAAACTTACTGCCCGGAATCAGATCTATAGTACAATCGCACTCTCTGTGCGGAGGTAGTGAACCAATTTTAGGCTCCTCAAAAACGTCACGATAGTCAGATAAAAATTCCGGAATCTCAGAGGGAATAGATGACGAAATGGAAACCAAAGGTACGTCCCCATGAGTCCCCTGACATCCCCAGCTTAACACAGACATTGCTTTCCAATCGAGGACTGGGTTATGAGATTGCAGCCATGGCAATCCAAGCACCAACACATCATGTAGATTATACAACACAAGGAAGCGAATAATCTCCTGGTGATCCGGATTAATACGCATAGTTACTTGTGTCCAGTATTGTGGTTTATTACTAGCCAATGGCGTGGAGTCAATACCCTTCAGAGGTATAGGAACTTCCAGAGGCTCTAAATCAAACCCACAGCGTTTGGCAAAGGACCAATCCATAAGACTCAAAGCGGCGCCAGAGTCGACATAGGCGTCCGCGGTAATAGACGATAAAGAGCAAATCAGGGTCACAGATAGAATAAACTTAGACTGTAAAGTGCCAATTGAAACAGACTTATCAACCTTCTTAGTACGTTTAGAGCATGCTGATATAACATGAGTTGAATCACCACAATAGAAGCATAACCCATTTTTTCGCCTAAAATTCTGTCGTTCGCTTCTGGACAGAATTCTATCACATTGGATAATCTCTGGCGCCTTCTCAGTAGACACCGCCAAATGGTGCACAGGTTTGCGCTCCCGCAAACGCCGATCAATCTGAATAGCCATTGTCATGGACTCATTCAGACCTGTAGGCACAGGGAACCCCACCATAACATGTTTAATGGCATCAGAGAGACCCTCTCTGAAATTCGCCGCCAGGGCGCACTCATTCCACTGAGTAAGCACAGACCACTTACGAAATTTTTGGCAGTATATTTCAGCCTCATCTTGCCCTTGAGACAGGGCCATTAAGGCTTTTTCAGCCTGAATCTCTAAATGAGGTTCCTCATAAAGCAACCCCAAAGCCAGGAAAAACGCATCCACATTGAGCAACGCAGGATCCCCTGGTGCCAAAGCAAATGCCCAATCCTGAGGGTCGCCCCGGAGCAAGGAAATTACAATCCTGACCTGCTGTGCAGGATCTCCAGCGGAGCGAGATCTCAGAGACAAAAATAATTTACAATTATGTTTGAAATTCTGGAAGCGAGATCTATCCCCGGAGAAAAATTCAGGTAAAGGAATTCTAGGTTCAGATATAGGAGCATGAATAACAAAATCTTGTAAACTTTGAACCTTCATAGCGAGATTATCCAAACCTGTAGCTAAACTCTGAGGATCCATATTAATCAGGTGAAATCAGAACCATTCAAGGATTAGAAGGAGAGAGAGACGAAGGCTGCAGTAAGCAGAGATGCTAGTGAATCAACTAATGAGCAAACTCAGGAGAAAAAAAAAAAAAAAATTCTCTGCAGACTTCTTTTCTCTCCTTTCTTCTGCCAATTATTTTAACCCTTGGCCGGCCAAACTGTCATGGTTCTCAATGGCAAGAGAACGTAGTAAAGCATACAAAAGGACTAGCTCTTGGAAGATGGGAACTCGAGGTGACCGTGAGCTAAACCTACCGCACAACTAACAGTGGCCGGGTAGCGTGCCTACGTTTTATCCCTAGACGCCCAGCGCCAGCCGGAGAACTGACTGACCCTAGCAGAGGAAAATACAGACCTGGCTTACCTCTAGAGAAATTTTCCCCAAAAGGCAGACAGTAGCCCCCACATATATTGGCGGTGATTTTAGAGGAAATTGACATACGAAGTATGAAGATAGGTTTAGCAAAAATGAGGTCCGCTTACTAGATAGTAGGAAGACAGAAAAGGGAACTTCACGGTCAGCTGAAAACCCTTTCAAAATACCATCCTGAAATTACTTTAAGACTCTAATATCAACTCATGACACCAGAGTGGCAATTTCAGCTCACAAGAGCTTCCAGCCTCAGAAAAATTCAATCACAGAGAACTGGAACAAAAATGCAAAACAAACTTAGGACTACAAGTCCAACTTAGCTGATAGTAGTCTAGGAGCAGGAACATGCAACAGAAAGGCTTCTGGTAACATTGTTGGCCGGCATAGAAATGACTGAGGAGCAAGGCTAAATAGAAACTCCCACATCCTGATGGAAACAGGTGAACAGAGGAGATGAAGCACACAAGTTCAGTACCACCAGTGACCACCGGGGGAGCCCAGAAACCAAATTCACAACAGTAAACGCTCCTGTCATCTCTCACATCTGTGAGTGCATGTAAACGCTCCTGTTATCTCTCACATCTGTGAGTACATGTAAACGCTCCTGTCATCTCTCACATCTGTGAGTGCATGTAAACACTCCTTTTACTTCTCACATCTGTAAGTGCATGTAAACCCTCCTGTTATCTCTCACATCTGTGAGTGCATGTAAACGCTCCTGTTATCTCTCACATCTGTGAGTTCATGTAAACGCTCCTGTTATCTCTCACATCTGTGAGTGCTTGTAAACGCTCCTGTTATCTCTCACATCTGTAAGTGCATGTAAACAATCCTGTCACCTCTCACATCTATAAGTGCATGTAAACCCTCCTGTTATCTCTCACATCTGTGAGTGCATAAACGCTCCTGTTATCTCTCATATCTGTGATTGCATGTAAACGCTCCTGTCATCTCTCACATCTGTGAGTGCATGTACACGCTCCTGTCATCTCTCACATCTGTGAGTGCATGTAAACGCTCCTGTCATCTCTCACATCTGTGAGTGCATGTAAATCCTCCTGTTATCTCTCACATCTGTAAGTGCATGTGAACGCTTCAGTTATCTCTCACATCTGTGAGTGCATGTAAACGCTCCTGTCATCTCTCACATCTGTGAGTGCATGTAAATCCTCCTGTTATCTCTCACATCTGTAAGTGCATGTGAACGCTTCCGTTATCGCTCACATCTGTGAGTGCATGTAAACGCTCCTGTTATCTCTCACATCTGTAAGTGCATGTAAACGCTTCCGTTATCTCTCACATCTGTGAGTGCATGTAAACGCTTCTGTCATCTCTCACATCTGTGAGTGCATGTAAACTCTCCTGTCATCTCACACATCTGTGAGTGCATGTAAACGCTCCTGTCATTTCTCACATCTGTGAGTGCATGTAAACGCTCCTGTCATCTTTCACATCTGTGAGTGCATGTAAACGCTCCTGTTATCTCTCACATCTGTGAGTGCATGTAAACGCTCCTGTCATCTCTCACATCTGTGAGTGCATGTAAACGCTTCCGTTATCTCTCACATCTGTAAGTGCATGTAAACGCTTCCGTTATCTCTCACATCTGTGAGTGCATGCAAACGCTCCTGTTATCTCTCACATCTGTAAGTGCATGTAAACGCTTCCGTTATCTCTCACATCTGTGAGTGCATGTAAACACTCCTGTTATCTCTCACATCTGTAAGTGCATGTAAACGCTTCCGTTATCTCTCACATCTGTGAGTGCATGTAAACGCTCCTGCTACATCTCACATCTGTAAGTGCATGTAAACGCTTCCATTATCTCTCACAACTGTGAGTGCATGTAAATGCTCCTGTTATCTCTCACATCTGTGAGTGCATGTAAATGCTTCTGTCATCTCTCACATCTGTGAGTGCATGTAAACGCTCCTGTCATCTCTCACATCTGTGTGTGCATGTAAACGCTCCTGCCAGCTCTCACATCTGTGAGTGCATGTAAACGCTCCTGTCATCTCTCACATCTGTGAGTGCATGTAAACGCTCCTGTCATCTCTCACATCTGTGAGAGCATGTAAATGCTTCTGTTATCTCTCACATCTGTGAGTGCATGTAAACGCTCCTGCCAGCTCTCACATCTGTGAGTGCATGTAAACGCTCTTGTCATCTCTCATATCTGTGAAAGCATGTAAACGCTCCTGCTACGTCTCACATCTGTGAGTGCATGTAAACACTTCCGTTATCTCTCACATCTGTGAGTGCATGTAAACGCTCCTGTTATTTCTCACATCTGTGAGTGCATGTAAACGCTCCTGTTATCTCTCACATCTGTGAGTGCATGTAAACGCTCCTGTTATCTCTCACATCTGTGAGTTCATGTAAACGCTCCTGTCATCTCTCACATCTGTGAGTGCATGTAAACGCTCCTGTCATCTTTCACATCTGTGAGTGCATGTTAATGCTCCTGTCACCTCTCACATCTGCGAGTGCATGTAAACGCTCCTGTCATCTCTCACATCTGTGAGTGCATGTAAATCCTCCTGTTATCTCTCACATCTGTGAGTGCATGTAAACGCACCTGTCAGCTCTCACATCTGTGAGTGCATGTAAACTCTCCTGTTAGCTCTCACATCTGTGAGTGCATGTAAATGCTCCTGTTATCTCTCACATCTGTGAGTGCATGTAAACGTTCCTGTCTCCTCTGACATCTGTGAGTGCATGTAAATGCTCCTGTCACCTCTCACATCTGCGAGTGCATGTAAACGCTCCTGTCATCTCTCACATATGCGAGTGCATGTAAACGCTCCTGTTACCTCTCACATCTGTCAGTGCATGTAAACGCTCCTGTCATCACTCACATCTGTGAGTGCATGTAAACGCTCCTGTTATTTCTCACATCTGTGAGTGCATGTAAACGCTCCTGTTATCTCTCACATCTGTGAGTGCATGTAAACGCTCCTGTTATCTCTCACATCTGTGAGTGCATGTAAGTGCTCCTGTCACCTCTCACATCTATGAGTGCATGTAAACGCTCCTGTCATCTCTCACATCTGTGAGTGCATGTAAATCCTCCTGTTATCTCTCACATCTGTGAGTGCATGTAAACGCTCCTGTCAGCTCTCACATCTGTGAGTGCATGTAAACTCTCCTGTTATCTCTCACATCTGTGAGTGCATGTAAACGCTCCTGTTATCTCTCACATCTGTGAGTGCATGTAAACGCTCCTGTTATCTCTCACATCTGTGAGTGCATGTAAATGCTCCTGTTATTTCTCACATCTGTGAGTGCATGTAAACGCTCCTGTTATCTCTCACATCTGTGAGTGCATGTAAATGCTCCTGTTATTTCTCACATCTGTGAGTGCATGTAAACGCTCCTGTTATCTCTCACATCTGTGAGTGCATGTAAATGCTCCTGTTATCTCTCACATCTGTGAGTGCATGTAAACGCTCCTGTCAGCTCTCACATCTGTGAGTGCATGTAAACCCTCCTGTTATCTCTCACATCTGTGAGTGCATGTAAACGCTCCTGTTATCTCTCACATCTGTGAGTGCATGTAAATGCTTCTGTCAGCTCTCACATCTGTGAGAGCATGTAAATGCTTCTGTTATCTCTCACATCTGTGAGTGCATGTAAACGCTCCTGCCAGCTCTCACATCTGTGAGTGCATGTAAACGCTCTTGTCATCTCTCATATCTGTGAAAGCATGTAAACGCTCCTGCTACGTCTCACATCTGTGAGTGCATGTAAACACTTCCGTTATCTCTCACATCTGTGAGTGCATGTAAACGCTCCTGTTATTTCTCACATCTGTGAGTGCATGTAAACGCTCCTGTTATCTCTCACATCTGTGAGTGCATGTAAACGCTCCTGTTATCTCTCACATCTGTGAGTTCATGTAAACGCTCCTGTCATCTCTCACATCTGTGAGTGCATGTAAACGCTCCTGTCATCTTTCACATCTGTGAGTGCATGTTAATGCTCCTGTCACCTCTCACATCTGCGAGTGCATGTAAACGCTCCTGTCATCTCTCACATCTGTGAGTGCATGTAAATCCTCCTGTTATCTCTCACATCTGTGAGTGCATGTAAACGCACCTGTCAGCTCTCACATCTGTGAGTGCATGTAAACTCTCCTGTTAGCTCTCACATCTGTGAGTGCATGTAAATGCTCCTGTTATCTCTCACATCTGTGAGTGCATGTAAACGTTCCTGTCTCCTCTGACATCTGTGAGTGCATGTAAATGCTCCTATCACCTCTCACATCTGCGAGTGCATGTAAACGCTCCTGTCATCTCTCACATATGCGAGTGCATGTAAACGCTCCTGTTACCTCTCACATCTGTCAGTGCATGTAAACGCTCCTGTCATCACTCACATCTGTGAGTGCATGTAAACGCTCCTGTTATTTCTCACATCTGTGAGTGCATGTAAACGCTCCTGTTATCTCTCACATCTGTGAGTGCATGTAAACGCTCCTGTTATCTCTCACATCTGTGAGTGCATGTAAATGCTCCTGTCACCTCTCACATCTATGAGTGCATGTAAACGCTCCTGTCATCTCTCACATCTGTGAGTGCATGTAAATCCTCCTGTTATCTCTCACATCTGTGAGTGCATGTAAACGCTCCTGTCAGCTCTCACATCTGTGAGTGCATGTAAACTCTCCTGTTATCTCTCACATCTGTGAGTGCATGTAAACGCTCCTGTTATCTCTCACATCTGTGAGTGCATGTAAACGCTCCTGTTATCTCTCACATCTGTGAGTGCATGTAAATGCTCCTGTTATTTCTCACATCTGTGAGTGCATGTAAACGCTCCTGTTATCTCTCACATCTGTGAGTGCATGTAAATGCTCCTGTTATTTCTCACATCTGTGAGTGCATGTAAACGCTCCTGTTATCTCTCACATCTGTGAGTGCATGTAAATGCTCCTGTTATCTCTCACATCTGTGAGTGCATGTAAACGCTCCTGTCAGCTCCCACATCTGTGAGTGCATGTAAACCCTCCTGTTATCTCTCACATCTGTGAGTGCATGTAAACGCTCCTGTTATCTCTCACATCTGTGAGTGCATGTAAATGCTTCTGTCAGCTCTCACATCTGTGAGTGCATGTAAACTCTCCTGTTATCTCTCACATCTGTGAGTGCATGTAAATGCTCCTGTTATCTCTTACATCTGTGAGTGCATGTAAACGCTCCTGTCATCTCTCACATCTGTGAGTGCATGTAAATGCTCCTGTTATCTCTCACATCTGTGAGTGGATGTAAACGCTCCTGTTATCTCTCACATCTGTGAGTGCATGTAAACGCTCCTGTTATCTCTCACATCTGTGAGTGCATGTAAACGCTCCTGTCATCTCTCATATCTGTGAAAGCATGTAAATGCTTCTGTTAGCTCTCAGATATGTGAGTGCATGTAAAAGCTCCTGTCTTCTCTCACATCTGTGAGTTCATGTAAAAGCTCCTGTCATCTCTCACATCTGTGAGTTCATGTAAACGCTCCTGTTATCTCTCACATCTCTGAGTGCATGTAAACGCTTCTGTCATCTCTCACATCTGTGAGTGCATGTAAACGCTCCTGTCATCTCTCATATCTGTGAAAGCATGTAAATGCTCCTGTTAGCTCTCAGATATGTGAGTGCATGTAAAAGCTTCTGTCATCTCTCACATCTGTGAGTTCATGTAAACGCTCCTGTCATCTCTCACATCTGTGAGTGCATGTAAATCCTCCTGTTATCTCTCACATCTGTGAGTGCATGTAAACGCTCCTGTCATCTCTCACATCTGTGAGTGTATGTAAATCCTCCTGTTATTTCTCACATCTGTGAGTGCATGTAAACGCTCCTGTCATCTCTCACATCTGTGAGTGCATGTAAACGCTCCTGTTATCTCTCACATCTGTGAGTACATGGAAACGCTCCTGTCATCCCTCACATCTGTGAGTGCATGTAAACTCTGCTGTTATCTCTCACATCTGTGAGTGCATGTAAACGCTCCTGTTATCTCTCACATCTGTGAGTGCATGTGAACTCTCCTGTTATCTCTCGCATCTGTGAGTGCATGTAAACGCTCCTGTCATCTCTCACATCTGTGAGTGCATGTAAACACTTCTGTTATCTCTCACATCTGTGAGTGCATGTAAACGCTCCTGTTATCTCTCACATCTGTGAGTACATGTAAACGCTCCTGTCATCTCTCACATCTGTGAGTGCATGTAAACGCTTCTGTTATCTTTCACATCTGTGAGTGCATGTAAACTCTCCTGTTATCTCTCCCATCTGTGAGTGCATGTAAACGCTCCTGTCATCTCTCATATCTGTGAAAGCATGTAAATGCTCCTGTTATCTCTCACATCTGTGAGTGCATGTAAACACTCCTGTTATCTCTCACATCTGTGAGTACATGTAAACGCTCCTGTCATCTCTCACATCTGTGAGTGCATGTAAACGCTCCTGTTATCTCTCACATCTGTGAGTGCATGTAAACTCTCCTGTCATCTCTCATATCTGTGAAAGCATGTAAATGCTCCTGTTATCTCTCACATCTGTGAGTGCATGTAAACGCTCCTGTCATCTCTCACATCTGTGAGTGCATGTAAACGCTCCTGTTATCTCTCACATCTGTGAGTGCATGTAAACTCTCCTGTCATCTCTCATATCTGTGAAAGCATGTAAACGCTCCTGTTATCTCTCACATCTGTGAGTGCATGTAAACGCTCCTGTTATCTCTCACATCTGTGAGTACATGTAAACGCTCCTGTCATCTCTCACATCTGTGAGTGCATGTAAACGCTCCTGTTATCTCTCACATCTGTGAGTGCATGTAAACTCTCCTGTTATCTCTCGCATCTGTGAGTGCATGTAAACGCTCCTGTTATCTCTCACATCTGTGAGTGCATGTAAACGCTCCTGTTATCTCTCACATCTGTGAGTACATGTAAACGCTCCTGTCATCTCTCACATCTGTGAGTGCATGTAAACGCTCCTGTTATCTCTCACATCTGTGAGTGCATGTAAACTCTCCTGTTATCTCTCGCATCTGTGAGTGCATGTAAACGCTCCTGTTATCTCTCACATCTGTGAGTACATGTAAACGCTCCTGTCATCTCTCACATCTCTGAGTGCATGTAAACGCTCCTGTTATCTCTCTCATCTGTGAGTGCATGTAAACGCTCCTGTTATCTTTCACATCTGTGAGTGCATGTAACAGCTCTTGTTAATCTCACAACTGTAGGTTTGCTCCATTGTATCCAGAGTAGTTGATTCCTTTTGAGAAAAGAACCTCGGCTGCATACATCTCTTTGCTATCTGCCACAATGTATCAGTGCAGGTAATATATATCAAGCTGTTCCCCTCACAGAACATTGTCAAGGCTGAATACAACTGTAACGACTCCTCTGCTGTGATAAAAATTCAATCAGGGATCTTTCAGCCTCCAGAGCAAACAACAAATGTTACCATTCACTAAAGGCCCCGTCTCACTTAGCGACGCTAAAGCGATCCCGACAACGATACGACCTGTCAGGGATCGTTGCTGCGTCGCTATGTGGTCGCTGGTGAGATGTCAAACAGTGAGATCTTACTAACGATCGCAGCTGCGATCTCACTGTTTGACATCTCACCAGCGACCTGTAGCGACCTGTACAACGATCTCACATGGGAGCTATTATGACGATTCAGTGTCTGAGTCATCAACGAGGTCGTTGGTAAGGTGTCAAACACAGCGATGTGTGCTACTCAGCGGGACCTCAACGATCAAAAAAAGGGCCAGGCCATTCCGACACGACCAGCGATCTCACAGCAGGGGCCTGGTCGCTGCTGCGTGTCACACAAAGCGAGATCGCTACTGAGGTCGCTGTTGCGTCACGAAACTTGTGACTCAGCAGCGATCTCGCTAGCGATCTCGCTTAGTGAGACGGGGGCTTAACTAAAAGCCTTGATCTTGAAAACAGTACACATGGTAAAATGAAGGATAGGGATAATTGGTGTCTTTAAATGATCAAATATTGGGCATAATGGAGGCCCCTTCCCCCGTCTAACATCTGAGCCAGTATTTGGGCTATGTGAATGATGTCACCGGAGAGTATACGGGCTGCTGATGTCATCGCCAGTATTGTTATACACCGCAATCTCAGCTTTCCCAGCATCGCACATCCTTCGTTTTTTAATACAGCGCTCGTCATTGGCTGCCGAGAAGTGTCCGAGGCGAAGAGGGGGCACGATGTGTAGGAAGGATCACTTGATGCACTACACGGTATCTTAGCATTTATGAAAAGTGAAGAGTGAGATTACATAATCCTTTCTAGTGCTGCACAAGGACGTAATGACTACAGATGTCAGCCACACTCCGCGAATGTCCGCTGCCACTAATCCGGGAATCAGGCGCAACACGCTCCAGAATGGCAGGCGCAGCTTAAGAGACATAATAGGAATAATTACAAGATGCCACTTCTGTAATAAAAGAGCAAAACACACAAGACCCTATTACGTATGTAAGAAAGGAAACATCGATTCAGAAAGATTTCTGAGAATAATTGATGAGAGTCAGAGGCTGACGTCAACCACAGCCATGATGGGAGACACAAGGGGTGAAGACGAGCAACTGTATGTGAACTGAAAAAAGTTATTAAATGGGAACTGAACTTCAACAAACTGTGAATAAATCAATATTTGTGTTCTCGCCACTTGTACACAGCTTAAGGACGATCTCGTCAGGACGTTGTGCCGAAGATCTTGGAGTACTGACCTCAGATCTTCTGCATATGAGGCTCTTGCGGATCCTTCTGTGTCTTCATGTGATCCCATATCGTGTACTAGAAAACGGGAAAAAAAAATTCCAAGTGCGGTGAAATTGCAAAAAAAGTGCAATCCCACACTTGTTTTTTGTTTGGCTTTTTTGCTAGGTTCACTAAATGCTAAAACTGACCTGCTGTTATGATTCTCCAGGTCATTACGAGTTCATAGACACCAAACATATCTAGGTTATTTTTTATCTAAGTTGTGAAAAAAAATTCCAAACTTTGCTAAAAAAAAAAAAAAAATTGCGCCATTTTCCGATACCCGTAGCGTCTCCATTTTTCATGATCTGGGGTCAGTTGAGGGCTTATTTTTTGCCTGCCATGCTGGCGTTTTTAATGATACCATTTTGGTGCAGATACGTTCTTTTGATCGCCCGTTATTGCATTTTAATGCAATGTCACGGCGACCAAAAAAAGTAATTCTGGCGTTTCAATTTTGTTCTCGCTACGCTGTTCAGTGATCAGGTTAATGCTTTTCTTTTATTGATAGATCAGGCAATTCTGAACGCGGCTATACCAAATATGTGGTTTGATTTTTTTTATTGATTTATTTTGAATGGGGCAAAAGGGGGGTGATTTATACTTTTATATTTTTTTTTATTTTTTTCACATTTTTTTTACTTTTTTTTTACTTTTGTCATGCTTCAATAGCCTCCATAGGAGGCTAGAAGCTGGCACAGCACGATCGCCTCTGCTACATAGCAGCGATCATCAGATAGCTGCTATGCAGCAGAAATGCAGGTGTGCTATGAGCGCCGACCACAGGGTGGCGCTCACAGCAGACCGGCATTAGTAACCATAGAGGTCTCAAGGACCTCTATGGTTACAATGCAGAAGCATCACTGACCCCTGATCATGTGACGGGGAAGCGCCGGTTAAATGCCGCTGTCTGCGTTTGACAGCGGCATTTAACTAGTTAATAGCAGTGGGTGAATCGCGATTTCACCCGCCACTATTGCGGGCACATGTCAGCTATTCAAAACAGCTGACATGTCCCGGCTTTGATGCGGGCTCACCGCCGAAGCCCTGCATAAAAATGGGGGATCTGACCTCGGACGTACTATCCCGTCCGAGGTCAGAAAGGGGTTAATACTGACCAAATCCATAACTCCATTTGCCGAATTGCAGCCCCAAACTTGCAGGACCCCCCACTATGCATCACTGCTCCTGCAGACGCTCATTATTGTGCTGCTCTCCAACCATTCTGAGCAATCTGCTTCTGTTATATCTTCATATTTCCTATTTTGACTCTTTAATCAAGAGACCTGATGCCATTTTTCTGAACCCCAGATACTAAGTTTTCATGCATAGTTGAGTCTCATGGCATTGTCTCTAGGTAGAAAATTTAGGGGTTTTGCTGCTATTCTTCCATAAAGATGACTTCTGGTCAGACTTCTTCGGACACTAGATGGGTGTAGCTAGTCCCACTGATCACTGCCAGCTCTGAGCTTATGGCACTGCTGGACATCTTCCAATTTTGATCATGAAGTGTCTTTCAACTGCTACACTAAGTTTCGCTGGCCAGACACTGTGTCTACAGGCCTCAACATTGCCCATTTCTTGATGTCCGCAATGCTGATAAATATAGTCCGGTACTTATCCATCATGTAATATGATCTGGAGGCATCTGACTGGCTCGATGTTTGGGGTCGTTCTCCAGGTTGTAAAGAGGCTAATGGTCGTGTAGTCGATGGGAGGTATGTGTCACAGAGATGGCTGCTCTCTGTGATGTAACCTGGAGTATTTTATCTAGTGCACGTAAGCACTAGGAGGTTCGTTTGGTGCACCTGGGACCGGGTTACAGGTGACTATGAGAGATGGGAGAGTCTGGCTGCCCACATACCTCACCTCTGGGTGTGGTTAACAGCCTATATAATGGTCGCCAAGAGGGAGAAACTCCCGCCAGAACAGTGGGCAGAGGTACTGGCACTATACATGGCAGCACGGTGGCGTAGTGGTTAGCACTGCAGCCATGCAGCACTGGAGTCCTGGGTTCAAACCCCACCAAGGACAACATCTGCAAAGAGTTTGTATGTTCTCTCCATGTTTGCGTGTTTCCTCTGGGTTCTCTGGTTTCCTCCCACATTCCAAAGACATACTTAGAGGGAATTTAGATTGTGAGCCTCAACAGGGACAGCGATGATAATGTGTGCAACCTGTAAAGCGCTGCGGAATATGTTAGCGCCATATAAAATAAAAAGAAAAAGAGAGAAAAGATTATATGTGACGGGAGAACCCCAAAAAGCGTACTATGATTTAGCTTTGCAGGACGCCAAATAGTATGTCAAGCTAAAAACTGAGAATCTTGCATGCTTGGGCTTGACAATGACTCTCAGGGCACAGTGGGTTCACCATTGGGCGTATCACCGGGACAAACCACCTCGCTCCCAAATGTTTTACCTGTTGCACCTGGTCCAGAAGTGACTGCAGCCAGAATCCTCTACACCTGCACAAATGGTAGAACGGGTGGTGATGGACCGGTTTGTGCATTCCCTGCCGAGGCCTGTACAGACTTGGGTTGCCCAGTGTGATCCCCAGAATGCTGATGAACTGGTCAGACTGGTCAGACTGGTCGAGAGATACCAGGGGGTTGAAGGTTCTGTGGGAATGCAGCCCACTCCATACTGGGGGTCTCAACAGGGGACGGAGGCCCAAAAGTGGGTGGGGTGTCCATGGTCCAAAGGGGGGATGTGGTGCTCAAGGTCCCTACGGATGATATTGTTTGCTGGAGATGCCACAGCCCAGACCATATAGCCGCCCGTTGTCCCTTGACCCCCAAGCAGATGGACTGCAGCATAGAACACCATTGTTCATATTATGCATATCCGGCCTGCAGTGTGAACTCTCCACCCAACGAGGGGCCTCAAATGTGTCCAGTGAAGGAGAACGGGCGGGAGGTAACGGCACTGTTGGACTTCGGGAGTCTGGTGACCCTGGTGAGGGCCACTTTTCCTCTCTAACTGATCCCGGGGGAAAAAGTCGTCGTTCGGTGCATACATGGTGACGCTAAGGACTACCCTATGGCCAGAGTGGACATGGTACTATGTCCCAGGAGGTCAGCGTCATTCGGGACTTTTTGCACCCTATTATTATAGGCCGGGACTTTTGTTTATTTTGGGATCTTTGGGGGAAGAGTTCTGAGTTCACTAGCGCAAATAGGGAAGCAGTGAACCCTAATAAAGTATCACCACACCCAGAGGCAGACGGTTTTCCCTATTGTGTCCTTGTGGGTGATGAGGAGGAAGTGTCCCATGTGTCTGACATTCCGGAGTTAGGGGTGACCAGTGAGAATTTTGGGACTGCCCAACATAGGGATCCAACTCTGAAAGAACCATTTAATAATGTCATCGTCATAAATGGAGTTGCACAGGAGCTGGGGGCTGACACAAGGTTTCCCTATTTTACGATGAGTGGGGAGTTGTATCAGGTCACAAAAGTGCCCATTATTGAAGTACCGTTCGAGAGAATTGCTATGGACTTGGTCGGTCCCCTGGCTAAATCTGCCTGTGGGCATGAGTATATATTGGTCATCCTGGAGTATGCCACATGCTATCCTGAGGCAATTTCCCTGAGAAACTCCTCCGTGAAGAGTATAGCCCATGAATTGGTCCATGTGTTTTCCTGGACAGATTTACCAAACGAGATCCTGACCGACAAGGGAACACCTTTTATGAGCAAGGTGATGAGGGAGTTATGCAAAGTCCTGCAATTCTCCAGTTGAGGACTTCAGTGTACCATCCTCAGACAGATGGCCTTGTCGAAAGGTTTAATAAAACACTGAAGAGCATGTTGAGGAAAGGCATAGAAAAGGACGGTAGAGACTGGGACTGTCACGTACCGTATCTGTTGTTCTCCATCCGTGAAGTTCCACAGGCCTCTACAGAGTTCTCGCCCTTTGAAGTTTTGTATGGTCGACATCTGTGAGGTCTCCTGGATATAGCCAAGGAAACCTGAGAAACCAAAGTCACGCCCCACAGACGCGTCATTGAGCATGTGGTACTTCTGCAGCAGAGGATTGCGAAGGTAATGCCCATCATAAAAGGACATTTCCTCCAGTCACAAGAAGCTCAGGCCAGGGACTACAACTGGTCAGCCAGAGTGAGGCAGTTCAATCCGGGAGACCGAGTTCTTGTGCTAATTCCTACTTTGGAGAGCAAGTTCTTGGCCAAATGGCAAGGTGTTGTGGATTCTGTTTGTGGGCTCCCTCTGGTGGTTACTGCTGGTACTGGGTGACTTTGGTGGGTTGCGGCCTTTGGTTTCCACCTGTCCATCAGAGGCTGGGTGTTTCCTATTTTACCTGGCCTTTCTGTCATTCCCTTGCCGGCTATCAATGTATTCAGATGTGCTCTGTTTAGTTCCTGCATACCTGCTCCCAGATCTTTCAGGATAAGCTAAGTGCTGATTTTCAGTTGTTTGGTTTTTTAGTCCAGCTTGCTTATTATGTCTCTATGCTAGCTGGTAGCTCTAGTGGACTGAGGTTCTCCCCATGTGCCATGAGTTGGCACATGGGTTCTTGTAATCTCAGGATGGTTTTTGATTAGGGTTTTTTGCTGACCGCTCAGACCCCTTTTGTATCATTCTGCTTTCTAGTTTACAGCGGGCCTCAATTTGCTAAACCTATATATATCATCTCTATGTGTGTGCCTTCCTCTCATTTCACCGTCAATACATGTGGGGGGCAACTATACCTTTTGGGGTTCATTCCTCTGGAGGCAAGTGAGGTCTTTATTTTCTCTGCAGTACTAGTTAGCTCTTAGGCTGGTGCGTGGCGTCTAGAACCAACGTAGGCACGCTCCCTGGCTATCTCTAGTTGCGTTTGTCAGGCGGCAGCGGTCAGCCCAGGTTCCATCACCCTAGAGCTCGTCCGTTATTTATTTGTACCTTGCTTGTCCTGTGCTATCCCCTAGCCATTGGGATTCATGACAGCAAGGGTCATATGAAGTGGTGGAGAAGCTTGGTGAGGTAAACTATAATGTTCACCTTACACTTGCCCAAATTCAACATGGTGGATATGGTGCTGGCGCTCATCCCCTGCTCTCGGTGTGGGCGGGCTCCGTCACGTGCCCCGCCTGTGACGTCGTGGACGGCGCTGGTGCGCCTTTCTGTGACGTTGCCGTGGGACATGTGCCGGGGACGCTGGCGCCGTGACAGCATGTGATGCGCCGATTGGTAAGCACAGCCATGTTTGCCTTAAGGTTTCTATTTCGATAGTATATAAATGGCAGGCATGACCCTCCCTATATCACTCCCTGACGAAGCAACGTGTGAAACGCGCGTTGGAGTGTGGGGTCGAGGCACAGTACGCTAGCATGAGCACCGGTAAGGATTGTTAAATGCACTTTGCACTTTGTACCGCTTAAATATTGGCAGTGATTGCTATATGCACTTAGCACTTTGCATCTGTGGAATGTTTATAAGGGCTCATATATATTTATTTACCAGGATAAATGAATAGTATTTATTATGCCCTTTTTCTTTGCTCACCGTTGCTCATGTATATTTTAATAATCAAATAAGAAGCAAGGGTATGATTACTGTTACATACTGATTCATCTCATTTACCAATTGCCCCTGTATATTGCTTCTGGTACTTGAATTATGTGCCTCCTCCAAAATTCTGTGTTTAGTTTTGTCTAGTCTCTAGTCTAGTTTTTTTGGTTCCAGTATAATGTTCACCAGCCAGGAAGATGAAAAAATATCAGATCTACCACATCAACCTCATCAAGCCATGACAAGACAGAGAGCCAGCTGAAACCCCTTGCTTCCTGGGCAAGTCAGAAGGGGAGGTTGGAGGTTTCACCATAGCGGAGACGCTGTCGAAGGCCCAGAAACAGCAGTGCTGGGAATTGCTCCAGAGGATCGGGGACCTGTTATCGGAATTACCGGGGTGCACAAGGGTTATAGAATACAAAGTTATGAAGGAGCCACATGTGCGAGTCAATGTAAAGCCTTATCAGATTCCGGAGGCCCATCGAGAAGTGATCACCAAGGAGGTGGAGCATATGTTAAAACTCGGGGTCATTGAGGAGTCCAAGAGCGGTTGGTCGAGCCCGATTGTCCTGTTCCGTAAGTTGAAAAAGGAATGGAGGTTCTGCATTGACTATCGGAAGTTGAATAAGGTCTCCAAGTTCGACGCATATCCCATGCCACATGTCAATGAGCTAATCGAGAGACTTGGGCCCGCAAGGTACATAACCAACTTGTATTTGACGAAGGGTTATTGGCAGATGCCCATGGCACAGGGAGCCAAGGAGAAGACTGCATTTTCTATCCCAGACGGCTGCTTCCAGTATGTCCTGATTCCGTTAGAACTGCAGGGGGCCCTGGCGACCTTCCAGAGAGCTATGGATAGAATCCTTGCACCCCATAAGCAATACGCAGCTGCATACCTGGACGAAATTGTTATCTTTAGCCGAGACTAGGAGAGTCATCTGGAAAAGGTCCAGGCGGTGTTTGATGCTCTGATGAAGGCGGGGTTTTCAATAAACCCGAAGAAGTGTGCCTTGGGGAAAGATGAAGTCTAGTACCTGGGATATGTAGTGGGTCGAGGCGAGATCAAACCTCAAATCAGTAAAGTGGAGGCAATTCAAACATGGCCAAGACCGCTGTCCAAGAAACAAGTTCGAGCCTTCCTGGAGATACTACAGGAGGTTCATCCTGAACTTCTCCATGATGGCCACGCCCCTGACTGACATCCTTAAGGGGACAAAATCGGTAATGGTCAAATGGTCTGAAAAGGCGGAGACGGCCATTCAAGAAATGAAAGGGGCTCTGTGTAAGCAACCGGTTTTGGTGGCCCCTGACTTTAGGAGCAGTCCTTTGCCAGGAGATACACGGGGAGGAGCACCCTGTTCTCCACCCGAGTAGGAAGCTATCCTCATGTGAGAGGAATTATTCTGGTAGGACTTAAGTTTAGATTTGTATCCAACCATGCCCCACTCAGATGGAATAGGGAAGCAAAAGGTAAAAATGCTAGGGTCACCAGCTGGTTCTTAGCCCTGCAAGATTTGAACTTCCATGTAGAACATAGAGCAGGGAAGTCACATTGGAATGCTGATGCCCTCTCAAGAATCCCTTGTCTGGTAGTAGAAAGTGCCAAGCCCCACGGCTTTAGGCAGTGGGTGTAAGGGGGCTAATGGCCGCATAGTTGAGGGAGGTATGTGTCACAGAGATGGCTGCTCTCAGTGATGTAACCCGTAGGATTTTCTCTAGTGCACATAAGCACTAGGAGGTTCGTTTGGTGCAACTGGGACCAGGTTGCGGGTAGCTATGAGAGATGGGCAGGTCTGGCTACCCACATAGCTCACCTCTAGGTGTGGTTAACAGCCTGTAATGAATGGAAATGGAGATACAGATGATGAAGTACACATTCGCTTATTGAACTAATTGTGTAACCACTGGGCCACTCCCCGAGGAGCTCCGTCGGGTGAGCCTCCTATGTACAAGAATATAACTATTATAATATTGTCCCCCATGTACAAGAATATAACTACTATAATGTTGCTCCTATGTACAAGACTATAACTACTATAATACTGCCCCTATGTACAAGAATATAACTACTATAATGCTGCTCCTATGTACAAGACTATAACTACTATAATACTGTCCCCTATGTACAGGAATATAACTACTATAATACTGCTCCTATGTACAGGAATATAACTACTATAATACTGCTCCTATGTACAAAAATACAACTACTATAATACTGCCCCCTATGTACAAGAATATAACTACTATAATGCTGCCCCTATGTACAAAAATATAACTACTATAATACTGCCCCTATGTACAAGAATATAACTACTATAATACTGCTCCTATATACAGGAATATCACTACTATAATACTGCCCCCTATGTACAAGAATATAACTACTATAATACTGCCCCCTATGTACAAGAATATATCTACTATAATACTGCCCCTATGTACAAGAATATAACTACTATAATACTGCTCCTATATACAAGAATATAACTACTGTAATACTGCCCCTATGTACAAGAATATAACTACTATAATACTGCTCCTATGTACAAGAATATAACTACTATAATACTGTCCCTATGTACAAGAATATAACTACTATAATACTGCTTCTATGTACAAGAATATAACTACTATAATACTGCCCCTATGTACAAGAATATAACTACTATAATACTGCCCCCTATATACAAGAATATAACTTCTATAATACTGCTCCTATGTACAAGAATATAACTACTATAATACTGCCCCTATGTACAAGAATATAACTACTATAATACTGCTATGTACAAGAATATAACTACTATAATACTGCCTCCTATGTACAGGAATATAACTACTATAATACTGCTCCTAAATACAAGAATATAACTACTATAATACTGCTTCTATGTACAAGAATATAACTACTATAATACTGCCCTTATGTACAAGAATATAACTACTATAATACTGCTCCGATGTACAAGAATATAACTACTATAATACTGCTCCGATGTACAAGAATATAACTACTATAATACTGCTCCTATATACAAGAATATAACTACTATAATACTGCCCCTATATACAAGAATATAACTACTATAATACTGCTTCTATGTACAAGAATATAACTACTATAATACTGCCCCCTATGTACAACAATATAACTACTATAATACTGCCCCGTATGTACAAGAATATAACTGCTATAATACTGCCCCTATGTACAAGAATATAACTACTCTAATACTGCCCCCTATATACAAGAATATAACTACTATAATACTGCCCCTATATACAAGAATATAACTACTATAATACTGCCTCCTATGTACAAGAATATAACTACTATAATACTGCTCCTATGTACAAGAATATAACTACTATAATACTGCTCCTATGTACAAGAATATAACTATGGTACTATAATACTGCCCCTATATACAAGAATATAACTACTATAATACTGCCCCTATGTACAAGAATATAACCGCTATAATACTGCCCTTATGTTCAAGAATAAACTACTATAATACTGCTGCTATGTACAAGAATATAACTACTATAATACTGCCCCTATGTACAAGAATAGAACTACTATAAGACTGCCCCTATGTACAAGAATATAACCGCTATAATACTGCCCTTATGTACAATAATAAACTACTATAATACTGCTGCTATGTATAAGAATATAACTACTATAATACTGCCCCTATGTACAAGAATAGAACTACTATAATACTGCCCCTATGTACAAGAATATAACCACTATAATATTGCCCCTATGTACAAGAATATAACTACTATAATACTGCTCCTATGTACAAGAATATAACTACTATAATACTGCCCCCTATGTACAAGAATATAACTACTATAATACCGCTCCTATGTACAAGGATATAACTACTATAATACCGCTCCTATGTACAAAAATACAACTACTATAATACTGCCCCCTATGTACAAGAATATTAGCTCATAACTACTATAATGCTGCCCCTATGTACAAAAATATAACTACTATAATACTGCCCCTATGTACAAGAATATAACTACTATAATACTGCTCCTATATGCAGGAATATCACTACTATAATACTGCCCCCTATGTACAAGAATATAACTACTATAATACTGCCCCCTATGTACCAGAATATATCTACTATAATACTGCCCCTATGTAGAAGAATATAATTACTATAATACTGCCCCCTATATACAAGAATATAACTTCTATAATACTGCTCCTATGTACAAGAATATAACTACTATAATACTGCCCCTATGTACAAGAATATAACTACTATAATACTGCTATGTACAAGAATATAACTACTATAATACTGCCTCCTATGTACAGGAATATAACTACTATAATACTGCTCCTAAATACAAGAATATAACTACTATAATACTGCTTCTATGTACAAGGATATAACTACTATAATACTGCCCTTATGTACAAGAATATAACTACTATAATACTGCTCCGATGTACAAGAATATAACTACTATAATACTGCTCCGATGTACAAGAATATAACTACTATAATACTGCTCCTATATACAAGAATATAACTACTATAATACTGCCCCCTATGTACAACAATATAACTACTATAATACTGCCCCGTATGTACAAGAATATAACTGCTATAATACTGCCCCTATGTACAAGAATATAACTACTCTAATACTGCCCCCTATATACAAGAATATAACTACTATAATACTGCCCCTATATACAAGAATATAACTACTATAATACTGCCTCCTATGTACAAGAATATAACTACTATAATACTGCTCCTATGTACAAGAATATAACTACTATAATACTGCTCCTATGTACAAGAATATAACTATGGTACTATAATACTGCCCCTATATACAAGAATATAACTACTATAATACTGCCCCTATGTACAAGAATATAACCGCTATAATACTGCCCTTATGTTCAAGAATAAACTACTATAATACTGCTGCTATGTACAAGAATATAACTACTATAATACTGCCCCTATGTACAAGAATAGAACTACTATAATACTGCCCCTATGTACAAGAATATAACTACTATAATACTGCCCCTATGTACAAGAATATAACTACTATAATACTGCTGCTATGTATAAGAATATAACTACTATAATACTGCCCCTATGTACAAGAATATAACTACTATAATACTGCTCCTATGTACAAGAATATAACCACTATAATACTGCCCCTATGTACAAGAATATAACTACTATAATACTGCTCCTATGTACAAGAATATAACTACTATAATACTGCCCCTATGTACAAGAATATAACTACTATAATACTGCCCCCTATGTACAAGAATATAACTACTATAATACTGCCCCCTATGTACAAGAATATAACTACTATAATACTGCCCCTATATACAAGAATATAACTACTATAATACTGCCCCCTATGTACAAGAATATAACTACTATAATACTGCCCCTATGTACAAGAATATAACCGTTATAATACTGCCCTTATGTTCAAGAATAAACTACTATAATACTGCTGCTATGTACAAGAATATAACTACTATAATACTGCCCCTATGTACAAGAATAGAACTACTATAAGACTGCCCCTATGTACAAGAATATAACCGCTATAATACTGCCCTTATGTACAATAATAAACTACTATAATACTGCTGCTATGTATAAGAATATAACTACTATAATACTGCCCCTATGTACAAGAATAGAACTACTATAATACTGCCCCTATGTACAAGAATATAACCACTATAATACTGCCCCTATGTACAAGAATATAACTACTATAATACTGCTCCTATGTACAAGAATATAACTACTATAATACTGCCCCCTATGTACAAGAATATAACTACTATAATACCGCTCCTATGTACAAGGATATAACTACTATAATACCGCTCCTATGTACAAAAATACAACTACTATAATACTGCCCCCTATGTACAAGAATATAACTACTATAATGCTGCCCCTATGTACAAAAATATAACTACTATAATACTGCCCCTATGTACAAGAATATAACTACTATAATACTGCTCCTATATGCAGGAATATCACTACTATAATACTGCCCCCTATGTACAAGAATATAACTACTATAATACTGCCCCCTATGTACCAGAATATATCTACTATAATACTGCCCCTATGTAGAAGAATATAATTACTATAATACTGCCCCCTATATACAAGAATATAACTTCTATAATACTGCTCCTATGTACAAGAATATAACTACTATAATACTGCCCCTATGTACAAGAATATAACTACTATAATACTGCTATGTACAAGAATATAACTACTATAATACTGCCTCCTATGTACAGGAATATAACTACTATAATACTGCTCCTAAATACAAGAATATAACTACTATAATACTGCTTCTATGTACAAGGATATAACTACTATAATACTGCCCTTATGTACAAGAATATAACTACTATAATACTGCTCCGATGTACAAGAATATAACTACTATAATACTGCTCCGATGTACAAGAATATAACTACTATAATACTGCTCCTATATACAAGAATATAACTACTATAATACTGCCCCCTATGTACAACAATATAACTACTATAATACTGCCCCGTATGTACAAGAATATAACTGCTATAATACTGCCCCTATGTACAAGAATATAACTACTCTAATACTGCCCCCTATATACAAGAATATAACTACTATAATACTGCCCCTATATACAAGAATATAACTACTATAATACTGCCTCCTATGTACAAGAATATAACTACTATAATACTGCTCCTATGTACAAGAATATAACTACTATAATACTGCTCCTATGTACAAGAATATAACTATGGTACTATAATACTGCCCCTATATACAAGAATATAACTACTATAATACTGCCCCTATGTACAAGAATATAACCGCTATAATACTGCCCTTATGTTCAAGAATAAACTACTATAATACTGCTGCTATGTACAAGAATATAACTACTATAATACTGCCCCTATGTACAAGAATAGAACTACTATAATACTGCCCCTATATACAAGAATATAACTACTATAATACTGCCCCTATGTACAAGAATATAACTACTATAATACTGCTGCTATGTATAAGAATATAACTACTATAATACTGCCCCTATGTACAAGAATATAACTACTATAATACTGCTCCTATGTACAAGAATATAACCACTATAATACTGCCCCTATGTACAAGAATATAACTACTATAATACTGCTCCTATGTACAAGAATATAACTACTATAATACTGCCCCTATGTACAAGAATATAACTACTATAATACTGCCCCCTATGTACAAGAATATAACTACTATAATACTGCCCCCTATGTACAAGAATATAACTACTATAATACTGCCCCTATATACAAGAATATAACTACTATAATACTGCCCCCTATGTACAAGAATATAACTACTATAATACCGCTCCTATGTACAAGGATATAACTACTATAATACCGCTCCTATGTACAAGAATATAACTACTATAATACTGCCCCTATGTACAAGAATATAACTACTATAATACTGCCGCTATGTACAAGAATATAACTACTATAATACTGCCCTTATGTATGAGAATAAACTACTATAATACTGCCCCTATGTACAAGAATATAACTACTATAATACTGCTGCTATGTAGTAGAATGTAATCTTATAAGATGTTCCAGGTTATTTGGGGGTTTGCTCCCTCTCGGGATCAGGACAATGATTATACTCATACATGTGTAACCATATGAGTGATCCTGTGAGATTGTTCTCTATGGGGTGAGGCTCTTGGGCATGCTGCATCTATTTTAGGAGGATGCTTCCTATTTAAATGATCTTAGGTTGTCATCAGTTCACAGTGAATTTTAATAAGGTGTCTGCGTCTTTCACTGGTATAATTTGTGATCATTCTGATCCATTGAATGTTTTCCTGGAATTAACCTCTGATGATCCAACCATCATGTAGGAAGTCTTCATGGACAGCATCCATACTGTGCAGTGTAGCGATTTAACAGTTTATTGGGACATTATTAGGCTGTTAGGATGAGAGTTTGATAAGTCTTAGATCTTCATGGTCTTTCCGGTGAGTCTCTCATGAGAAGGAACATAAACCTAGAAATGTCCATATGAGGTGCTGACCGATCCATTCCTCTGATTGGATCAGAACCAGCAAAGCTGCATGCGGTACCACCAGATACTGTACGTTGAGTCCTTAACAAGTCATTGAAATGATAGAATTTGTATCCACTCTTCTGAAATCACCATGACAACAGGGACAGAAAAAATTCCGGAAAGGGGAGTATTCCGATTTCGGAAGTTAACCTTAACATGACTGCAGCTTGTAGGATGAGATGTATTCAGTCACCTTTACTACACGGTGATGACAACTCCTCCTAGGGTCACTGGACCTTAAGATGTAAGGATTATCAAATGGAGGTGGAGGAAGAACTGACAGTGGAAAAGATGGACAGAGCCGAGATCAACATTTGGCACCATAGTAGCTCTGGAGATTGTTTTATGGCAATCATCTTCTAAGTAGAACCCAAAAGAAAATCCAGCCAAGAATGATATTTCAAGAAGGCTAGAGGTAACTCAGACATAAAATACACAGTCAGTGATGTGGAAATCAGTACATGATCTTCAGTTTCTGTGACAAGACTGATCATTTCTAGGTTTACTTCACTCCAAACACTTAAAGAGTAGCCTGACTGGATAAAATAACCTAAATTAATGATAGTTTATGCAGATGCTCAGCATTAATCACCAGAAAAAGTAGAATAGAGCTGGGTACGGGAGCATCAAACCACTAGCCAAAAGAGATATGAGCACCAAACTACTCGTCATCAGTTAGAGGAGCACAAAACCACTGGTCATCAAACAGAGGAGCACGAAACCACTGGTCATCGGAGACAGGGACACCAAACAACTGGTCATCAGACATGGGGCACCAAACCACTGGTGACCAGACATAGGGGCACCAAACCACTGGTCATCAAACAGAGGAGTACCAAACCACTGGTCATCGGAGAAAGGGACACCAAACAACTGGTCATCAGACACAGGGGCACCAAACCACTGGTCATCGGACACAGGGACACCAAACAACTGGTCATCAGATACAGGGGCACCAAACCACTGGTCATCAGATACAGGGGCAACAAACCATTGGTCATCAGACACAGGAGCCCCAAACCACTGGTCATCAGACACAGGAGGACCAAACCACTAGTCGTCATCAAACACAGGAGCACGAAACCTCTGGTCTTCGGAGACACGGACACCAGATAACTGGTCATCAGACATAGGGGCACCAAACCACTGATCATCAGACACAGGGGCACCAAACCACTGGTCATCAAACAGAGGAGTACCAAACCACTGGTCATCGGAGACAGGGACACCAAACAACTGGTCATCAGACACAGGGGGACCAAACCACTGGTCATCGGAGACAGGGACACCAAACAACTGGTAATCTGATACAGGGGCACCAAACTACTGGTCATCAGATACAGGGGCAACAAACCACTGGTCATCAGACACAGGAGCACCAAACCACTGGTCATCAGACACAGGAGCACCAAACCACTGGTCATCAAACAGAGGAGTACCAAACCGCTGGTCATCGGAGACAGGGACACCAAACAACTGGTCATCAGACACAGGGGCACCAAACCACTTGTCATCGGAGACAAGGACATCAAATAACTGGTCATCAGACTCAGGGGCACCAAACCACTGGTCATCGGAGACAGGGGCACCAAACCACTGGTCATCAAACAGAGGAGTACCAAACCACTGGTCATCGGAGACAGGGACACCAAACAATTGGTCATCAGACACAGGGGCACCAAACCACTGGTCATCGGAGACAGGGACACCAAACAACTGTCATCAGATACAGGGGCACCAAACTACTGGTCATCAGACACAGGGGCACCAAACCACTGGTCATCGGAGACAGGGACACCAAACAACTGGTCATCAGATACAGGGGCACCAAACCACTGGTCATCGGAGACAGGGACACCAAACAACTGGTAATCTGATACAGGGGCACCAAACTACTGGTCATCAGATACAGGGGCAACAAACCACTGGTCATCAGACACAGGAGCACCAAACCACTGGTCATCAGACACAGGAGCACCAAACCACTGGTCATCAGACACAGGGGCACCAAACCACTGGTCATCAAACAGAGGAGTACCAAACCACTGGTCATCGGAGACAGGGACACCAAACAACTGGTCATCAGACTCAGGGGCACCAAACCACTCGTCATCGGAGACAAGGACATCAAATAACTGGTCATCAGACTCAGGGGCACCAAACCACTGGTCATCGGAGACAGGGGCACCAAACCACTGGTCATCAAACAGAGGAGTACCAAACCACTGGTCATCGGAGACAGGGACACCAAACAATTGGTCATCAGACACAGGGGCACCAAACCACTGGTCATCGGAGACAGGGACACCAAACAACTGTTATCAGATACAGGGGCACCAAACTACTGGTCATCAGACACAGGGGCACCAAACCACTGGTCATCAGAGACAGGGACACCAAACAACTGGTCATCAGATACAGGGGCACCAAACTACTGGTCATCAGATAAAGGGGCAACAAACCACTGGTCATCAGACACAGGAGCACCACACCACTGGTCATCAGACACAGGAGCACCAAACCATTGGTCATCAGACACAGGGGCACCAAACCACTGGTCATCAATCAGAGGAGTACCAAACCACAGGTCATCGGAGACAGGGACACCAAACAACTGGTCATCAGACACAGGGGCACCAAACCACTCATCATCGGAGACAGGGACACTAAACCACTGGTTATCAGACACAAGGGCACCAAACCACTGGTCATCAGACACAGGGGCACCAAACCACTGGTCATCAGACACAGGGGCACTAAACCACTCGTCATCAAGCAGAGGAGAACCAAATCACTGGTCATCAGACTCAGGGACCTCAAACCACTGGTCAACAGACACAGGGGCACCAAACCACTGGTCATCAACCAGAAGAGAAAAGAGTATGCACAAAAAATTGGATCACCAGTACAATATTAAAGTACAAAAACAATCAATTTTTATTGAGCACAACACACAAAAACATTAAAAGCACTTAAAAGGCCTCCACCACATGAGTAGAGGTGACGGGTCCACAATAATTATTACAAGAACAATATATCACACAAAAATACACTGACAGGCCAACTTAAATGTACAATAATATCAAATGATGGTTACAACCATTTATCGGGCATATATAAGCCGATAGCGAAAAATGAAGACATAATGAATGCCACACAATATGTATGCCCATCACAATAACAAAAAATATGGCCGAACAGAACACTATGACCCAAAGTCTTCAGCACACCAGAAAGGGTACATACGGCAGGCTAAGTTGATGCTTCAGACCAATGATTCAGGTATACTCATGCTGTTATTTCATAACCAACAATCCAAGGTGCATGCATTGTGGTAACAATAATAATAAATACAATGTAGTATAACCTAAGAGCAAGATAAACAGGCTAAAGAAACCCCTTGCACCTAACCCACGATTGAAAAGTGTACAGGGTATCCACCCAGGTGTCCGTAATCTTACCCAGCCTAACAAATACAAGGCCCCTCGCTCACTTGATCTACTGGTACGCTGGACATAGTGAATCTAGTTGGGCAAGTCAGTGTAATAGACCCACGCGTATCGACGCAGTAAGCGTCTTCCTCAAGGTCATCAGACACAGGGGCACCAAACCACTGGTCATCAAACAGAGGAGTACCAAACCACTGGTCATCAGACACAAGGGCACCAAAAACTGGTCATCAGACACAGGGGCACCAAACTACTGGTCATCAGAAACAGAGGCATGAAACCACTGGTCATCAGACACAGGGGCACCAAACCACTGGACATCAGACACTGGGGCACCAAAAACTGGTCATCAGACACAGGGGCACCAAACTACTGGTCATCAGACACAGAGGCATGAAACCACTGGTCATCAGACACAGGGGCACCAAACCACTGGACATCAGACACAGAGACCCCAAACCAATGGTCATCAGACACAGGTGCACCAAACTGCTGTTCATAAGAGACAGAGGCACCAAACCATTGGTCATCAAACACAGTGGCACCAAAGCACTGGTCATGAGACACAGGTGCACCAATCCACTATTCATCAGAGACAGAGGTACCTAAACCACAGGTCATCAGACACAGGGGCACCAAACCACTGGTTATCAGATATAGGAACATCAAACCATTGGCAGCATAAGACAGGTACAGAAAGCTACTGGTCATCAGAGACAGGGACACTAAACCACTGGTAACAAATGACAGGTACAACAAACAGCTGGTCATCAGAGACAGGAACAACAAACCACTGGTCAATGGTGACGGGACATCAAACCAAGTCAACAGAAACAGGGGTACCAACTTCTGGTCATCAGTAACAGGGGGAACAATCTACTGGTCATCAGTGACAGGACTACCAAATCACTGATCACCAGAGATACTGACACCAGACCATTTGTCACCAAGTTGAGAACTGAACCACTGGTCATCAAAGTCAGGACAAGAAAACTACTGGTTATCAGTGACAAAGGCACCAAACAACTGGTCACCAGAAACAGTGACACCAAACCACTGGTCACAGACACATATGCACCAAACTACTGGTCACCACAGACTGGTGCATTAAACTATTGGTCACCAGAGACTGGTGTATTAAACTACTCGTCACCATAGACAGGTGCATCAAACTACTGGTCACCAGAGACAGGTGCACCAAAACACTGGTCACCAGAGACAGGTGTACCAAACCACTGGTCACCAGAGACTGGTGTATTAAACTATTGGTCACCATAGACAGGTGCATCAAACTACTGGTCACCAGAGACAGGTGCACCAAACCACTGGTCACCAGACACAGGTGCACCAAACCATTGGTCACCTGAGACAGGTGTATCAAACTACTGGTCAACAGAGACAGGTGCAACAAACGACTGGTCACCAAAGACAGGTGCACTAAACTACTGGTCAGCAGGGACAGGTGCCCCAAACTACTGATTACCAGAGTCAGAACCACCAAACCACTGGTCATCAGAGAAAGGAACACCAAACCAATAGTCATCTGTTGTGAACTATACTTCTTGGCTCCCTCTTGTGGTCACTAGTGGTTTGGCACTTGGATTGTCCTTTCCCAGGTTGGTACTCACCTGCTTCGTTAGGCCTGGGGTGTTGCTATTTAGGCTTCCTGGATTCTCAGTCCAGTGCCTGGCATCGTTGTAATCAGTTCACTTCTGTTTGCTCCTGTCTGCAGGTCCTGGTTCTTTGCAAGATAAGCTAAGTCCTGCTTTCGTACTTTTGATCATTTGCATTGTTCATATTTTTTGTCCAGCTTGTACAAAATGTGATTCCTGTTATCGCTGGAAGCTCTAGGGTGCTAATATTCTCCCCCTACGCCGTCAGTCGGTTTGGGGGTTCTTGGATATTCAGCGTGGATATTTTGCAGGCTTTTTTTGCTGACCATATAAGTCTTCTTACTATATTCTGCTATTAGTCAGTGGGCCTCTCTTTGCTAAATCTAGTTCATTCTTACGTTTGTCTTTTCTTCTTACCTCACCGTTATTATTTGTTGGTGGCTTGTATTACTTTGTGGTCTTTTCTCTGGAGGCAAGAGAGGTCTTATTTTCCCTGATAGGGTTAGTTAGTTCTCCGGCTGGCGCGAGACGTCTAGGATCAACATAGGCACGTTCCCCGGCTGCTGTTAGTGTTTTGTGCTAGGATCAGGTATATGGTCAGCCTAGTTACCACTTCCCTATGAGCTGGTATTTATGTTTTGCAGACTTTGCTGTAATCTCTGAGGTCCCCTGCCATTGGGATCATAACAGTATGCCAGGCCAATAAATAGCTAATGCATTGCTGAAGTGGGATTAAAAGAAAAGAAGTTCTGAGTTGTTTTTTTTTTGTTTTTTTTTTTTCTTCCTCCCCTTTATCTCTGAGTGGCTTGAAGCTTTGCTGCAGACATGAATGTTCAGACCTTGATTACTAGTGTGGATCAGCTTGCTGCACGTGTGCAGGGCATTCAGGATTTTGTTGTTAGCAGTCCTATGTCAGAGCCTAAGATACCTATTCCTGAGCTGTTCTCTGGAGATCGATTTAAATTTAGAAATTTTAGGAATAATTGTAAATTGTTTCTATCTTTGAAACCTCGTTCGTCTGGAGATTCAGCTCAGCAAGTTAAAATTGTTATCTCCTTCTTGCGTGGCGACCCTCAGGATTGGGCTTTCTCGTTAGCGCCAGGAGATCCTGCATTGGCGGATGTTGATGCGTTTTTTCTGGCGCTCGGATTGATTTATGAGGAGCCTAATCTTGAAATTCAGGCAGAAAAAGCTCTACTGGCCATCTCTCAGGGCCAGGATGAAGCTGAGGTGTACTGCCAAAAATTTCGGAAATGGTCCGTGCTTACTCGATGGAATGAATGTGCTCTGGCCGCAAATTTCAGAAATGGCCTTTCTGAAGCCATTAAGAATGTGATGGTGGGTTTTACAATTCCTACAAGTCTGAATGATTCTATGGCGCTGGCTATTCAGATTGATCGGCGTTTGCGGGAGCGCAAATCCGCTAAACCTCTGGCGGTGTTGTCTGAACAGACACCTGTCTCAATGCAATGTGATAGAATCCTGACTAGAACCGAACGACAAAATCATAGACGTCAGAATGGGCTGTGTTTTTACTGTGGTGATTCTACACATGTTATATCAGCATGCTCTAAACGCCTAACCAAGGTTGTCAGTCCTGTCACCATTGGTAATTTGCAGCCTAAATTTATTTTGTCTGTGACTTTAATTTGTTCATTGTCTTCCTACCCTGTTATGGCATTTGTGGATTCAGGTGCTGCCCTGAGTCTTATGGACTTGTCGTTTGCCAAGCGCTGCGGTTTTGTCCTGGAGCCTTTAAAGGTTCCGATTCCTCTCAGAGGAATTGATGCTACGCCACTGGCGGAAAATAAACCGCAGTATTGGACACAAGTAACCATGTGCATGACTCCTGAACATCGGGAGGTGATTCGTTTTCTTGTTCTGCATAAAATGAATGATTTGGTCGTTTTAGGTCTGCCATGGTTACAGACCCATAATCCTGTTTTGGATTGGAAGGCTATGTCTGTGTCGAGTTGGGGTTGTCAGGGAATTCATTGTGATTCTCCGCCGGTGTCTATTGCTACTTCTACTCCTTCAGAAGTTCCTGAGTATTTGTGTGACTATCAGGATGTATTCAGTGAGTCCAGGTCCAGTGCTCTTCCTCCTCATAGGGACTGTGACTGCGCTATAGATTTGATTCCTGGCAGTAAATTTCCTAAGGGACGATTATTTAATTTGTCTGTACCCGAGCATGCCGCGATGCGTTCTTATGTCAAGGAGTCTTTGGAGAAGGGGCATATTCGTCCATCCTCTTCCCCTCTCGGTGCGGGATTCTTTTTTGTGGCCAAGAAAGACGGGTCTTTGAGACCTTGTATTGACTATCGGCTTCTGAATAAAATCACTGTTAAGTTTCAGTATCCTTTGCCACTATTGTCAGACTTGTTTGCTCGGATTAAGGGTGCCAAGTGGTTCACCAAGATAGATCTTCGTGGTGCGTACAACCTTGTGCGCATTAGGCAGGGAGATGAATGGAAAACTGCATTCAATACGCCCGAAGGTCATTTTGAATACTTGGTGATGCCCTTTGGGCTCTCTAATGCCCCTTCAGTGTTTCAGTCCTTTATGCATGATATCTTCCGGAAGTATCTGGATAAATTTTTGATTGTGTATCTGGATGATATTCTAGTTTTCTCGGATGATTGGGATTCTCATGTAAAGCAGGTCAGGATGGTGTTTCAGGTTTTGCGTGATAACGCTTTGTTTGTGAAGGGCTCAAAGTGTCTCTTTGGAGTGCAGAAGGTTTCCTTTTTGGGTTTTATTTTCTCCCCTTCTGCTGTGGAGATGGACCCAGTCAAGGTCCGAGCTATTCATGATTGGACTCAGCCCACGTCTGTTAAGAGTCTTCAGAAGTTCTTGGGGTTTGCTAATTTCTACCGTCGCTTTATCGCTAATTTTTCTAGCGTTGTTAAACCTTTGACGGATATGACCAAGAAAGGTTCTGATGTGGCTAATTGGGCTCCTGCAGCCGTGGAGGCCTTCCAGGAGCTGAAGCGCCCGTTTACTTCGGCGCCTGTTTTGTGCCAGCCTGATGTCTCACTTCCCTTTCAGGTTGAAGTGGATGCTTCTGAGATCGGTGCTGGGGCGGTTTTGTCGCAGAGAGGCTCTGGTTGTTCTGTGATGAGACCATGTGCCTTTTTCTCTAGGAAGTTTTCGCCTGCTGAGCGGAACTATGATGTTGGTAATCGGGAGTTGTTGGCCATGAAGTGGGCATTTGAGGAGTGGCGTCATTGGCTCGAGGGTGCTAAGCATCGTGTGGTGGTCTTGACTGATCACAAAAATCTGATGTATCTCGAGTCTGCTAAGCGCCTGAATCCTAGACAGGCTCGTTGGTCATTGTTTTTCTCTCGTTTTGACTTTGTGGTCTCATACCTGCCTGGTTAGAAGAATGTTAAGGCTGATGCTCTCTCTAGGAGCTTTGTGCCTGACTCTCCTGGAGTCTCGGAGCCAGCTGGTATTCTTAAAGAGGGAGTAATCGTGTCGGCCATATCTCCGGATTTGCGACGTGTGTTGCAGAGATTTCAGGCTGGTAGACCTGACTCGTGTCCACCCGACAGACTGTTTGTTCCTGATAAATGGACCAGCAGAGTCATTTCCGAGGTTCATTCCTCGGTGTTGGCAGGGCATCCGGGAATTTTTGTTACCCGAGATTTGGTGGCTAGGTCCTTTTGGTGGCCTTCCTTGTCACGGGATGTGCGGTCATTTGTGCAGTCCTGTGGGACTTGTGCTCGGGCTAAGCCTTGTTGTTCTCGTGCTAGCGGGTTGCTTTTGCCCTTGCCCGTCCCGAAGAGGCCTTGGACACACATTTCCATGGATTTCATTTCTGATCTTCCGGTGTCTCAAGGAATGTCTGTCATCTGGGTGGTGTGTGATCGTTTTTCCAAGATGGTCCATTTGGTACCCTTGCCTAAGTTGCCTTCCTCTTCCGATCTGGTTCCTTTGTTTTTTCAGAATGTGGTTCGTTTGCACGGCATTCCGGAGAATATCGTGTCCGACAGAGGATCCCAGTTTGTGTCCAGATTCTGGCGTTCTTTTTGTGCTAAAATGGGCATTGATTTGTCGTTTTCATCTATCTGCCTTCCATCCTCAGACTAATGGTCAAACGGAGCGAACTAATCAGACACTGGAGGCTTATTTGAGATGTTTTGTTTCTGCGGACCAGGATGATTGGGTGACCTTCTTGCCGTTGGCTGAGTTTGCCCTTAATAATCGGGATAGTTCCGCTACCTTGATTTCGCCATTCTTCTGCAACTCTGGTTTTCATCCTCGTTTCTCCTCGGGTCATGTTGAGTCTTCTGACTGTCCTGGGGTGGATTCTGTGGTGGATAGGTTGCAGCGGATTTGGAATCATGTGGTGGACAACTTGAAGTTGTCACAGGAGAAGGCTCAGCGTTTTGCCAACCGCCGCCGCGGTGTGGGCCCCCGACTTCGTGTTGGGGAATTGGTTTGGTTGTCTTCTCGGTATGTCCCTCTGAAGGTTTCCTCTCCTAAGTTTAAGCCTCGCTTTATTGGTCCTTATAAAATTTTGGAAGTTCTTAACCCGGTTTCTTTTCGTTTGGATCTTCCTGTGTCGTTTGCTATTCACAACGTGTTCCATAGATCTTTGTTGCGGCGGTACGTTGTGCCTGTGGTTCCTGCTGTTGAGCCTCCTGCTCCGGTGTTGGTTGAGGGCGAGTTGGAGTACGTGGTGGAGAAGATCTTGGATTCTCGTCTCTCTAGACGGAGGCTTCAGTATTTGGTCAAATGGAAGGGCTATGGTCAGGAGGATAATTCCTGGGTGGTCGCTTCGGATGTTCATGCGGCCGATTTGGTTCGTGCCTTCCACGCTGCTCATCCTGATCGCCCTGGTGGTCTTGGTGAGGGTTCGGTGACCCCTCCTTAAAGGGGGGGTACTGTTGTGAACTATACTTCTTGGCTCCCTCTTGTGGTCACTAGTGGTTTGGCACTTGGATTGTCCTTTCCCAGGTTGGTACTCACCTGCTTCGTTAGGCCTGGGGTGTTGCTATTTAGGCTTCCTGGATTCTCAGTCCAGTGCCTGGCATCGTTGTAATCAGTTCACTTCTGTTTGCTCCTGTCTGCAGGTCCTGGTTCTTTGCAAGATAAGCTAAGTCCTGCTTTCGTACTTTTGATCATTTGCATTGTTCATATTTTTTGTCCAGCTTGTACAAAATGTGATTCCTGTTATCGCTGGAAGCTCTAGGGTGCTGATATTCTCCCCCCACGCCGTCAGTCGGTTTGGGGGTTCTTGGATATTCAGCGTGGATATTTTGCAGGGTTTTTTTGCTGACCATATAAGTCTTCTTACTATATTCTGCTATTAGTCAGTGGGCCTCTCTTTGCTAAATCTAGTTCATTCTTACGTTTGTCTTTTCTTCTTACCTCACCGTTATTATTTGTTGGGGGCTTGTATTACTTTGGGGTCTTTTCTCTGGAGGCAAGAGAGGTCTTATTTTCCCTGATAGGGTTAGTTAGTTCTCCGGCTGGCGCGAGACGTCTAGGATCAACGTAGGCACGTTCCCCGGCTGCTGTTAGTGTTTTGTGCTAGGATCAGGTATATGGTCAGCCTAGTTACCACTTCCCTATGAGCTGGTATTTATGTTTTGCAGACTTTGCTGTAATCTCTGAGGTCCCCTGCCATTGGGATCATAACAGTCATCAGAGACAGGAGCATCAAATCACTAGTCATCAGCATGAGAGACAGGAGCATCAAACTACTAGTCATCAGCATCAGAGACAGGAGCATCAAACCACTAATCAATAGAGACAGGAGCACCAAACCACTAGTCATCAGAGACAGGAGCCTCAAACCACTAGTCATGAGAGACAGGAGCCCCAAACCAATAGTCATCAGAGACAGGAACAACAAACGACTGGTCAATGGTGACGGGACATCAAACCAACAGTCAACAGAAACAGGGGTACCAACTTCTGGTCATCAGTAACAGGGGGGACAATCTACTGGTCATCAGGGACAGGAGTTCCAAACCACTGGTCACCAGAGACAGGTGCACCAAACCACTGGTCACAAGAGACTGGTGTATTAAACTACTGGTCACCATAGACAGGTGCATCAAACTACTGGTCACCAGAGACAGGTGCACCAAACCACTGGTCACCAGAGACAGGTGCACCAAACAACTGGTCAACAGAGACAGGTGCACCAAACCACTGGTCACCAGAGACAGGTGCACCAAATGACTGGTCAACAGAGACAGGTGCACCAAACGACTGGTCACCAAAGACAGGTGCACCAAACTACTGGTCAGCAGGGACAGGTGCCCCAAACTACTGATTACCAGAGTCAGGACCACCAAACCACTGGTCATCAGAGAAAGGAACACCAAACCAATAGTCATCCAAGATAGGAGCATCAAATGACTAGTCATCAGCATCAGATACAGGAGTATCAAACCACTAGTCATCAGATCAGCATCAGAGACAGGAGCATCAAACCACTAGTCATCAGAGACAGGAGCACCAAACCACTAGTTATCAAAGACAGGAGCCTGAAACCACTAGTCATGAGAGACAGGAGCCCCAAACCAATAGTCATCAGAGACAGGGATATTAAGCCACTGGTCACATGAGACAGGGACATAAAACCACTGATCAACTGAAACAAGAGCACCAAACCACTGGTGATCAGATACAGGAATACCAGTCCACTTGTCATCAGATACAGTAATATCAAATGACTGGTCACCAGTAACATGAGCACCAAACTACTGGTCATCTGTGACAGAAAAAACAAACCAGGGGTCACCAGTGAAAGGAGCACTAATCCACTAGTCACTAGTGACATGATCACCAAACCACTGATCACCATAGACAGGGGCACCTAACCAATGTCAGCAAATGAAAAGGTCACCAAACCATTTTGTCACCAAGTAGAGCACTGAACCACCAGTCATCAGACTCAGGGCCACCAAACCACTGTTCATTAGGGATACAAGCACAAAACCAGTAGTTGTCAGAGACAAGGGCATTAAACCATTTTGAACCCCGTCTCGAAGAAACAGGATGATTCCTCCGTACGGTTTATTACCACCTATGACAATGGGGCCAATCGAGTTAGGGACATTCTCAAAAGACATTGGTCGATTCTCCAGATGGATCCTGAAATTTCGGATCATCTGGGGGATGTCCCTACCATCACATATAAAAAGTCTAGATCCCTGCAGGACAGGATTGTCCATAGTCATTTTGCCAATCCAGCCAGGGATACGTGGCTTAGAAGCAATGTTGTGGGGTGTTATAGGTGTGGACATTGTTCAGTGTGCCAGTATGTCCATGTTAACAAGTTCTTTGTAAGCAATGTGACCGGTAAAGAATATTCCATCAAGCAGTTTATTAACTGCAGCACGAAAGGGGTCATCTACAGGGTCTCTTGCTCTTGCGGCATGGAATACATAGGAAAAACCATCAGGGAATTCAAAAAGAGAATTGGGGAACATGTGGGCGATGTGCTACACAATAGGGATACACCTGTGTCCCGACATGTGAACCAATTACATAATGGACAAGTCAATCACCTGCAATTTATAGGCATAGAAAAGGTGACTATGCCCATTCGAGGGGGCAACTGGGATCAGTTGCTCCTACAAAAAGAGGCGAAATGGATTTTTTATCTGAACACCATTTCACCTCACGGTCTTAATGACCAAATTAATTATGGATGTTTTCTGTAGACCTGTTTCTGCTAATACCCTCCTTCCTCCCTTCTCTATAGTCCTAATATCAGTTTACATGTTCATGGAGCCTTCTTAAATCCCTTTTGTCACCTCCTATTTTCAATTGTATTCATATTACTTGTTATCATCATTTATATTTGGTAGCCTGATGTGAGACTCTTAAGGTACCGTCACACTAAACGATATCGCTAGCGATCCGTGACGTTGCAGCGTCCTGGCTAGCGATATCGTTTAGTTTGACACGCAGCAGCGATCAGGATCCTGCTGTGATGTCGCTGGTCGCTGAATAAAGTCCAGAACTTTATTTGGTCGTCCGATCGCCGTGTATCGTTGTGTTTGACACCAAAAGCAACGATACCAGCGATGTTTTACACTGGTAACCAGGGTAAACATCGGGTTACCAAGCGCAGGGCCGCGCTTAGTAACCCGATGTTTACCCTGGTTACCAGCGTAAAAGTAAAAAAAACAAACAGTACATGCTCACCCAGCGTCATACCTCCCCCAGCGTCTGCTTCCTGACACTGACTGAGCGCCGGCCCTAAAGTGAAAGTGAAAGCCGCTGTGCTGTTAGGGCCGGAGCTCAGTCAGTGTCAGGAAGCAGACGCTGGGTGAGTATGTAGTGTTTGTTTTTTTACTTTTACGCTGGTAACCAGGGTAAACATCGGGTTACTAAGCGCGGCCCTGCGCTTAGTAACCCGATGTTTACCCTGGTTACCCGGGGACCTCGGCATCGTTGGTCGCTGGAGAGCGGTCTGTGTGACAGCTCTCCAGCGATCAAACAGCGACGCTGCAGCGATCGGCATCGTTGTCGCTATCGCTGCAGCGTCGCTTAATGTGACGGTACCTTAAGATACAAAGTGGCCCTCTTCGTGTCTTGATATTAGAGGCGATAATATCTTTACTAATTGTAGTATTGTAGCAATTTGGTGGTAACGCTCCAATGTAATAAGGCGCTGTATGCGCCATAACATACCACTAATCTTGCTACAATTGTATTCTCTTTGGGCTTTAACGTGATATCTTAACAAATCTAATTATTTCATAACCAGAAACAGCCATCTTGTGTATGAACTTTATGATGTAATGTTTTTGATAGTTTGTTGGGATTCGGGGCTTTAGCGTCCCTATGGATATTGCCTCTTATATGTGTGCATTGCTGTGTTCATTACATGACGCTACAGCGTCCTCTTGTTACCGATGGATCGCCGAGTTTCGGGCGCTCCATCGGCTTTTTCATGACGCCTGAGCGTTCTGTATAGTATAACTCTGCAGCGTCTTAGCAACAATCACTACCGTGCAAACCGGAAGTTGTCGGGTCCTGACGCGACTCAGCGTCCTGGTATCCTGGTTACGCGAACTTCCGCCACTAACAGAGAGCGCATGTACGGATCATCTCATCGGCACCAGTGCGGTGATCTTCCTGCGGTTCCCTGATAGGTAACTCTGACTGCAGTGACCTTTGGGTCGTTTTGCCTCTGTTTTCTCCTTTGATTACTGGTTTTCATCATTAATATCGCCGCACATAGCAAGGACCCATACCTATAGATCACATGATTGGGGTCTGAATATCCGATTGGCTAATCATGTCCGCCATTTCACTATATAATGTGGACCTTATGACTCTTTCCACTCTCTCCAATACAGCAAGGAGGGTGGCAGGTCCTTTTGTCCTTCTTATAGCACTCGTGCACTTTAATCTCCCAAGCAGGCAAGTCCCCTGATGATGAGGCCTGCAAAGAAACGCGTCGGGACACTTCAATAGGGAGAGTGCAGGGCATGACTTTGCTCAGGGGTAGCTGTGGACTGCCCTTGTAAGGGCGGGAGTCTGGGACGCAGGTTTATTGATAGCCCAATAGGGATTGACAGGGTATTGTCTCCCGGCATCGCTGATATATGGAATTCTCCGCTCCAGCGAATCATGGGCATCATTTACCTGGTCTGTGGCAATTGGTGAGATCATTCCTGTTTTAATTCTTATGATTTCACTGTATCTTGTTTTCATCCCGCCTGCTTAAGTATTGTATGTTTGATACTTTTTTTGATACTTGTTGATATCTATATAATAGGATTACCTGATAGTTTTTTGCACGTACTAATTATAGGTATCCTACATGTTGGGACAGTGTACGTTACAAGTAGAATCTAAGTTCCAATCATAACCTATTAATGCCAATAGTTGACACATTACCATATAGGTCGTATCAACTGGTACTTGTTCGAGGTGTTTTTTGTTTTTCTTGTTTTTTTTGATATTTTAAATCCTTTTAAAATAAAGGTTAAGTTTTAATTCCTACTATAGCTGTGTTCCTATTATACTGGTGGGATCTTGTTGGAATATTCCAAATAGTCATTTAGTACTGCTTTTTTCGCATTAAACCACTGGTCACATAAGACAGAAAAACCAAATTACTGGTCAACTGAAACACAAACACCAAACCACTGGTCATCGGATACAGGAGTACCAGATCACTGGTTAACTGCTACAAGAACATCAAACTAATGGTCACCAGAATCAGAGACACAAAGCCAATGGTCACCAGAGACAGGAGCAGCAAATCACTGATCAACACTGAGAACCAAAACATGGTCACCATGGACAGAAATGGCAAACACTGGTAAAAGGCACAAAACTACTGGTCACAAAACATAAGGACACCAAATCACTGGTTCTGAAAGACAGGAATTACAAACCAAGAGTCACAAAAGACAGGTCACCAAACCACTGGTCAAGAGAGAAGACATTGACCAACACATTTTTTCACAACATGTGTGCATCTTAATGCGTTTGCATCTTCCTCCAGTGCATCTTTCAGTAAGAATGGACGACATAACCCCAATCTAAATGAATCGCTGGCCTATATGTTTATATTGTAGGATCTTTAAAAGAACTTGCAAAAAAAATACAGAAGAAAAACAAAACAAAGAACAAAACAAGAACAGCACCAAACTCCATGCTGTGTGAAAAGAAAAATAAACACTTAAGTATTTAGGTGGATTTCAAAACCCCATGATAAAATGGATCAGTAGCGATGATTATGGTAGGAAGATGATCCTGTGGAGATCCATGAGGTCAGGAAATACAGTATGTTTGTCAGGCTGCTCATACACCCGTCTTTTGCAAATTACTTTTGAAACAATTCTTTAATTTTGCGGGGCAACAGCAGTGTCACTTGCAAAACCAAGGAGCCACTGATTTGCTGTCCTCACTCTTAGGCTACGTGCCCACGTTGCAGAATAGAAGCAGAATTTTATGCTTCAATTCTGCATACCCTTCGAAAAACACATGCGGATTTATTTGTGTTTTAGATGCGTCTTTGACGCATAATTGACACGTTTTGCATGCGTTTTTCATGCGATTTTCAAATACATGTCTATGAGTGCGGAATTGCCGCGATTCCACAAAAATAATGAACATGCTGCATTTTTTTACCGCGATGCATTTCCGCGTCATGGGCACATCAATTGCAGAATGCATTAGAAAATAATGGTATTCTGTTTGTAAGCGTTTCCGCAGCGCAAAATTGCGGCAAAAAGCTTAAAAAGTGCAATGTGGGCACAGAGCCTAAACCTGGAGTCACGCTACGTAGGGTATAAAAAATCGGTCCGATGTCAATTCAGAAAAGTAGGACGCATGTCGTGCGAGTGTCAGGCGAGTGCAATGTGATTTTTCTCAAGTAGCATCGTATTACATAATCTACATACTGTAATCTCTATGGAATTTCAAACTAGTTTTCTACCTAATAAAACAATCTTATATACAGAGATAGATAGATAGATAGATAGATAGATAGATAGATAGATAGATAGACGACAGATATTTATTAAGCTCTGCGGAGCTTATTATCCGGCAGCTTTTTAGGAAGAAATGTTATAAAAATGGTGTGGAGTCCCCTATTTTTAATAACCATCTAAGGAAAAGCAGACAGCTGCGAGCTGCTCTTATTATACTGGGAAGGGGCCAATAACCATTGAGCTTCCCAGCCTATTAATATCAACTCACAGATGTCTGCTTAATCTTTACTGCTTATTAAAAATGGGTCACCCTAAAAATAAAAAATGTGAGTCAATCCTATTTTTTTAATAACCAGCAATGGTTAAGCAGACAGCTGTGGGCTGATATTCATAGGCTGGGAAGGTCCATGGATATTTTCCCCTTCCCATACTAATAAGACCAGCTCTCAGCTGCCCCAGAAATGGCTCATCCATTAGATGTGACAATTTTGGCGCTTAGCCCTGGTGCGTTGGCAATCCCAGCTGGGAAAAAACTTGCAGATGAGCACTGACTCATTTACTTACATTGGTCACAATGCAATGTTTTCTCCCATCGCACTCGTCTGATTTATACACTGCAGATGTGAGCGAGGTGTAAAGGCGTGAGGGAATGAGAAGGATCTAGTTCAGCATTATCAGTCATGTAAACAGTACCAAAGATGAACTAATGTGATGACAGCCATTGCACAATAATATATAACAACACAGTATTATAGCAATAATATTAAGATTTTGCAGCGCCCCAGAGTCCTGGTCGTTGCAGTACTGTGGCTCCGCCGCTAAGGGGGGCTATGGTACGTCTGATGGCGTTGAAGGAGTTCACCTGACCAGGTATCACAGGCACCAATACACTTCACAGTCTGGCCTCCAGGGGGAGCTAAGGGCGCTATGTATTAGGCCACTCCTCACAGTCTGGTAAAACTGGGGGTTAGATAGGAAGTTAGTCAGAAGCTGACTGGGTTGGAACCAGGCAACATCCTGTGGCAGAGGGTGTTGCAGGGGAAGATTCAGGGGGGTCCCTGTCAGGGGTGGGATCCTGACAGAGGCCTAGC
Source organism: Ranitomeya variabilis (assembly GCF_051348905.1). Classification (NCBI taxonomy): domain Eukaryota; kingdom Metazoa; phylum Chordata; class Amphibia; order Anura; family Dendrobatidae; genus Ranitomeya; species Ranitomeya variabilis. The sequence goes on from NC_135232.1 coordinate 1,158,710,404, forward strand.
AAACAGAAAGAACGTTACGGGACCGCGCCTGCTCAGTATAGCGGCGGTGCCCAAGAAAGGACAAGAAGCGAGGTATATTGTGCTGAGTGAGAAACGAGATCAACGCAACAAGGAGAAACACCAGTAGGAGTCGTGCTGTAAGACCGAGGCAACATCCTACCGAGGCGTGTAGCCGGTGGCCGGAAACGCCGAGGAAGTATTAGGCTCCAAGCAATACTTCAAACAGCGGCAGGACAGTCAGTTCTAGGCGGGCTGTCTCACCTAAATCACCTAAGCAGACACAGGGGGCAACAGTGGGAGAGGGGCGACTCTAGGGTCCCGGAAGACCCCCAGGCCTACCCGTCATACGGGTGCGTCCTAGCCATATCATCTGGGGGACGAAACAGAACATCAGAATCGAGTTGTGAGGGAACACGAGAAACAGACACAACAGTTGTGAGGACTATCCCATGGTGCTCAGCAGGGGAGGACCACAACACACAAGCGCTAGTGGGTAGGCACAGATTTCCACCTGCAAAGGGAACTCTGGAGGTGCCATCGGACCGGCCGGACTCACGCAGCCCGGTTAACCGTATTTCGGAAAGAGGTAAAGAGACTGCAACCTGGTGTCCTTGTTATTTACTGCGACCGGCACCACACCACAACAGCATCACTCTCCATCTTCATTGGGCGCCCCTCAGCAGGGTCACGGGCCGGGTCTAGCCACCGTGACAACCCCAGAACTGAGACAGAGAGGCCCGGTACCGGGTACCCCTCGGCCCTGCGGCAGTGGGGGCGCTCCAATTTCATATCGGACTTCTTTTGATGCCGATTTGTTTAATTCGTTATCTGTAGAGCAATTCATTCCATTTCTATATATTTCATGCTGTTTTGTTTCTAAATAGATTTTTATTCCATTCACGTTACTAGATTTTTGCTTTTTGTCCTTTTTTTCATTATTTCACAACTTTTACATTTTATTTCTAAAACCCATTTTGTCTCTTACTATAACGCAGTGCGTTTTCTTTTTTTTGTCACTTCTTTGATCATGGTCAACCATTATAAAAATAAGTAAAATCATTAGATAACACTGTATATTTACTGATATTTTACTATTGTAATTGTTTATTATTATTTTTCTTTATCTAAAAAATGTAAAAAAAATAAAATAATAGAGTGAGTGAATTTGTTTACATTCAAATCCACCGCCTTCACCAAATTTTTTGGGAAAATTTTTTTAATGTTCAGCGATTCGATTCGCTGTGAATTGCAAATACTGAAATCCTCCTATCTCCATGGCTAATATGTCCTCTCATAATCCAGAGTCACCTAAAAAATGGCTGCTGCATTCCTTGTTTTGGCTTTTATACAGCTTGTGATTAGCTGTGGTTATGGTGAAGCCTCATGTGAGACTTCTCTGGTGATGCAATCTTCTCCTTTGTGTAAAATGGCGGAAGGCTTTTTTTTTTTAGATCCACAGGAATTTTATTGTTCAGGTTTGTCAGATCCAGGGAATTTCCTAAAATTAGAAATTAATTTGATTTACTTTTCCATTTTCCTTCCCACATATTTTTCGCTACCTCTAGTAGAGAGGACAGAAAAAGAAGAAAAAGTCACTTATACTCTTCAAGTAAGACATAAAGTGACTCTCCGTCCTTCTGAGAAATCTCTGTGTTTTTTGTAACTTTATTCCATCCGTGCTAAAACCACTCTTAAAAGTCAGACTATTATTTCCTATGTATACATTATGTTCTTGCTGTTATTTTTGCAGTATTTTTTCAATCTTTAAGATTTTTCTTTTTTTTTTCTTTAGAGTTAAGTCCCTTTATAATGAACACATTTATCGATGTTGAATACTTCCATGAGCCAGCTGCTATTTTCTGACCTTCTTATTATTGTATGTGAAATTTAACCTTTTAATAAAAACCGTCTTAATTAAAGCAAAAAACAGAACAGAATTTGTAGAAGGGTTCTTAGGTCCGAGCTGATGTCTCCCAGGAGGGAAGGTTGTCTCCTCGGTGTGGGGATGAGGCTTCTCTTGCACTTACAGTATGACTGACCCCCAAGTTAACGATTAACCCCCGTTATCAATGCCTCCAGCCCCGGATAATGAGGGGAGATGGATTGGGACGGGGATTAAAGTTTAACCTGGGAACTGACAGTGGCTGAGAAGGGAGAAGAGGCTTTGTCCAAGGTGTGAAGAAGATGGATGGCGGCTGATTACAGGATCCATCAAGAGCCATGAAGACAAGGAGGGACATGATCTGGGCCCAGGATGGTCGGAGGCCGAACGCCCAGATTCATGATCACTCATGATGACTTCATCTGTATCTGATGCCGGGGGAGGAATATCTGCACCGAGTCTGGGGAAAAAGACTGAAAAAGTAACGTGATAACGACATTCAGCATTTACATAATAATGAGAACAGTAACAACATTTAGATTGTTTCACCTGAAAACAGAATTTTTATATCGTCAAATGTTAAACTGTATTTAATGTGGTGAAAAAGCAGATTTTATACACATTTTACATTTTTATTTTTAAGCCATTAATCGCTTCCCATCATTTTCGTTTTTTCCTCCCCTTCTTCCCAGAACCATGACTTTTTTATGTTTCCGTCCCCATAGCCGTATGAGGATTTGTCTTTTGCAGGACGAGTTCTTCTTCTGAATGACGCCATTCACATCTAAAGCGACATGGAATAAATGGTGCTATAATGATAAATAATAATAACAATTCATGTTATCGCGTGATGTACAAGAAGGCTGTAAAAAATTCCATGTGTCAAAATTGCAAAAAAAAAAAAAGGTGCAATTCCACAATGGTGTTCTTGTTTTATTATAATATTATCTACAATATAATATTATACACTCACTGGCCACTTTATTAGGTCCACCTGTCCAACTTCTTGTTAACCCTTAATTTCTAATCAGCCAATCACATGGCGGCAACTCAGTGCATTTAGGCATGTAGACATGGTCAAGACAATCTCCTGCAGTTCAAACCGAGCATCAGTATGGGGAAGAAAGGTGATTTGAGTGCCTTTGAACGTGGCATGGTTGTTGGTGCCAGAAGGGCTGGTCTGAGTATTTCAGAAACTGCTGATCTACTGGGATTTTCACGCACAACCATCTCTAGGGTTTACAGAGAATGGTCTGAAAAAGAAAAAAAATCCAGTGAGCGGCAGTTCTGTGGGCGGAAATGCCTTGTTGATGCCAGAGGTCAGAGGAGAATGGGCAGACTGGTTCGAGCTGATAGAAAGGCAACAGTGACTCAAATCGCCACCCGTTCTTCTCTTAAACACTGCAGTGTTTCAGGGTTTAACAAATGTGTCTGAGCTCATACCGCCATCTGATGCATGCTGCCATGGATCCCCTTAATTAGTGCTGGATCCTACCTGCCCTTTTATATTCTAGGGTTAGGTCTGGAAGAGGTAAGTGTGACAGTGCTGGGGACCCAACCACAAAGGCCGCCTTGTGGTGGTTCCGGCTATGTAGCAGTTTATATGTCTGACCTTCACTGTGTGCCGCTGTATGTCCATAGAGAGACGGATCACAGACATTGGCAGAATCCTCTGACATTCATGCAATGTGTAAAGGGGCCATAAAGATGCCTTTCCCTAGTCCTGCATAATTGCTGATCCTTGATAACGAGGACACCCCGGACATATTCTGGATGAACAGATATATTTATGGGCCCCATAGAGGCATCGTTCCTTCGCTCTCTACATTATTTCCATCACTAGGGACAGAGCGTTGTCGGGCATTGGGCGCTGGCGGATAAGCTGTAAGGATGCCGTAGTGTATAGGTTTCCCTTGGGATCACACCGGACTGCAGTTTGTCATGTCCAGACCTAATGGCCGTCAGTCCAGACCCGGCTGTAAATCACTGGTGGACACTTGAGATCCTGTCCTGGCCCTCACTTCTGCATTAACCATTTACCATGACACAAAGGCCAGGAGATGTCTGGTCTGTGGCCTCAGACTCAGGATCACCTCCTGCCCTGGACACATTGACCTTCATCATCCTTAAATCCTGTAATCTCCCATTATTTAGGCATCGCCCCAAGAAAAATCCGCACCAGCTGCAACCCAAATCCTCGGCCTCCCCATACGCGGCAGAGGGGCTTCTGCACCCCACTTCTGGGTGGACTTTACAGTTCTCGTTAGGCTCCTCATTCAGCTTTCTGGGGACACTTTTGAGCAGAGGATGTGGATTTTGTATGCAGAAGTTGCTTCCCCCATACTGGCGGCCATACTGAATGTCAAGGAATCATCACTGACCATGAACCACAAGTGTGAGTCTCGCACATCCATCCTCTATAGACGAAGTTTCCTACAAGTAGATTTATGACACTCGTCTAGGGCAGCCTCTGCGCTCGTGGCTCCTGTCACCTTCTAGTAATGAATTAATAGGGACAAGTGTGAGTCCTATCAATAATTACCCCCAGTATTGTCCTGGTGCTGCCATATGATGTCCGCTCAGTGACAGCACACGTGGTGCCTCCTTGTCTGATACCGCACTATTATACTCCACAACCTTCATTTATAATAATCAGGATCCAATGATGGTGAGAACATCCCAAGCTCTCAATGACTTATTACAGGAGGGAAGATTGATCTCTGCATCATCAGATGAGGAATCTCCTCTATGTACAGTATGACGGATCCCCTAAAGTTATCCATTAACCCCTCTCCTCAATGCCCCCAGTACAGTGTGATGAGGGGAGATGGATTGCGAGGGGGATTAAAGATTAACCCTGGCCTCTGAGATGGGAGAGGGGGCATTGTATGGGGAGAAGATGGATGGAGACCAAACTTATCAATGAGGAACGTGGAGGAGACTGGAGAGACTGGCCGAAAGTAGATGAGCTGGAGCTACGTACACCATCACATTACTGTGCTCAGTCCGGGCCTCGGGGCTTCTACCTCCCAAGTCCTGAGTACAGGTACACAGATTGTATACTTATACTAGATACACCGACTGTATGCAGATGAACTGACTGTATCCTTCACTACAGATACACCGACTGTATCCTTACACTACAGATTCACCGACTGTATCCTTACACTACAGATACACCGACTGTATCCTTACACTACAGATACACCGACTGTATCCTTCACTACAGATACACCGACTGTATCCTTACACTACAGATTCACCGACTGTATCCTTACACTACATATACACCGACTGTATCCTTACACTACAGATACATCGACTGTATCCTTATACTACAGATACGCCGACTGTATCCTTACACTACAGATATACAGACGGTATCCATATACTACATATACACCGACCGTATCCTTACACTACAGATATACAGACGGTATCCGTATACTACATATACACCGACTGTATCCTTATACTACATATACACCGACTGTATCCTTACACTACAGATACACCGACTGTATCCTTACACTACAGATACGCCGACTGTATCCTTACACTACAGATATACAGATGGTATCCATATACTACATATACACCGACCGTATCCTTACACTACAGATATACAGACGGTATCCATATACTACATATACACCGACTGTATCCTTACACTACAGATATACAGACGGTATCCATATACTACATATACACCGACTGTATCCTTACACTACAGATATACAGACGGTATCCATATACTACAGATACACCGACTGTATCCTTACACTACAGATACACCGACTGTATCCTTACACTACAGATACACCGACTGTATCCTTACACTACAGATATACAGACGGTATCCGTATACTACATATACACCGACTGTATCCTTATACTACAGATACGCCGACTGTATCCTTACACTACAGATACGCCGACTGTATCCTTACACTACAGATACGCCGACTGTATCCTTACACTACAGATACGCCGACTGTATCCTTACACTACAGATATACACCGACCGTATCCTTACACTACAGATACGCCGACTGTATCCTTACACTACAGATATACAGACGGTATCCATATACTACATATACACCGACTGTATCCTTACACTACAGATATACAGACGGTATCCTTACACTACAGATACGCCGACTGTATCCATATACTACAGATACACCGACTGTATCCTTATACTACAGATACGCCGACTGTATCCTTACACTACAGATATACAGACGGTATCCATATACTACAGATACACTGACTGTATCCATATACTACAATACTACATATACACCGACTGTATCCTTACACTACAGATATACAGACGGTATCCTTATACTACAGATACGCCGACTGTATCCTTACACTACAGATATACAGACGGTATCCATATACTACATATACACCGACTGTATCCTTACACTACAGATACACCGACTGTATCCTTACACTACAGATACACCGACTGTATCCTTACACTACAGATATACAGACGGTATCCATATACTACATATACACCGACTGTATCCTTACACTACAGATATACAGACCGTATCCGTATACTACATATACACCGACTGTATCCTTATACTACATATACACCGACTGTATCCTTATACTACAGATACGCCGACTGTATCCTTACACTACAGATACGCCGACTGTATCCTTACACTACAGATATACAGACGTTATCCATATACTACATATACACCGACTGTATCCTTACACTACAGATATACAGACGGTATCCGTATACTACATATACACCGACTGTATCCTTATACTACATATACACCGACTGTATCCTTATACTACAGATACGCCGACTGTATCCTTACACTACAGATACGCCGACTGTATCCTTACACTACAGATATACAGACGGTATCCGTATACTACATATACACCGACTGTATCCTTATACTACAGATATACACCGACTGTATCCTTACACTACAGATATACAGACGGTATCCGTATACTACATATACACCGACTGTATCCTTACACTACAGATACGCCGACTGTATCCTTACACTACAGATATACAGACGGTATCCGTATACTACATACACACCGACTGTATCCTTATACTACAGATACGCCGACTGTATCCTTACACTACAGATATACAGACGGTATCCATATACTACAGATACACCGACTGTATCCTTACACTACAGATTCACCGACTGTATCCTTACACTACAGATACGCCGACTGTATCCTTACTCTACAGATATACAGACGGTATCCATATACTACAGATACACTGACTGTATCCATATACTACATATACACCGACTGTATCCTTACACTACAGATACATCGACTGTATCCTTATACTACAGATACGCCGACTGTATCCTTACTCTACAGATATACAGACGGTATCCATATACTACAGATACACTGACTGTATCCATATACTACATATACACCGACTGTATCCTTACACTACAGATACGCCGACTGTATCCTTACACTACAGATATACAGACGGTATCCTTATACTACAGATACGCCGACTGTATCCTTACACTACAGATATACAGACGGTATCCATATACTACAGATACACCGACTGTATCCTTACACTACAGATACACCGACTGTATCCTTACACTACAGATACACCGACTGTATCCTTACACTACAGATACACCGACTGTATCCTTACACTACAGATATACAGACGGTATCCATATACTACATATACACCGACTGTATCCTTACACTACAGATATACAGACGGTATCCGTATACTACATATACACCGACTGTATCCTTATACTACATATACACCGACTGTATCCTTATACTACAGATATGCCGACTGTATCCTTACACTACAGATACGCCGACTGTATCCTTACACTACAGATATACAGACGGTATCCATATACTACATATACACCGACTGTATCCTTACACTACAGATATACAGACGGTATCCGTATACTACATATACACCGACTGTATCCTTATACTACATATACACCGACCGTATCCTTATACTACAGATACGCCGACTGTATCCTTACACTACAGATACGCCGACTGTATCCTTACACTACAGATATACAGAGGGTATCCATATACTACATATACACCGACCGTATCCTTACACTACAGATATACAGACGGTATCCGTATACTACATATACACCGACTGTATCCTTATACTACATATACACCGACCGTATCCTTATACTACAGATACGCCGACTGTATCCTTACACTACAGATACGCCGACTGTATCCTTACACTACAGATATACAGAGGGTATCCATATACTACATATACACCGACCGTATCCTTACACTACAGATACACCGACTGTATCCTTACACTACAGATTCACCGACTGTATCCTTACACTACAGATATACAGACGGTATCCATATACTACATATACACCGACTGTATCCTTACACTACAGATATACAGACGGTATCCATATACTACATATACACCGACTGTATCCTTATACTACAGATTCGCCGACTGTATCCTTACACTACAGATACGCCGACTGTATCCTTACACTACAGATATACAGACGGTATCCATATACTACATATACACCGACTGTATCCTTACACTACAGACAGGGCAGTTTCTAGCCCAAAAATGACACAGGGCGAGAGTAGGAAATTTCTCCCCCCCCCCCCCCCCCCCCCCCCGGCACCGAAAATAATAAACATTATTTTTGTGGGCTTGAGTAATAAATAGAGAGCAGGCTTGTATCTTCCCTTTTTTTAATAAATTATAATTTGCCTTTAACTTATATAGAACTTGGGGAAAAGGGACAAGTATGCTAATTATTAACGGTGAGAACAAAGTTGTAGGTAAATAATATCTATTAATTATTTTGGAAACAGATCCTAAAAATTGTAGGTTGCAGATTTATGAGAAACTGACTCTTCTAGATTTAGCCGCTGCAAAAGCATTAATAGCTTCCGAATAATTCAGCTTTTCTGCCAGTTCATTTTCTAATTCCAGGTCACATTTACTAATCTCTTCTAAAAGGAGATTGGCGAGACTTTCCCCAGATGTATCAGTAGCAGGACGATAGCCAATAAAATGTTCCTTTATTGCTACGTGATCATCATCTATATCAACAAATCTTAAGGTGTATGACAACTGTTCAGTGTGACCTGCATCTTGTGTGCAGTCCAACATTATTGAAAAATACTTAGATCTTTTGGCTTTTTCTAGAATACATTTCTTCACCTGAGAGGCCATCAAGCAGATAATTTCATTTTGAATTAAATTTCCACAGTAATGTGTATGGATTTCCTGGGAAGTAATTCGTTTTAAATGATCTCTCATTACTGGTTCAAATTTTCCAAGAAGCTCTATAAGCCCAAGGAAATGTCCATTATTTGGTGTAAACAATGTATTTGACGATCCTCGAAAAGCTAAATTATTGGTTGCCAGGTATACAGTTACTGCCATAACTCTTTCCAACACTTCTCGCCTGGGTGAGGATGCCACCAGACTGCCAAAGATGAGGTAAGTCAGCTGGGCCCCCTCCCGGGTTTCATGCTGTGGGGCATGCCAAATCAGCATGCCCCAAGGGTGGTTGGGGGGGGGGCAGGTGTGGGGGTCCCCATCCAAAAAAAAAGGCTAGCCCAACCCATCCCATCCCTCAGACCCCCTCACCTGTTCAGTGTGTCAGTGCCCTCTGCCCTCTGAGTCTGAGCGCGCTCAGACTGCTAAATGGGGCTGCTGGGAAGGGAAGGACTAATCCATAGGCAGGGGGTGGGCATTTTTGCTATACTGCTACCACTGTCAGACTAGACTGCAGCCTGTCCTGTCCAGCATTGAAATTGGCAACAGCCAGGCAGCCTAGTCTGACAGTGATAGTGTGTGTGCTTAGCTCTTTGATCACTGTCTCAGGGAGCGCCCGTGCTCAGCCGAGAGCGCGGCGCCCCTGCTATCAGTGTGGGAGTGGCCGAGCTGCCTCATCCTGGCTGTTCATTCTCGCTGTTCATCCAGCGCGGAGCGGAGGTGAGTCATACCTCCCAACTTTTGAAGATGGGAAAGAGGGACAAAGTTTGCGGCGCGCTTTGCGCGCCGCGGCAAATTTTAGGCCACGCCTCTGACCACACCCATTCATAATTAGTCACACCCATATCCACATCCCAACCACACCCATTTAGCACTGCCGATCACACTGTTTCATATACAATAATTATAAACAAAAAAATATGGCCACACAGTGCCCCATACTGTATAATGGCCACACATGATGCTCCATACTGTATAATGAACACACATGACGCTCCATACTGTATAATGGCCACACATGATGCTCCATACTGTATAATGAACACACATGATGCTCCATACTGTATGACCGCACATGATGCTCCATACTGTATAATGACCGCACATGATGCTCCATACTGTATAATGACCCCACATGATGCTCCATACTGTATAATGACCGCACATGATGCTCCATACTGTATAATGAACACACATGATGCTCCATACTGTATAATGAACACACATGATGCTCCATACTGTATAATGGCCACACATGATGCTCCATACTGTATAATGACCGCACATGATGCTCCATACTGTATAATGACCGCACATGATGCTCCATACTGTACAATGACCGCACATGATGCTCCATATTGTATAATGACCGCACATGATGCTCCATACTGTATAATGACCGCACATGATGCTCCATACTGTATAATGGCCACACATAATGCTCCATACTGTATAATGACCGCACATGATGCTCCATACTGTATAATGACCGCACATGATGCTCCATATTGTATAATGACCACACATGATGCTCCATACTGTATAATGACATACAGGCACGCAGCTCACACACAGGCACGCAGCTCACACGCACGCAGCTCACAAACACATGCAGCTTTGACACAAATGCATCACACACGCAGCCATCACACACACACGCAGCCATCACACACACACACACGCAGCCATCACACACACACACACGCAGCCATCACACACACACACGCAGCCATCACACACACACACACACGCAGCCATCACACACACATGCAGCCATCACACACACACGCAGACATCACACACGCAGCCATCACACACACACACACACGCAGCCATCACACACACACGCAGCCATCACACACACGCAGCCATCACACACACACAGCCATCACACACACACAGCCATCACACACACACAGCCATCACACACACACAGCCATCACACACACACAGCCATCACACACACGCAGCCATCACACACACACAGCCATCACACACACACGCAGCCATCACACACACGCAGCCATCACACACACGCAGCCATCACACACACGCAGCCATCACACACACGCAGCCATCACACACACACACGCAGCCATCACACACACACGCAGCCATCACACACACAGCCATCACACACACACACGCAGCCATCACACACACACACACACGCGCAGCCATCACACATGCAGCCATCACACACACACGCAGCCATCACACACACACACGCAGCCATCACACACACACACGCAGCCATCACACACACACGCAGCCATCACACACACACACGCAGCCATCACACACACACACACGCAGCCATCACACACACACACACGCAGCCATCACACACACACAGCCATCACACACACACACGCAGCCATCACACACACGCAGCCATCACACACACACACACGCAGCCATCACACACACGCAGCCATCACACACACACCCAGCCATCACACACACACACACGCAGCCATCACACACATCACACACACACAATCTCCTCTGTGATGCAGGGGCGGCTGATGTCCATGTGCAGCTCTCTGCTGAAGTCTTCAGTCTCCTGCTCACAGCTCTGCACTATCCCGGCACCTCCCCCGTCTCTCCTTCTCTGCCGGGATAGCAGCTAAGAGCAGAAGCCGGAGCTCCGTGCACACACAGCCAGAGGTAGTGAATCGCTGACCTTTCTTCTTGATTGCTGCAGGCTCTCTCCTTCAGCGTGGCAGCGCCGCACAGGGGGCGGGAGGGGGGGGGGGTGTTGCGCGGGCGGTCAGGAGGCAGCTTTTATATAAAAAAAAAAAAAAAACAGGCTCTCTCTACGTCCCGGAAGTGGGCGGGGCTTCACCGGCGGCCGCAAATTCGGGATTTTAAATGCCCGAAGCGGGACAGCGGGACCCCGGTGCCAAAGCGGGACTGTCCCGCTGAAATCGGGACGGTTGGGAGGTATGGGTGAGTGGCGGCGCCGAGGTGGCCGCAACCATTATGTGCGGTGCGGGGGGGGGGGCGCGGCGACGCGAGGCGATGATCTGACCGCTCAGCTGTCAGATTTGCAGCTGAGTTCGGGCAGGGCGCGCCCGCGCTCAGCACTGAGCGCGGCATCCGCGCCCCTGACAGCCCTTAAACAGCAGCAGCAGCGGGCAGGGGACCACCGGGGCCCGAGGCCTCTCCTGCGCCCCCCGGCCCCACGGCGCCCCGTGTGGCCGCCCTGCCCGCCCTGTTGAAGAAACGGCCCTGACTACAGATATACAGACGGTATCCATATACTACATATACACCGACTGTATCCTTATACTACATATACACCGACCGTATCCTTACACTACAGATACGCCGACTGTATCCTTACACTACAGATACGCCGACTGTATCCTTACACTACAGATACGCTGACTGTATCCTTACACTACAGATACACCGACTGTATCCTTATACTTCAGATACACCTACTGTATCCTTACACTACAGATACGCCAACTGTATCCTTACACTACAGATACGCCGACTGTATCTGGAGCGCCCCCACTGCCGCAGGGCCGAGGGGTACCCGGTGCCGGGCCTCTGAGTCTCTGCTCTGGGGTTGTCACGGTGGCTAGGCCCGGTCCGTGACCCTGCTGAGGGGCGTACAGTGATAGATGTAGATAGTGGTGGTGGTGCGGTGCAGTAAATAACGAGGACACCAGGTTGCAGTCTCTTTACTGAAGGTCTCTGGGTCCTCAGTCTGGAATACGGTTCACCAGGCTGCGCAAGTCCGGCCGGCCCAATGGCACCTCCAGAGTTCTCTTTGCAGGTGGAAATCTGTGCCTACCTGCTAGCGCTATGTGTTGTGGTCCTCCCCTGCTGTGCTTACGGGATAGTCCCCACAACTGTTGTGTCTGTTTCTCGTGTTCCCTCACAACAACTCGATTAGATGATGTTCTGCTAATCCTCCGTCCCTCCCGGTGTTATGGTTGGGACGCACCCGTATGACGGGTAGGCTCGGAGCTCTTCCGGGACCCTAGAGTCGCCCCTCTCCACAGTTTGCCCCCCATGTCTGCATAGGTGATTTAGGTGAGACAGCCCGCCTATGACTGACTGTCCTGCCGTTGGTTTGAAGTATTGCCTGGAGCTAGATATATGAATACTTCCTCGGCGTTCCGTCCGCCGGTTGTGCGCCTCAGTAGGATGTTGCCTCGGTCTTACAGCACGACTCCTACTGGTATTCTCCTTCTTGCTTTGATCTCGTTTCTCACTCAGCACAATATATCTCGCTTCTGATCCTTTCTTAGGGCACCGCCGCTATGCTGAGCAGGGACGGTCCCGTGACGTTCCTTCTTGTAGCCAGGCCTCTGTCAGGGTCCCAAACCTGACAGGGACCCTACCGAATCTTCCCCCACAACACCCTCCGCCACCAGGTGTTGTCTGGTCCAACCCAGTCAGCTTTCTGTCTAACTTCCTGCCTGACCCCCAGTTTACCCACACGGTGAGGAGTGGCCTAATAAATAGCACCCTTAGCTCCCCCTGGAGGCCCGACTGTGAAATGTATTGGTGTATGTGATACCTGGTCAGATGAACTCCTTCAGTGCCATCAGACGTACCATAGCCCCCCTTAGCAGCGGAGCCACAGTACTGCAACGACCAGGACTCTGGGGCGCTGCACTCCCCCCCCGGTTAAATCCAGTACTCCGGGACTGGGAAGAAAACAACAATACATGTCAGCAAAAAGACATACAATTTTTGTGAGTGCAATAACAATAAGCATATTTAAACTGAGCTTCCCTTTATGGGAGGTGAGGACACTTAAACGTTACAAACAAGGTTAAATACTTTTAAATAACTTACTATAAATAACTTTTCTTACCCAACCGGGTATTCTACTAAGTGCAAAATTTTAAAACATTAATTCAACATTGCCTTTAAGGATGTACACTCTAAATCCACTAAAGACCTTCTTATAACACATTATAAGGCTTGAGCAACTGTGCTACATTCTCCTACTTTACATCTGCAGGACCGCCTGTCCTAACGGCTCCAGACCTACTGCCTCTCCTTTCTATTACAGGACCGCTCCTTTCAGCCCGAGCCTTCTGTCCTTCCACTACTATACACAGTATAGAACATGTTTTTCTTTCAGTTGGAGATTACTGAGCCATCCCTATATGGCTCCTAAGAGGACTCACCACTAACCCCTACGGGTTCACTTCCTGTCCTCATCCTTCTATTAACATTATTGAACATTTCTTACAATTAACTAATTGGTTACATTTAACTTTCACATATCAACATTATTACTTCTTCTTTCAAAGCATCATCATTCCTTAAGTGCTATCGATGAACATCCCCTTTAAGAGGGGACCAAGTCTCTATGAGGTAGTGCAACTTCTCAAGGTGCAAATCCGTATGCAGCAAGGACTCCAGTACAAGTTCCAAGAATCGTATCTTCGCAAAGAGTCCGTCTTTTATATAAAACCAGTAGGGAGCACCTTTAAGAAGGTGCAAACTATATACAAGAAGTTTGTATCATGCACTGTTCATGATTTCAGCAGTTTCTTAGTAACGGAACAAAAGGTAGAAAAACAAACCAAAAAGCAGAAACAATAGGGATCCCGGGTCAACAAAGGGATCCCTTTAAGAGTTAACCCTGAACGGGTTTAGCAGCAACATAACGGGAAACAAACAGTTTGAAGAACTATTTACAATCATTAAAGCACTCTTGCTTACTCTGATGGTGGCTGTGTAAGGGATGGTCTTTGATCCCCGGCCGATGCAGCACCTGCGCTGGTAGTTGGTCTCTCAGATGCCATCAGATCAGCCGGTGTCTGGATTTGAAGGCTAATCCTGCTTGCAAGTTCAGCAGCCGCTACAAGGCGTACGGTGGTGACAGTAACAAGATCTGGCAAATCTGGATCAGTCATGATCGGGGCAACAGGTGACGCTCCCTCAGGATCACACCGGTGGACGTTCCGAGCGCACCATCCTTGTGCGTTCCGGTGGCAAGTGTAGGTCACCTGATCCCCCCTTTGCAATGGGTCACCATCTCAACTGCAGCAGGGAGTTTTTACGTTGTAACTAGTAACAAAGACATCAGTTGGTAGCCCCGGTTCCTGTATGGAGCCCCAACCCCTCTTCGGGTGGTAGGCCAGCACAGTTCCCCGCTTTACCACGTCTTTCCTGCCGTGCGCAGACTTTCTACGTTGTGTATCAAGTTGTTCGGTCTCGTCTCGATCTTTCCAGTGTTGGATTAGACATTGCTTATACTGTTCCCAGGTAAGTACCGCAAGGGTGAGGCTCTCCCCCGGAGCTCCATACGGCTCGTTCCAGGGGGTGTCCCACCGGAGGATCACCCCGTCCGGGCCTACATCTATGGGTTCCCCCATCTTGGTCGGTAGTGGAGGTAACAGCTTCCCCATCGTGTCGGGGGTGAGGACTACCCGCTCCACTGAGAGGAAACGGTTATTGTTGCTGGGGTGAGGAGCGGTCACAGGAGCGGGATCGGTCAGGGGAGCCGGATCGGTCGGGAGAGCAGAATCGGCCGGGGGAGTAGGGGTGCCGTCCATACCTGCGCCTGATGTGATTCCACCGATGTCGATCTGTCCCGTTGACGAGGACACTGGAATCGGCTGCAGCCCGGACCGCGGCTCTTCCGGAGTGGCCTCTTGATGTGGCTCCGCCCTCCATGGTTCCGTGGCTGGGATAGGTAGGCTCGGCTCCTCCACTGGCGGCTCCAAGGAGTTCAGGTCCTTCACCGGCGGTGGACGCGAGTCCGTCTCTGATGGGTAAGGGCAGGCCGGGATCACCTCGCCGTTGCTCGGGCACTTGCTGCTCATCGTCACTGTCGGGCATTCGGCGGCAACGCATGCACCTGGCTCCGCCATTTCTCCGAGGTCGGGCTCCTTCTTCACCTCGTTCCCGCCGTTGCAAGTCAGGGGGCGGTTCTCCTCTGCTGCTGGGTAGGTCGTCCTCGCAGCAGGAGTCGGAGGGGGCGGTCGCTACTTCTGGCGCCGCTTTGGTAGTCTCCTCCCATGGCACGCCCTTCTTCTTCCTCCGCGCTCCCTGGGACGCTGCAATGGCGGCGACTTTTGGCGGGAACTTTTGGTGGTAAATGGCAACACACAGTCTTTGCAATAAAGCACAGTCCAAGCACGATAAATCACAGTTCCAAGGCACACATGACCTGATTCTTCAGGCTTAAGTAGATCCTGTTCGTGACGCCAAGTTGGAGCGCCCCCACTGCCGCAGGGCCGAGGGGTACCCGGTACCGGGCCTCTGAGTCTCTGCTCTGGGGTTGTCACGGTGGCTAGGCCCGGTCCGTGACCCTGCTGAGGGGCGTACAGTGAATAATAGTTGTGGATGGTGGTGGTGGTGCGGTGCAGTAAATAACGAGGACACCAGGTTGCGGTCTCTTTACCTCTTTACTGAAGGTCTCTGGGTCCTCAGTCCGGAATACGGTTCACCAGGCCGCGCAAGTCCGGCCGGTCCAATGGCACCTCCAGAGTTCTCTTTGCAGGTGGAAATCTGTGCCTACCTGCTAGCGCTATGTGTTGTGGTCCTCCCCTGCTGTGCTTACGGGATAGTCCCCACAACTGTTGTGTCTGTTTCTCGTGTTCCCTCACAACAACTCGATTAGATGATGTTCTGCTAATCCTCCGTCCCTCCCGGTGTTATAGTTGGGACGCACCCGTATGACGGGTAGGCTCGGAGCTCTTCCGGGACCCTAGAGTCGCCCCTCTCCACAGTTTGCCCCCCATGTCTGCATAGGTGATTTAGGTGAGACAGCCCGCCTGTGACTGTCCTGCCGTTGGTTTGAAGTATTGCCTGGAGCTAGATATATGAATACTTCCTTGGCGTTCCGGCCGCCGGTTGTGCGCCTCAGTAGGATGTTGCCTCGGTCTTACAGCACGACTCCTACTGGTATTTCTCCTTCTTGCTTTGATCTCGTTTCTCACTCAGCACAATATATCTCGCTTCTGATCCTTTCTTAGGGCACCCCCGCTATGCTGAGCAGGCACGGTCCCGTGACGTTCCTTCTTGTAGCCAGGCCTCTGTCAGGGTCCCAAACCTGACAGGGACCCTACCGAATCTTCCCCCACAACACCCTCCGCCACCAGGTGTTGTCTGGTCCAACCCAGTCAGCTTTCTGTCTAACTTCCTGCCTGACCCCCAGTTTACCCACACGGTGAGGAGTGGCCTAATAAATAGCACCCTTAGCTCCCCCTGGAGGCCCGACTGTGA
Organism: Ranitomeya variabilis; assembly: GCF_051348905.1. Taxonomy (NCBI): domain Eukaryota; kingdom Metazoa; phylum Chordata; class Amphibia; order Anura; family Dendrobatidae; genus Ranitomeya; species Ranitomeya variabilis. The sequence goes on from NC_135232.1 coordinate 1,158,727,812, forward strand.
AATGTATTGGTGTATGTGATACCTGGTCAGATGAATTCCTTCAGGGCCATCAGACGTACCATAGCCCCCCTTAGCGGCGGAGCCACAGTACTGCAACAACCAGGACTCTGGGGCGCCGCATATCCTTACACTACAGATACGCTGACTGTATCCTTACACTACAGATACACTGACTGTATCCTTACACTACAGATACACCGACTGTATCCTTACACTACAGATACGCCGACTGTATCCTTACACTACAGATACACCGACTGTATCCTTATACTACATATATACAGACGGTATCCATATACTACATATACGCCGACTGTATCCTTACACTACAGATACGCCGACTGTATCCTTACACTACAGATACACGGACTGTATCCTTACACTACAGATACACCGACTCTATCCTTATACTACCGATACACCGACTCTATCCTTATACTACCGATACACCGACTGTATCCTTACACTACAGATACACCGACTGTATCCTTACACTACAGATTCACCGACTGTATCCATATACTGCATATACACCGACTGTATCCTTACACTACAGATATACCAATTGTTTCCTTATACACAGATACTAAAGTTAGAATCATATATAGACTGACTGTATCCTTATAGCACAAGGACGCTGAGCAGAGATGTACAACATTTCAGAAAATGTAAGCTACATTCCATGTGCCCCCCACTTCCACCTCCAGGGTCTTCTCTGTCCGCCATTTACATACATAGACATTAATATGTAGAAAAGTATGTGCCCCCACATCCACCTCCGGGGGCTTTGCTGTCATCGTTTACATCCATAAACATTAATATAGAGAAAAGTATGTGCCCCCCACATCCTCCTCCAGGGGCTTTTTTTTTAGCTCATCTACATTTATAGACATTAATATGGAGAAAACTCTGTGCCCACCACATCCTCCTCTGGGGGCTTCTCTGTCCTCATCTATATCCATAGACATTAATGTGGAGACAAGTATGTGCCCCCCCACATCCACCTCCAAGATTTTGGAGGCATCTGTGGGGATTTTTGCACCTTCATCTAAAAAAGCATTCGTAAGTTCAGCCCCTGATTTGGAGCTCACAATCTCCATTATTGGTGTTGGATGAGACAGGGGTTCGGGCTCTGTGCAGCCGCTCATGTTCTCCCCTCCATGTCTGTATGGGGCTCTGTGCAGCCGCTCATGTTCTCCCCTCCATGTCTGTATGGGGCTCTGTGCAGCCGCTCATGTTCTCCCCTCCATGTCGGTATGGGGCTCTGTGCAGCCGCTCATGTTCTCCCCTCCATGTCTGTATGGGGCTCTGTGCGGCCACTCATGTTCTCCCCTCCATGTCTGTATGGGGCTCTGTGCAGCCGCTCATGTTCTCCCCTCCATGTCTGTATGGGGCTCTGTGCGGCCGCTCATGTTCTCCCCTCCATGTCTGTATGGGGCTCTGTGCAGCCGCTCATGTTCTCCCCTCCATGTCGGTATGGGGCTCTGTGCAGCCGCTCATGTTCTCCCCTCCATGTCTGTATGGGGCTCTGTGCAGCCGCTCATGTTCTCCCCTCCATGTCGGTATGGGGCTCTGTGCAGCCGCTCATGTTCTCTCCTCCATGTCTGTATGGGGCTCTGTACGGCCGCTCATGTTCTCCCCTCCATGTCTGTATGGGGTTCTGTGCAGCCGCTCATGTTCTCCCCTCCATGTCTGTATGGGGCTCTGTGCCGCTGATCATGTTCTCTCCTCCATGTCTGTATGGGGTTCTGTGCGGCCGATCATGTTCTCTCCTCCATGTCTGTATGGGGCTCTGTGCGGCCGCTCATGTTCTCTCCTCCATGTCTGTTTGGGGCTCTGTGCGGCTGCTCATGTTCTCTCCTCCATGTCTGTATGGGGCTCTGTGCGGCCGCTCATGTTCTCTCCTCCATGTCTGTTTGGGGCTCTGTGCGGCTGCTCATGTTCTCTCCTCCATGTCTGTATGGGGCTCTGTGCGGCTGCTCATGTTCTCTCCTCCATGTCTGTATGGGGCTCTGTGCAGCCGCTCATGTTCTCTCCTCCATGTCTTTATTGGGCTCTGTGCGGCCGCTAATGTTCTCCCCTCCATGTCTTTATTGGGCTCTGTGCGGCAGCTCATGTTCTCCCCTCCATGTCTGTATGGGGCTCTGTGCAGCCGCTCATGTTCTCTCCTCCATGTCTGTATGGGGTTCTGTGCGGCAGCTCATGTTCTCTCCTCCATGTCTGTATGGGGCTCTGTGCAGCTGCTCATGTTCTCCCCTCCATGTCTGTATGGGGTTCTGTGCAGCCGCTCATGTTCTCCCCTCCATGTCTGTATGGGGCTCTGTGCGGCCGCTCATGTTCTCTCCTCCATGTCTGTATGGGGCTCTGTGCGGCTGATAATGTTCTCTCCTCCATGTCTGTTTGGGGCTCTGTGCGGCTGCTCATATTCTCTCCTCCATGTCTGTATGGGGCTCTGTGCGGCTGCTCATGTTCTCTCCTCCATGTCTGTATGGGGCTCTGTGCGGCCACTCATGTTCTCCCCTCCATGTCTTTATTGGGCTCTGTGCGGCCGCTCATGTTCTCCCCTCCATGTCTTTATTGGGCTCTGTGCGGCAGCTCATGTTCTCCCCTCTATGTCTGTATGGGGCTCTGTGCAGCCGCTCATGTTCTCTCCTCCATGTCTGTATGGGGTTATGTGCGGCAGCTCATGTTCTCTCCTCCATGTCTGTATGGGGTTCTGTGCAGCCGCTCATGTTCTCTCCTCCATGTCTGTATGGGGCTCTGTGCGGCCGCTCATGTTCTCCCCTCCATGCCTGTTTGGGGCTCTGTGCGGTCGCTCATGTTCTCCCCTCCATGTCTTTATTGGGCTCTCTGCAGCCGCTCATGTTCTCCCCTCCATGTCTTTATTGGGCTCTGTGCGGCCGCTCATGTTCTCCCCTCCATGTCTGTATGGGGCTCTGTGCGGCCGCTCATGTTCTCTCCTCCATGTCTGTATGGGGCTCTGTGCAGCCGCTCATGTTCTCCCCTCCATGTCTGTATGGGGCTCTGTGCGGCCGCTCATGTTCTCCTCCTCCATGTCTGTATGGGGTTCTGTGCAGCCGCTCATATTCTCCCCTCCATGTCTGTATGGGGATCTGTGCGGCTGCTCATGTTCTCCCCTCCATGTCTGTATGGGGCTCTGTGCAGCCGCTCATGTTCTCCCCTCCATGTCTGTATGGGGCTCTGTGCGGCCGCTCATGTTCTCTCCTCCATGTCTGTATGGGGCTCTGTGCGGCTGATCATGTTCTCTCCTCCATGTCTGTATGGGGTTCTGTGCGGCTGATCATGTTCTCTCCTCCATGTCTGTATGGGGCTCTGTGTGGCCGCTCATGTTCTCTCCTCCATGTCTGTTTGGGGCTCTGTGCGGCTGCTCATGTTCTCTCCTCCATGTCTGTATGGGGCTCTGTGCGGCTGCTCATGTTCTCCCCTCCATGTCTTTATTGGGCTCTGTGCGGCCGCTCATGTTCTCCCCTCCATGTCTTTATTGGGCTCTGTGCGGCAGCTCATGTTCTCCCCTCCATGTCTGTATGGGGCTCTGTGCAGCCGCTCATGTTCTCTCCTCCATGTCTGTATGGGGTTCTGTGCGGCAGCTCATGTTCTCTCCTCCATGTCTGTATGGGGTTCTGTGCAGCCGCTCATGTTCTCTCCTCCATGTCTGTATTGGGGCTCTGTGCGGCCACTCATGTTCTCTCCTCCATGTCTGTATGGGGCTCTGTGCGGCCGCTCATGTTCTCTCCTCCATGTCTGTATGGGGCTCTGTGCGGTCGCTCATGTTCTCCCCTCCATGTCTTTATTGGGCTCTCTGCGGCCGCTCATGTTCTCCCCTCCATGTCTTTATTGGGCTCTGTGCGGCCGCTCTTGTTCTCCCCTCCATGTCTGTATGGGGCTCTGTGCGGCCGCTCATGTTCTCTCCTCCATGTCTGTATTGGGCTCTGTGCGGCTGATCATGTTCTCTCCTCCATGTCTGTATGGGGCTCTGTGCGGCCGCTCATGTTCTCTCCTCCATGTCTGTTTGGGGCTCTGTGCGGCCGCTCATGTTCTCTCCTCCATGTCTGTATGGGGCTCTCTGCGGCCGCTCATGTTCTCCCCTCCATGTCTTTATTGGGCTCTGTGCGGCCGCTCATGTTCTCCCCTCCATGTCTGTATGGGGCTCTGTGCGGCTGATCATGTTCTCTCCTCCATGTCTGTATGGGGTTCTGTGCGGCTGATCATGTTCTCTCCTCCATGTCTGTATGGGGCTCTGTGCGGCCACTCATGTTCTCTCCTCCCTGTCTGTTTGGGGCTCTGTGCGGCTGCTCATGTTCTCTCCTCCATGTCTGTATGGGGCTCTGTGCGGCCACTCATGTTCTCTCCTCCCTGTCTGTTTGGGGTTCTGTGCGGCTGATCATGTTCTCTCCTCCATGTCTGTATGGGGCTCTGTGCGGCTGCTCATGTTCTCTCCTCCCTGTCTGTTTGGGGCTCTGTGCGGCTGCTCATGTTCTCTCCTCCATGTCTGTATGGGGCTCTCTGCGGCCGCTCATGTTCTCCCCTCCATGTCTTTATTGGGCTCTGGGCGGCCGCTCATGTTCTCCCCTCCATGTCTGTATGGGGCTCTGTGCGGTCGCTCATGTTCTCCCCTCCATGTCTTTATTGGGCTCTCTGCAGCCGCTCATGTTCTCCCCTCCATGTCTTTATTGGGCTCTGTGCGGCCGCTCTTGTTCTCCCCTCCACGTCTGTATGGGCCATGTGCACTGGACACAGTCATGGGGAGCAGAAAAGCATCTTCCCCAAACTCTTCCCACAAAGCTGAAGCTATAATTGTCCACAATATCTGGTGCTCAATATTAAGATTTTGCATCACTGGAGCCATACTGCCACGACACAGCTTTCGGGTGACCGGGGACCAGGGGGTCCTTCCCTGTCCATAACACTAGGGGTGCCCTGGCTCACCCTACTCCCCAGGATACTTCTTGGCTTATCTCCTGAGTTAGCCCTCCATCTGTTCTCTTCCCACACCCACTGCAGAGGGGGTGCTACAGGGACACAAATATGGCCGTGTTATTTGCTGATTTGTTATGTTTATTATTATTTTATTTTTTTTACATTAAAAATGACATTACTTTTTCCATTATCAAGTTTTTTTCATTATTTTTAGCAATTTTGCAGTAAGGAAAAATGTCTTATTCTCCCTGTGGAATATAGAAACATCCATTGTACACAGCAGTGTATTTATATTTGTATAATCTGCCTGTAGTCAGAGCCTGCAGTACAGATCAAGTACACAGAATTCTCCCCATGACATCACTAGGGCTTGTGGCTCAGCAGCATAAGTCCCTTGTCTGCAATGTTAAGGTTAAACTCATAGAAAATATTAAAGTTACTTTTTTGTAATTACTTATTATTTTTACTACTTTTATGGGAACAAAAAAGTATTATTCTTCGCTTCAGCATACTATACAGGCATCATAAAAATACATTGTTATACACAATGTTTCTCTATGCATATGTACTGTATAGCCTGCTTCAGGGTTCATTGCCTGCACTAGACGTCAAGATAAGCAAATTCTCCAATCTGCATCATTGTTATTGTGATTGTCATAACAGTATCCTCCTCCTCCATCCGTACAGTGAGCACAAAGCAGCCAGGGGTAACATCGTCCTGGAATCTCCAAACCTCCAGAGTCCATCAGACACATAGAGAAGTGCGATTCGTCACTGCACAGAACACGTCTCGTCCAGTGGTGGCAGCTTTACACCACTAGGTCCTATGCTAAGCATTGTGCTTGGTGATTATTATTATTTATATAGCATCATTAATTCCATGGTGCTGTACATGAGAACGAGTTACATACAAATTACAGATATCGTTTACAGTAAACAAATTTACGATGACAGACTGGTACAGAGGGGAGAGGACCCTGTCCTTGTGGGCTTACATTCTACAGGATAATGGGGAAGAGACAGAAGGTCAGGGTGCTGCAGCTCAGGTGGTGGTGAGGCGGCACCTCTGGCGGTGGTGAGGCAGCAGCTCTGGCGGTGGTGAGGCGGCAGCTCGGGTGGTGGTGAGGCGGCAGCTCAGGTGGTTGGTGAGGCGGCAGCTCTGGTGGTGGTGAGGCGGCAGCTCTGGCGGTGGTGAGGCGGCAGCTCTGATGGTGGTGAGGCGGCAGCTCTGGCGGTGGTGAGGCGGCAGCTCTGGTGGTGGTAAGGAGGCAGCTCTGGCGTTGGTGAGGCGGCAGCTCGGGGGGTGGTAAGGCGGCAGCTCGGGCGGTGGTGAGGCAGCAGCTCGGGTGGTGGTGAGGCGGCAGCTCGGGTGGTGGTGAGGCGGCAGCTCGGGTGGTGGTGAGGCGGCAGCTCGGGTGGTTGGTGAAGCGGCAGAATGGTGATTGCAGGCTGCAATCTTTCCTGAAGAGACGGGTTTTCAGGTTCCATCTGAAGGATCCAAGGGTGGTGGATAATCGGACGTGTTGAGGCGTGGAATTCCAGGGGATGGGGGATATTCGGGAGAAATTTTGGAGGCGGTTGGGTGAGGAGAGAATAAGTGTAAAGGAGAGAAGGAGCTCTTGGAAGGATCCAAGATTAAGTGAGGGAAGATATCAGGAGATTAGTTCGGAGATATAGGGAGGGGACAGGTTGTGGATATCTTTGTAGATCAGTGTTAGTAGTTTGAACTGGATTCGTTGGTGAATTGGGAGCCAGCGGAAGGATTTGCACAGAGGAGAAACGGGGGAGTAGCGAGGAGAGAGGTGGATTAGCCGGGCAGCAGCGTTGAGGACAGACTGGAGAGGAGCAAGAGAGTTAGCGGGGAGGCCGCAGAGGAGGGTGTTGCAGTAATCGAGGCGGGAGATGATGAGGGCATGCACAAGAGTTTTAGTAGATTGTGGGCTGAGGAAGGGACGGATCCTGGAGATATTTTTGAGTTAGAGGCGACAGGAGGTTGGAAGAGTTTGGAAATGCGGTTTGAAGGACAGGGCAGAGTCAAGAGTTACCCCGAGGTAGCGGATTTCAGGTCCGGGAGAGAGCGTGATGCCGTTTACTGTTGTGATTTTGCTTTTTGCTCCCTCTAGTGGTCATTAGTGATTTGACTCTGGAGCTTCTGTCTTTTCCTATATCCTCACCTGGGCCGTTAGTTCAGGGGCGTTGCTATATAAGCTCCCTGGACCTTCAGTTCAATGCCTGGCATCGTTGAAATCAGAGCTAATCTGTTGTGCTCTTGTCCTATGATCCTGGTTCCTGTATTTCAAGCTAAGTCTGCTTCCTTGCTTTTTGCTTTTGTTTTGTTTGGTATTTTTGTCCAGCTTGTTCCAATCTGTATCCTGACCTTTGCTGGAAGCTCTAGGGGGCTGGTGTTCTCCCCCCGGACCGTTAGACGGTTCGGGGGTTCTTGAATCTCCAGCGTGGATTTTTATAGGGTTTTTGTTGACCAGATAAGTTATCTTACTATATTCTGCTATTAGTAAGTGGGCCTCTCTTTGCTGAACCTGGTTCATTTCTGTGTTTGTCATTTCCTCTTACCTCACCGTTATTATTTGTGGGGGGCTTGTATCTTGCTTTGGGGTCCCTTTCTCTGGAGGCAAGAGAGGTCTTTGTTTTCTTCTCCTAGGGGTAGTTAGATTCTCCGGCTGGCGCGAGTCATCTAGCGATCACCGTAGGCATGATCCCCGGCTACTTCTAGTGTTGGCGTTAGGAGTAGCTATTTGGTCAACCCAGTTACCACAGCCCTATGAGCTGGATTTTTGAATCTTGCAGACTTACACGTTCCTCTGAGACCCTGTCCACTGGGGTCATAACAGTATGCCAGGCCAGTATTAAATGTTTAATGCATTGCAGAAGTGGGATTATAAGAAAGAAAATTTTGAGGTTTTTTTTCCCTCTCTCATTTTTTTTTTTTTTTCTTTTCCCCTTTACCTCAGAGTGGCTTAAGCTTGCTGCAGACATGAATGTCCAGACCTTGATTACAAGTGTGGACCAGCTTGCCGCTCGTGTGCAGGGTATACAAGATTATGTTACTAGAAATCCTAGGTCTGAACCCAAGATTCCGATTCCTGAACTGTTTTCAGGAGACCGATTTAAGTTTAGGAATTTCAGGAATAATTGTAAATTGTTTTTGTCCCTGAAACCTTGTTCGTCTGGAGACTCTGCTCAACAAGTAAAAATTGTTATTTCATTCTTACGGGGTGACCCTCAAGATTGGGCTTTTTCGTTGGCGCCAGGAGATCCGGCATTGGCTGATATTGATGCGTTTTTTCTGGCGCTCGGTTTACTTTATGAGGAACCCAATCTTGAGATTCAGGCAGAGAAAGCCTTGCTGGCTATGTCTCAGGGCCAGGACGAGGCTGAGGTGTATTGCCAAAAATTTCGGAAATGGTCCGTGCTGACACATTGGAACGAGTGTGCACTGGCCGCTAATTTTAGAAATGGCCTTTCTGAGGCCATTAAGAATGTTATGGTGGGTTTTCCCATTCCCACAGGTCTGAATGATACCATGTCCCTGGCTATTCAAATTGACCGGCGGTTGCGGGAGCGCAAAACCGCAAATTCCCTCATGTTGTTGTCTGAACAGACACCTGATGTGATGCAATGTGATAGAAAAACCGCAAATTCCCTCATGGTGTTGTCTGAACAGACACCTGATTTGATGCAATGTGATAGAATCCTGACTAGAAATGAGAGGAAAATTCATAGACGCCGGAATGGCTTGTGCTACTACTGTGGTGATTCTACACATGTTATCTCAGCATGCTCTAAACGTATATCTAAGGTTGTTAGTCCTGTCACCGTTGGTAATTTGCATCCTAAGTTTATTCTGTCTGTAACTTTGATTTGCTCACTGTCATCTTATCCTGTCATGGCGTTTGTAGATTCAGGTGCTGCCCTGAGTCTTATGGATCTCTCATTTGCTAAGCGCTGTGGTTTTATTCTTGAACCATTAGAAAATCCTATCCCTCTTAGGGGTATTGATGCTACGCCATTAGCAGAAAATAAACCGCAGTATTGGACACAGGTTACCATGTGCATGACTCCTGAACACCGAGAGGTGATACGTTTTCTCGTTCTACATAAAATGCATGATTTGGTTGTTTTGGGCCTGCCATGGTTACAGACCCATAATCCAGTCCTTGACTGGAAGGCTATGTCAGTGTCTAGTTGGGGCTGTCGTGGTATTCATGAGGATTCCCTGCCTGTGTCTATTGCTTCTTCTACGCCTTCGGAAGTTCCGGAGTATTTGTCTGATTATCAGGATGTCTTTAGCGAGTCCAGGTCCAGTGCATTGCCTCCTCATAGGGAATGTGTAAGCAAGGGGATGAATGGAAAACCGCATTCAATACGCCCGAAGGTCATTTTGAGTACTTGGTGATGCCTTTTGGGCTCTCTAATGCCCCTTCAGTTTTTCAGTCCTTTATGCATGACATTTTCCGGAACTATCTGGATAAATTTTTGATCGTTTATCTGGATGATATTCTGTTTTTTTCTGATAATTGGGACTCGCATGTGGAGCAGGTCAGGATGGTCTTTAAAATTTTGCGTGAAAATTCTTTGTTTGTCAAGGGCTCAAAGTGTCTTTTTGGTGTACAGAAGGTTCCCTTTTTGGGGTTCATTTTTTCCCCTTCTGCTGTGGAGATAGACCCAGTCAAGGTCCGAGCTATTCTTGATTGGACTCAGCCCTCGTCAGTTAAGAGTCTTCAGAAGTTCTTGGGTTTCGCTAACTTCTACCGTCGTTTTATCGCTAACTTTTCTAGCATTGTGAAACCTTTGACAGATATGACCAAGAAGGGCTCCGATGTGGTTAATTGGGCTCCTGCTGCCGTGGAGGCTTTCCAGGAGTTGAAACGTCGGTTTACTTCGGCGCCTGTTTTGTGCCAGCCTGATGTCTCGCTTCCCTTTCAGGTTGAGGTGGATGCTTCAGAGATTGGAGCAGGGGCCGTTTTGTCGCAGAGAGGCCCTGGTTGCTCTGTTATGAGACCTTGCGCCTTTTTCTCTAGGAAGTTTTGGCCTGCGGAGCGAAATTATGATGTGGGCAATCGGGAGTTGTTGGCCATGAAATGGGCATTTGAGGAGTGGCGTCATTGGCTCGAGGGTGCTAAGCATCGTGTGGTGGTCTTGACTGATCACAAAAATCTGATGTATCTCGAGTCTGCTAAACGCCTGAATCCTAGACAGGCCCGCTGGTCATTGTTTTTCTCCCGTTTTGACTTTGTTGTCTCGTATTTACCAGGTTCAAAGAATGTGAAGGCCGATGCTCTTTCCAGGAGCTTTGTGCCTGATGCTCCTGGAGTCGCTGAACCTGTTGGTATTCTTAAGGATGGTATTATCTTGTCAGCTATTTCTCCAGATCTGCGACGTGTGTTGCAGAGATTTCAGGCTGATAGGCCTGATTCTTGTCCACCTGACAGACTGTTTGTGCCTGATAAGTGGACCAGCAGAGTCATTTCCGAGGTTCATTCCTCGGTGTTGGCAGGTCACCCAGGAATTTTTGGCACCAGAGATCTGGTGGCCAGATCCTTTTGGTGGCCTTCCTTGTCTAGGGATGTGCGGTCATTTGTACAGTCCTGTGGGACTTGTGCTCGAGCTAAGCCTTGCTGTTCTCGTGCCAGCGGGTTGCTCTTGCCCTTGCCTGTCCCTAAGAGACCTTGGACACATATCTCCATGGATTTCATTTCTGATCTTCCGGTGTCTCAAGGCATGTCTGTTATCTGGGTGATATGTGATCGCTTCTCCAAGATGGTCCATTTGGTTCCTTTGCCTAAGCTGCCTTCCTCTTCCGATCTGGTTCCTGTGTTTTTCCAGAACGTGGTTCGTTTGCACGGCATCCCTGAGAATATTGTGTCAGACAGAGGATCCCAGTTCGTTTCCAGATTCTGGCGATCCTTTTGTAGTAGGATGGGCATTGACTTGTCGTTTTCGTCTGCTTTCCATCCTCAGACTAATGGACAGACGGAGCGAACTAATCAGACTTTGGAGGCTTATTTGAGGTGTTTTGTCTCTGCTGATCAGGACGATTGGGTGACCTTCTTGCCGTTGGCTGAGTTTGCCCTTAATAATCGGGCTAGTTCCGCCACCTTGGTTTCGCCGTTTTTTCTGCAACTCTGGTTTCCACCCTCGTTTTTCTTCGGGTCATGTGGAACCTTCTGACTGCCCTGGGGTGGATTCTGTGGTGGATAGGTTGCAGCGGATCTGGAATCTTGTGGTGGACAACTTGAAGTTGTCACAGGAGAGGGCTCAGCGCTTTGCCAACCGCCGCCGCGGTGTGGGTCCCCGACTACGTGTTGGGGATTTGGTGTGGCTTTCTTCCCGCTTTGTTCCTATGAAGGTTTCCTCTCCCAAATTTAAACCTCGTTTTATTGGTCCTTACAAGATATTGGAAATCCTTAATCCTGTATCCTTTCGCCTGGATCTTCCTGTGTCGTTTGCTATCCACAATGTGTTTCATAGGTCCTTGTTGCGGCGGTACATTGTGCCTGTGGTTCCTTCTGCTGAGCCTCCTGCTCCGGTGTTGGTTGAGGGCGAGTTGGAGTACGTGGTGGAGAAGATCTTGGATTCTCATCTCTCCAGGCGGAGGCTTCAGTACCTGGTCAAGTGGAAGGGCTATGGTCAGGAAGATAATTCCTGGGTGGTCGCCTCTGATGTTCATGCGGCCGATTTAGTTCGTGCCTTTCACGCCGCTTGTCCTGATCGCCCTGGTGGTCGTGGTGAGGGTTCGGTGACCCCTCACTAAGGGGGGGGTACTGTTGTGATTTTGCTTTTTGCTCCCTCTAGTGGTCATTAGTGATTTGACTGGAGCTTCTGTCTTTTCCTATATCCTCACCTGGGCCGTTAGTTCAGGGGCGTTGCTATATAAGCTCCCTGGACCTTCAGTTCAATGCCTGGCATCGTTGAAATCAGAGCTAATCTGTTGTGCTCTTGTCCTATGATCCTGGTTCCTGTATTTCAAGCTAAGTCTGCTTCCTTGCTTTTTGCTTTTGTTTTGTTTGGTATTTTTGTCCAGCTTGTTCCAATCTGTATCCTGACCTTTGCTGGAAGCTCTAGGGGGCTGGTGTTCTCCCCCCGGACCGTTAGACGGTTCGGGGGTTCTTGAATCTCCAGCGTGGATTTTTATAGGGTTTTTGTTGACCAGATAAGTTATCTTGCTATATTCTGCTATTAGTAAGCTGGCCTCTCTTTGCTGAACCTGGTTCATTTCTGTGTTTGTCATTTCCTCTTACCTCACCGTTATTATTTGTGGGGGGCTTGTATCTTGCTTTGGGGTCCCTTTCTCTGGAGGCAAGAGAGGTCTTTGTTTTCTTCTCCTAGGGGTAGTTAGATTCTCCGGCTGGCGCGAGTCATCTAGCGATCACCGTAGGCATGATCCCCGGCTACTTCTAGTGTTGGCGTTAGGAGTAGCTATTTGGTCAACCCAGTTACCACAGCCCTATGAGCTGGATTTTTGAATCTCGCAGACTTACACGTTCCTCTGAGACCCTGTCCACTGGGGTCATAACAGTTTACTGTAATAGATAGATCAGGTAGGGGAGATACGTGAGATGGAGGAAAGATGATGAGTTTGGTTTTGTCTACATTGAGTTATAGGAAGCGAGAGGAGGAGAAGAAGGAGGATATGGCAGACAGACACTCCGGGATTCTGGACAGCAGAGAGGTGACATCTGAGCCAGAGAGGTAGATCTGAGTGTTGTCCGCATACAGGTGGTACTGGAAGCCATGGGACTTTATGAGTTGTCCTAGGCCAAGGCTATAGATGGAAAAGATGGTGGTATAGATGGTGATGTATGGCTGTATGCAGCTGCTTGGCCGTGAAGCTCTCACAGCGGTTGTGCTGGTACCAGAAGAGAATTGGACTCTGCAGTTATGGAGTCAAGAGAACAGTGGTGACTTTCCTGCTCCTCGGCCCCTCACTCTGTAACGTTATGGAGTTGCTGCAGTTCCTTCCACTTCTCAATAATATCACTCACATGTCACATGTTAGTAAAGGCAGAAGGCATAGCAGTCAGGGCCGGAGGTTATATACTGGGGACAATGGGGTCAGATGTTATACATAGGAGGCAATGGGACTGGACTGGATGTCACACACTAGGGTAAAATGGTTTCAGAGGTTATACACCGGTAGTGAGGGTCCAATCATTACACACCGAGGACCATGGGGTCACATGGTGTACACTGGAGACAATGGGGTCAGATGTTATACATAGGATGCAAGGGGACTGGACTGGATGTCACACACTAGGGTAAAATGGTTTCAGAGGTTATACACCGGTAGTGAGGGTCCAATCATTACACACTGAGGACCATGGGGTCACATGGTGTACACTGGAGACAATGGGGTCAGATGTTATACATAGGATGCAAGGGGACTGGACTGGATGTCACACACTAGGGTAAAATGGTTTCAGAGGTTATATACCGGTAGTGAGGGTCCAATCGTTATACACTGAGGACTATGGGGTCACATGGTGTACACTGGAGACAATGGGGTCAGATGTTATACATAGGATGCAATGGGACTGGACTGGATGTCACACACTAGGGTAAAATGGTTTCAGAGGTTATACACCGGTAGTGAGGGTCCAATCATTACACACCGAGGACCATGGGGTCACATGGTGTACACTGGAGACAATGGGGTCAGATGTTATACATAGGATGCAATGGGACTGGACTGGATGTCACACACTAGGGTAAAATGGTTTCAGAGGTTATACACCGGTAGTGAGGGTCCAATCATTACACACCGAGGACCATGGGGTCACATGGTGTACACTGGAGACAATGGGGTCAGATGTTATACATAGGATGCAAGGGGACTGGACTGGATGTCACACACTAGGGTAAGATGGTTTCAGAGGTTATACACCGGTAGTGAGGGTCCAATCATTACACACCGAGGACCATGGGGTCACATGGTGTACACTGGAGACAATGGGGTCAGATGTTATACATAGGATGCAATGGGACTGGACTGGATGTCACACACTAGGGTAAAATGGTTTCAGAGGTTATATACCGGTAGTGAGGGTCCAATCATTACACACCGAGGACCATGGGGTCACATGGTGTACACTGGAGACAATGGGGTCAGATGTTATACATAGGATGCAATGGGACTGGACTGGATGTCACACACTAGGGTAAAATGGTTTCAGAGGTTATACACCGGTAGTGAGGGTCCAATCATTACACACCGAGGACCATGGGGTCACATGGTGTACACTGGAGACAATGGGGTCAGATGTTATACATAGGATGCAAGGGGACTGGACTGGATGTCACACACTAGGGTAAAATGGTTTCAGAGGTTATATACCGGTAGTGAGGGTCCAATCGTTATACACTGAGGACTATGGGGTCACATGGTGTACACTGGAGACAATGGGGTCAGATGTTATACATAGGATGCAATGGGACTGGACTGGATGTCACACACTAGGGTAAGATGGTTTCAGAGGTTATACACCGGTAGTGAGGGTCCAATCATTACACACCGAGGACCATGGGGTCACATGGTGTACACTGGAGACAATGGGGTCAGATGTTATACATAGGATGCAAGGGGACTGGACTGGATGTCACACACTAGGGTAAAATGGTTTCAGAGGTTATATACCGGTAGTGAGGGTCCAATCGTTATACACTGAGGACTATGGGGTCACATGGTGTACACTGGAGACAATGGGGTCAGATGTTATACATAGGATGCAAGGGGACTGGACTGGATGTCACACACTAGGGTAAGATGGTTTCAGAGGTTATATACCGGTAGTGAGGGTCCAATCATTACACACCGAGGACCATGGGGTCACATGGTGTACACTGGAGACAATGGGGTCAGATGTTATACATAGGAGGCAATGGGACTGGACTGGATGTCACACACTAGGGTAAAATGGTTTCAGAGGTTATATACCGGTAGTGAGGGTCCAATCATTACACACCGAGGACCATGGGGTCACATGGTGTACACTGGAGACAATGGGGTCAGATGTTATACATAGGAGGCAATGGGACTGGACTGGATGTCACACACTAGGGTAAAATGGTTTCAGAGGTTATATACCGGTAGTGAGGGTCCAATCATTACACACCGAGGACCATGGGGTCACATGGTGTACACTGGAGACAATGGGGTTGGTTCTTAGAATCCCTATGTAATGGGATTGAAGGTAAGACCTGAATTCAATGATTATGTCGTGCGTCCAATACTTTTGTCCATGTAATGCACCGTTACACTTCATCTATGTCCTGATCATCATAATAAAGAACTGGTTACACCTACAGGGGCTTCTCACAAAATTAGAATATCATCAAAAAGTGAATTTATTTCAGTTCTTCAATTCAAAAAGTGAATCTCCTATATTCTATAGAGTCATTACACACAGAGTGATCTATTTCACATGTTTATTTCTGTTAATGTTGATGATTATGGCTTACAGCCAATGAAAACCCAAAAGTCTCAGTAAATTAGAATACTTTATAACATCAGCTTGAAAACAGATCTGGCCAACAGAATTTCTGCAGTACTCAAGGTTCCTAAGAGCACAGTGGCCTCCACAATCCTTAAATGGAAGAAGTTTGGGACCACCAGAAGTCTTCCTAGACCTGGCCGTCCAGCCAAACTGTGCAATCATGGGAGAAGAACCTTTGTAAGAGAGGTAAAGGAAAACCCCAAGATCACGGTGGCTGAGCTCCAGAGATGCAGTAGGGAGATGGGAGAAAGTTCCACAGAGTCTTATGATCTTGGGATATTTCAGTTTTTCTTTTTTATTAAATTTGCAAAATCTTCTACATTTCTGTTTGTTTTCAGTCAAGATGGGGGCAGAGTGTACATTAGTGAGAAAAAATGGCTGCAATGAAACAAAGAGTGAACAATGTAAAGGGGTCTGAATACGTTCTGTACCCCCATAAGTGACCAGCGCAGCCCATGACACAAATACCTGATAGTGTGGCCTGTAGGTTACATGCGGTGGGAGGTGTGAGAGTGGTCCCTGAGCCCCCTGCCGCTTCCATTACTCCTGTGAATAGACCCCAGGAGGGGGGTCCGGCTGTAGAGAGATGTAAATGATACATTGTTACTAATTGTGAGCTGAGGGGCTATTCATCATGGACACTAATACAGCTGCTGCATGTCTGAGGATCAGTCTGCTACAAAGAGGCGAAGCTGCTCGCAGGAGCTGACAGTGCGGAGCCTTTCATGGGGCCCCTGAGTGTTTGTGTCCAGACCGCAGGGGGCCCAACAACACAAGTAGCCTAGGGCCGGGGGAAGGATCAAAGGCCGCACAGACCCCAAGTCTAGTGCCATGTTATACATGGGGGGAGGTAACTAGTCCCGCATGTCAGGGGAGCCCGGACCCCCAAATGTGCTGAAGAACCAAACACCTGAACCCCTACGTTATCCCGCAGAACACAAGCTGGAGTGCAGTGCGTTTGTTACAATGTGTCAGTGCAGGTGACGTCTGTGTCTGGAGCGCAGGCTGCTCCTCTCCGTCACATAAGACTTTTGTCAATCACTGGCGATAAGCGCAGAACATGGATACGTTTATAAAGTCTATGAGAAAGTTGCAGAACCTGTAGACTAAGCCGTATATGACAGTAACGAAAGCTGTCGATTGCTCTCTGTTGTCAGCCACTGCCTCGCGCAGCCCCCCGGGGTCCCCAGTGCAGGATCCCGGTGAGGAGCAGAAGTTTATGACTTTCTCTCCATCCATCAGTTGTGACTTTGGTGATGGACACATGTGAGACCCCTCAGGACCGCTCGGCCCGGGGCTGTCAGGCCCATGTATCAGTCTCCTGGCATTCCTATTGATGGGCCCAGGAAATACTTGTGCACAGAGGCCTGGTTATCCATTAACCCCACTGTAGATCCCCCCCAATTTCAGATTTGCATTGGCAGCCATGTATTAGCAGGGAGATGGATTGCAGAGCCCGGATTAACTATTAACCATTTCACCCAGACTCCATGACTACAGCGGTGCGGAGAGCTATTCATGGGCGCCATCTGAAGGAGGATGGTGGAACTGCAGCGCTATCACATGCAAGTCTGTTCGGGGTCCTATACATATCATTGCTGCAACCTGTGCAGGGGTCCAAGAGGAAAGGGGGCCCATTTCCACCCCCAAAACAAGGGGGCTATTGGTCTGCAAGTGGCTCTTATATACGTAGTTCTTGCACAGGGGCCCCTTTCTGTGGTCCTATAGATTTATCTCCAGCAGCCACGGCTTTCCCAAAGTCCTGAGTGTGATTAGTCACATAATGATCCATGTCCAGATCTCATACTTCTGCATTACTATGCACATTCACATTTCTGGAGCCCGGGAAAGCTGGGTGATAACGGGTCGTACAAGATGAGTGACAGAATTCCTGAACTTTCCACGACTCTTATGTCCTTTTGGTTACTCCTGGCCTTTTTGCAGTGGAAATATCATCTGGTTACCAAAGTTATGATATTACTAAGTAACCGTCATCATTTGCTATTCTATGGCACATGGTACATTATGTTGTGCTACGCCTGAGGCATGCTGCCATCTCTTACTGCCTGACACAACTAGAGAGAGCACGTTCCTTCCTGCAGAGATCAGGCAGGAGAAAGGGATCAGCGCTATGTCTAACTAGCAAGTGGGGGTGAGTAGTGTCCACTGCTATGGTGCAGCACCCCAGAGGAGCTGATGCTGAGCTCCAGTCTGAGCAGCAGGCACTGAACCTGTCTACAGCGAGATACTCGGCCCTCGCTGCATGAGAGAGTACCACCATCCTGCCACAGTATGAAAACACAGCAGAAAGAAGGCAGCGATGTTCACCTGCCCAGGCCTCCACACACACGCACTATCAGGATGCAGCGGACCCATGCAGTTAAGAGGCGGCAGCACAGGTGCAAAAATACCGATGAGACAACCACTCACGGCCTACCAGTCCATGGCGGGGGTGGTGGTATATTATTGCACAATAGAGGCCTGTATGGGGCGCTGTTCACATATAGGTAAAAAGCCTTGGGTATACTAATAGATCACAGACTGCACAGGAGTCAACAGTGTGATGCAGCAGCAAAAAGGTCAAATACAATTCTGGGATGTATTAACAGAAGCATACAGTCTAGATCACATGAAGTCATTATTGCCCTCTACTCCTCTTTGGTCAGACCTCATCTAGAATACTGTGTCCAGTTTTGGGCACCACATTTTAAAAAATACATCAACAAACTGGAGCAAGTTCAGAGAAGAGCGACCAGAATGGTGACCGGTCTGCAAACCATGTCCTATGAGGAACAGTTACAGGATTTGGGAATGTTTAGCTGCAAAAAAGAAGACTGAGAGGAGACTTAATAGCCATCTACAAATATCTGAAGGGCTGTCGCACTGTAGAGGGATCATCTTTATTCTCATTTACACAAGGAAAGACTAGAAGCAATGGGATGAAACTGAATGGGAGGAGACGCAGATTAGAGATTAGAAAAAACGTTTTGACAGTTAGGGTGATCAATGAGTGGAACAGGCGGCCACGAGAAATGGTGAGTTCTCCTTCAATGGAAGTCTTCACACAGAGGCTGGACAGACATCTGTCTGAGATGGTTTAGTGACTCCTGCACGATGACCCCAGAGGTCCATTCCAGCTCTAACATTCTATGATTCTATGACCTGACACTGTGTGTAGGTTACTGTGCACAATCCTGCTGACAGGTCCCCTTATGGGTGTCACTAGAAGGCTGTAAGAGCATACCTACCAACTGAAGAGTGCCCCTGAAAAGATGGCAGGAGACTGGTGCCTGAGTGTGAAGGTGAGTGTCACGGCAGAGATGGCAGAAGACGGAGAACTTCTGGTTCAGGGTCTGTACACAAGGGAACAGTGCTGCCCTCTTGTGGTTCAGGGTCAATATAGACAAAGCACTACTGCCCTCTTCTGGTTCAGAGTGTGCAGGGCAGGCATTGCTGCCCTCTTGTAGTTCAGGGTCAATATAGACAAAGCACTACTGCCCTCTTCTGGTTCAGAGTGTGCAGGGCAGGCATTGCTGCCTCCTTGTGGTTTCTTTCACAGCTGATCCTAGATTTTTTGTAACAAAGAAAAAAAGCGTTGTTTTTTGTTGCTGTTTTAAGACCTGCAACATTTTTTATTTTCCATTTACGGAGCTACATGAGGGCTTGTATTATACATACTGAGCTGATGTTTTGATCCCTATATTATTAGTGTCTATAGGACAATATGATCGCTGTTTATTGCTCTTTTTATGACGGTTGAGGTGACAAAAAATCAGCAATTCTGTTGTTTTCATTTTCTTTTTCTCTCTTTAGATTTTAACGGCTACAACTATACCAAATATGTTTATTCTTTAATTATTTTCCTTTTAATGAAGGAGAAGGCGTTTGATGTGAATTTTCTTTTTGCATTTTTATTTTACCTTTTCTAGTTTTTAGTCCCCTTAACCCCCTCAGGACTGAGACACTTTGTAGGTTAATGACCCGGCCGCATTTTTTTTAAATCTGTCACTTTATGAAGTAATAACTCTGGACCGCTCCAATGGATCCCACTGATTCTGAGACTGTTTTCTTGTGACTTACAGGGGCTTCTCACAAAATTAGAATATCATCAAAAAGTGAATTTATTTCAGTTTTTCAATACAAAAAGTGAATCTCCTACATTCTATAGAGTCATTACACACAGAGTGATCTATTTCACTTGTTTATTTCTGTTATTGTTGATGATTACGGCTTACAGCCAATGAAAACCCAAAATTCAATATCTCAGTAAATTAGAATAATTAACAAAAAAACACCTGCAATGGCTCCTAAGCTTTTAATAAGGTCCCTTAGTCTGTTTCAGTAGCTCCACAATCATGGGGAAGACTCTGACTGGACAGATAATACATAAACATTAACATGGAGGTGCCTTAACATGGACATCTTCTCTAATTGGCATCGTTCTCTTTCTTTTCTTCTCCATCTGGTTTAAACACATAGATCACTTTTCATTCCCACATCTTATCTCTGCAGACTCCTCTCTTCTCCAGTCTTCTGCAGCACATCCTGACATGGTGCCTTTAGCTGTGTCATTATAATGTCCCCTTGATTAAAGTATCTGCCCATGTTGTGCCCTGGAAAAAATAATTGCCCCTTACTGTGTTCCCTGCAAATTATATGACCTCCATGCTTATGGTACATTGCCTCCTCACCATCCACTCTGATGAAATATGGCCTCCACACCATCCCCACGTCACGCTATCCCCTCCACACTGTTACCCTTTCTATACTTTCCCCCATGCTAGCCCTTTTCCCTCTCACGCTGACCCTCTCCATACTGAGCCTCATTTTCACACTGCCCTCACCCCAATGCCCGCCTGCTGCCCCTTCGCTATAATGTGCCCCGTCTCGTACTTATTTGATCCCTCGGCATAGTGTACCCAACATGGGTCAGTGTGATTGATCAAAGACATGGTGTCCCTCACATTTGTCCTGCTCCTGCATTTGGCTAACAAGTACACATTTTTTTCAAACTGTTGTAAAAAAATAATTCTAGCGTTGTACAAAATGTAAGATAAATAGCAATGGGTGGGGTAGTGTGAAATAAAAATTCCCCAAATCATGGCTAAGAATTTGGGACCCAATAAGAGCAGAAGCACCATAGGACCAGCTGTCTAGACTGTCGTTGTCAGGATCCATGTTTGGATGTGTGGCAGCTCTGGTTCCAGTATGATTTAAATGTAGCTTTTTTCCTTTCAGGCCAGCGGGGTTTAATGTCAGTTTCCTTGCTGGCAGCTGCTTCCTTGCTAGTCAGCTGATGTGGGTGGTGACCACTCCCACCATCTTTTAAATAGTCACATGACGCATCAGCTGACTGTCGGTGATAGAGCCATCTATGTTGACCAAGCCTGGAGTAAGCAGCTCTCTGGTTGCAGTGGGGAATCTGCTGGTTTCATGAAGTTCGTTCTCCTGGTGCCTTTCTTCTGCTGTGCGGTGCTTTGCAGCAGAGAAAGCTGTTAAGCTAAGTGTTTTGTCTCTACCTTGTCTGTCTCGTGTTGTCACTGTCCTTGTGTTTGTACCATCTGCTGTGGTGAGGCTAGCACCCTTGCCGGCCACTGCACTAGTCAGGGCAGTGTGAGGTGACAGTGAGGGACCAGGTTCGTGACGGCAGCAGGGGGAAAGACCCACTTAGGGCGTTAGGGGGGTGCAGGGACAGGCTGAGGTCGGAGCTCAGGAGGTGTCCATCCCTCATTACCTTTCAGTAGTGCCTTCCTCTCCCCATTTCCATCCTGTTGAGTGTGTGTTGCGCCGTCCGCTGACCAACTCCCTGTTGGGTCGTTACATTATGTGACTATCAAACACAGGTCTCCACTAGCCTACTAAATTGGCCTAATTTGCCTCTGATAAGCATATTAGTTGTGAGGAGCGGAGGGCATTACGGATTATATAGCACATATCTCATCTCAGTCACAGCAGATTGATGTTACCTCTGACAGCAACACCATCAATTTGAGTTAGTGATCTGCACAGAATGGTCTGATGACTACCTCATATGGATAATTTTTGGACTGTTTTCATTTAAAAATATAACCATGAAAGTCTGTCAGTACTCAGTGTTGTTTAATGTGCAGCTGGTGATATCATAGTAACATAGTTATTAAGGTGGAAAGAAGACTTTAAGTCCATCTAGTCCAACCCATAGCCTAACCTAACATGCCCTAACATGTTAATCCAGAGGAAGGCAAAAAAAACCCATGTGGCAAAGAGTAAGCTCCACATTGGGGAAAAAAATTCCTTCCCGACTCCACATACGGCAATCAGACTAGTTCCCTGGATCAACACCCTATCAAGGAATCTAATATATATACCCTGTAATGTTAAGGCCCCGTCTCACATAGCGAGATCGCTGCTGAGTCACAAGTTTTCTGACGCAACAGCGACCTCAGTAGCGATCTCGCTATGTGTGACACGTACCAGCGATCAGGCCCCTGCTGTGAGATCGCTGGTCGTGTTGGAATGGCCTGGACCTTTTTTTGGTCGTTCAGGTCCTGCTGACATCGCTGAATCGGTGTGTGTGACACCGATCCAGCGATGTCTTCACTGGTAACCAGGGTAAACATCGGGTTACTAAGCGCAGGGCCGCGCTTAGTAACCCGATGTTTACCCTGGTTACCAGCGTAAATGTAAAAAAAAAAAAACCGTACATACTGACCATCTGATGTCCGTCAGGTCCCTTGCCGTCAGCTTCCTGCTCTGACTGCCGGCCGGAAAGTGAGAGCACAGCACAGCAGTGACGTCACCGCTGCGCTCTGCTCTCACTGTACGGCGGCGCTCAGTCAGAGCAGGAAGCTGACGGCAAGGGACCTGACGGACATCACATGGTGAGTATGTACTGTTTGGTTTTTTTTTTACATTTACGCTGGTAACCAAGGTAAACATCGGGTTACTAAGCGCGGCCCTGCGCTTAGTAACCCGATGTTTACCCTGGTTACCCGGGTGCTGCAGGGGGACTTCGGCATCGTTGAAGACAGTTTCAACGATGCCGAAGTCGTTCCCCTGATCGTTGGTCGCTGGAGAGAGCTGTCTGTGTGACCGCTCCCCAGCGACCACACAGCGACTTACCAACGATCACAGCCAGGTCGTATCGCTGCTCGTGATCGTTGGTAAATCGCTATGTGAGACGGGGCCTTTATACTTTTCCAGAAAGGTATCCAGTCCCCTCTTAAATGTAAGTAATGAGTCACTCATTACAACATCATACGGCAGAGAGTTCCATAGTCTCACTGCTCTTACAGTAAAGAATCCGCGTCTGTTATTATGCTTAAACCTTTTTTCCTCCAGACGTAGAGGATGCCCCCTTGTCCCTGTCTCAGGTCTATGATTAAAAAGATCATCAGAAAGGTCTTTGTACTGTCCCCTCATATATTTATACATTAACATAAGATCACCCCTTAGTCTTCGTTTTTCCAAACTAAATAGCCCCAAGTGTAATAACCTATCTTGGTACCGCAGACCCCCCAGTCCTCTAATAACCTTGGTCGCTCTTCTCTGCACCCGCTCCAGTTCAGCTATGTCTTTCTTATACACCGGAGACCAGAACTGTGCACAGTATTCTAAGTGTGGTCGCACTAGTGACTTGTATAGAGGTAAAATTATGTTCTCCTCATGAGCATCTATGCCTCTTTAATACATCCCATTATTTTATTTGCCTTTGTAGCAGCTGCCTGACACTGGCCACTGAATATGAGTTTGTCATCCACCCATACACCCAGGTCTTTTTCATTGACGGTTTTGCCCAGAGTTTTAGAATTAAGCACATAGTTATACATCTTATTACTTCTACCCAAGTGCATGACCTTACATTTATCCCCATTAAAGCTCATTTGCCATTTATCAGCCCAAGCTTCTAGTTTATGGAGCGCCCCCACTGCCGCAGGGCCGAGGGGCACCCAGTACCAGGCCTCTACGTCTCAGTCCTGGGGTTGTCACGGTGGCTAGGCCCGGTCCGTGACCCTGCTGAGGGGCGTCCAGTGAAAGTTGAGAATGTGATGATGTTGTGCTGTGGTGCAGGTCGCGGTGAATAACGAGGACACCAGGTTGCAGTCTCTTTACCTCTTTACTGAAGGCTTCAGGATCCTCAGTCCGGAATACGGATAACCGGGCTACCTGAGTCCGGCCGGTCCGATGGCACCTCCAGAGTTCCCTTTGCAGGTGGAAATCTGTGCCTACCTTCTAGCGCTTGTGTGTTGTGGTCCTCCCCTGCTGTGCTTACGGGATAGTCCTCACAACTGTTGTGTCTGTTTCTGAAGTTCCCTCACAACTCGATTATGATGTTCTGTTTCGTCCCCCAGATGATATGGCTAGGACGCACCCGTATGACGGGTAGGCTCGGAGCTCTTCCGGGACCCTAGAGTCGCCCCTCTCCAAATGTTGCCCCCTGTGTCTGCTTAGGTGATTTTGGGTGAGACAGCCCGCCTATAACTGACTGTCCTGCCGTAGGTTTGAAGTAATGCTTGGAGCCTAATACTTCCTCGGCGTTTCCGGCCACCGGCTACGCGCCTCAGTAGGATGTTGCCTCGTCTTACAGCACGACTCCTACTGGTGTTTCTCCTTGTTGCGTTGATCTCGTTTCTCACTCAGCACAATAAACCTCGCTTCTTGTCCTTTCTTGAGATACCGCCGCGATGAAGTGCAGGTGCGGTCCCGTAACATTCTTTCTGTTCGCTAGGCCTCTGTCAGGATCCCACCCCTGACAGGGACCCCCCTGAATCTTCCCCTACAACACCCTCTGCCACCAGGTGTTGCCTGGTTCCAACCCAGTCAGCTTTCTGATCTAACTTCCTATCTAACCCCCAGTTTTACCAGATTGTGAGGAGTGGCCTAATACATAGCACCCTTAGCTCCCCCTGGTGGCCAGACTGTGAAGTGTATTGGTGTCTGTGATACCTGGTCAGGTGAACTCCTTCAGTGCCATCAGACGTACCATCACTCCCCTTAGTGGCGGAGCATCAGTACTGCAACGACCAGGACTCTGGGGCGCTGCATTTACATAAATCCTCCTGTAATATAAAATTGTCCTCCCCTGTAGTGATTACCCTGCAGAGTTTAGTGTCATCTGCAAATATTGAAATTCTACTCTGAATGCCCCCTACAAGGTCATTAATAAATATGTTAAAAAGAAGAGGGCCTGGTACCACTCATTTATACACTATGTTGAAGTCACAATATTAAGGTTGAGTTTATGTTAAATAACTTGAAAGAGGTTGGATACAGTCATATGAGACATCTGAGTGTTACACATGTCTAGGACAATTGGAGGCTCTGCATTATCATGAGTAGCACAAAATCAATCTTTGGGGGGGAAAAAATAATCAAAACTGGCTTTTTTGAATGTCAAAACATTCAATCATCTTTTATGGAAGAACTATAGAGAAAATCATAGCTTATTGTTGTGAGGGTTAACGGTGCCCTGATCTCACTGCCATGTGAGCTGGTGGGGGATAATACTTGTATGAATTTTTATCACAGACTGGGAATATGCCGGCATAGCAGAGCCTAGCAGGTACACAGCAAATTGGTGACTGCGGAGCGAAACAAAGCATGTTCTTAAATAGTCCACTACCTCACTATGACATCCGCCATCACTAAAATCCTACAAGATTAACCCCGTACTAACTGAGAAAGCTGAGACGGTCTTTGTAATATTCACATTTCTCAGATGTCACTAGTCCCTGCTGATTCAGTATCTGGACATAGATGCATCGGTGGAGATGCAGTGAGCAGTACAGCAGATTCTATCCTTTAGGACATACTCACATCCCTTAGGCTACACCTGTAAAGTGTCCTGATGTAGTATCTAGTGTGGCGTAGTATCACAGCTAACTCCCCATAGTCCTCCATATAGTATAATACACTCCCCATAGTCCTCCATATAGTATAATACACTCCCCATAGTCCTCCATATGGTATAACACCTCCCCATAGTCCTCCATATAGTATAATACACTCCCCATAGTCCTCCATATGGTACAATACACTCCCCATAGTCCTCCATATGGTATAATATACTCCCCATAGTCCTCCATATGGTATAATACACTCCCCATAGTCCTCCATATGGTATAATACACTCCCCAAAGTCCTCCAAATGGTATAATATACTCCCCATAGTCCTCCATATGGTATAATATACTCCCCATAGTCCTCCATATGGTATAATACACTCCCCATAGTCCTCCATATGGTATAATATACTCCCCATAGTCCTCCATATGGTATAATATACTCCCCATAGTCCTCCATATGGTATAATATACTCCCCATAGTCCTCCATATGGTATAATACACTCCCCATAGTCCTCCATATGGTATAATACACTCCCCATAGTCCTCCAAATGGTATAATACACTCCCCATAGTCCTCCATATGGTACAATACACTCCCCATAGTCCTCCATATGGTATAATATACTCCCCATAGTCCTCCATATGGTATAATACACTCCCCATAGTCCTCCATATGGTATAATACACTTCCCAAAGTCCTTCATATAGCACAATACACTCCCCATAGTCCTCCATATGGTATAATACACTCCCCATAGTCCTCTATATGGTATAATACACTCCCCATAGTCCTCCAAATGGTATACTATACTCCCCATAGTCCTCCATATGGTATAATACACTCCCCATAGTCCTCCATATGGTATAATACACTCCCATAGTCCTTCATATAGCACAATACACTCCCTATAGTCCTCCATATGGTATAATACACTCCCCATAGTCCTCCATATGGTATAATACACTCCCCATAGTCCTCCAAATGGTATAATATACTCCCCATAGTCCTCCATATGGTATAATACACTCCCCATAGTCCTCCATATGGTATAATACACTGCCCATAGTCCTCCATATGGTATAATACACTCCCCATAGTCCTTCATATAGCACAATACACTCCCCATAGTCCTCCATATGGTATAATACACTCCCCATAGTCCTCCATATGGTATAATACACTCCCCATAGTCCTCCATATGGTATAATACACTCCCCATAGTCATCCATATGGAATAATAAACTCCACATAGTCCTCCATATGGTATAACACCCCCCCATAGTCCTCCATATGGTATAATACACTCCCCATAGTCCTCCATATGGTATAATACACTCCCCATAGTCCTTCATATAGCACAATACACTCTCCATAGTCCTCCATATGGTATAATACACTCCCCATAGTCCTCCATATGGTATAATACACTCCCCATAGTCCTCCATATGGTATAATACACTCCCCATAGTCCTCCAAATGGTATAATATACTCCCCATAGTCCTCCATATGGTATAATACACTCCCCATAGTCCTCCATATGGTATAATACACTCCCCATAGTCCTCCATATGGTATAATACACTCCAAAAAAAACACCATTGGAGGAAAACCTCCACTAAACTAAACAAAAAAACACCAGAACACAGGCAGGGATGCTTACCTGTTCAAGGCCTCCAACAATTGCACTACCCAGGGTGCACCAGGCCCAAGTAAAGATAGCAAACAACACAGGTGCAAATAATACCGATACAGCCAACCTACAATCAGGAATTGGCTGCTTGGAGCACCCGTGCAAAAAATAGTCTGTATGTGGCATGTTCACACAGGACTGCAAAGTATATGGTGAAAAGCCTATTAATGACGCCATATATATAGCGGGCTAACCATGATGCATCCTGTGTGAACAAAGGCCACAGTGTACAGAGCCATCTAGGGTAGTGCAATTGTTGGAGGCCTTGAACAGGTAAGCATCCATGCCTGTGTTCTGGTGTTTTTTTTGTTTAGTTTAGTGGAGGGTTTCCTCCAATGGTGTTTTTTTTAGATTAGGACTGCCAAGATACAAGGACCCTTGACGTGGGTTGGCAGCTTCAATATTGTGGCCATAATATCAACCAATACCTTGCATACATTGTTATGTTTTTGGTGCACTGTACATTTTTCCAGGGTGCGCCTGGGCCCTAGATGGCTCTGTACACTGTGGCCTCTGTTCACACAGGATGCATCATGGTTAGCCCGCTATATATATGGCGTCATTAATAGGCTTTTCACCATATATTTTGCATTCCTGTGTGAACATGCCACATACAGATTATTTTTTTGCACGGGTGCTCCAAGCAGCCAATTCCTGATTGTAGGTTGGCTGCATCGGTATTATTTGCACCTGTGTTTTCGCTATCTTCATTTGGGCCTGGTGCACCCTGGGTAGTGCAATTGTTGGAGGCCTTGAACAGGTAAGCATCCCTGCCTGTGTTCTGGTGTTTTTTTATAATACACTCCCCATAGTCCTTCATATGGCACAATACACTCCCCATAGTCCTCCATATGGTATAATACACCTCTCATAGTTCTCCATATGGTATAATACACCTCTCGTAGTTCTCCATATGGTATAATACACTCCCCATAGTCCTCCATATGGTATAATCCCCCCCATAGTCCTCCACATGGTATAATACACTCTCCATAGTCCCCCATGTAGTATAATATACTCCTCATAGTCCTTCATATGGCACAATACACTCCTCATAGTCCTCCATATGGTATAATACACCTCTCATAGTTCTCCATATGGTATAACACCACCATAGTCCTCCATATGGTATAATACACTCCCCATAGTCCTCCATATGGTATAATATACTCCCCATAGTCCTCCATATGGTATAATACACTCCTCATAGTCCTTCATATGGCACAATACACTCCCCATAGTCCTCCATATGGTATAATACACCTCTCATAGTTCTCCATATGGTATAACACCCCCATAGTCCTCCATATGGTATAATACACTCCCCATAGTCCTCCATATGGTATAATACACTCCCCATAGTCCTCCATATGGTATAATACACTCCCCATAGTCCTCCATATGGTATAATACACCTCTCATAGTTCTCCATATAGTATAATACACTCCCCATAGTCCTCCATATGGTATAATACACTCCCCATAGTCCTCCATATGGTATTATACACTCCCCACAGTCCTCCATATGGTATAATACACTCCCCAAAGTCCTCCATATGGTATAATACACTCCCCATAGTCCTCCATATGATATATTACACCTCTCTTAGTTCTCCATATAGTATAATACACCCCCCATAGTTCTCCATATGGTTTAATATATTCCCCATAGTCCTCCATATGGTATAATACATCCCCCCCATAGTCCTCCATATGGTATAATATGGGCACTGTTTTTTGCCAGGTTTCATTTCTCCATAACATATATCCCTGGGACAAAGAATGTTAAAGCGGATGCTTTGTCTCGTAGTTTCTCTCCAGCTGTTAATACTGAGGAGGAATGTATTTTGCAGAGAGGGGTGGTGGTGGCAGCATTGGGTTATGAGTTGGAGAGTAGCATCCTAGAAGCCCAGAATGCTGCACCAAATAACACTCCGTATGGTAAATTATTTGTGCCTAGAGCCTTGAGGAGAGCTTTGTTTGCTGAATGTCATGAGTCTCGCCTGGCGGGTCATCCAGGGATTTCGGAAACTAGAAAGTCGATCGGTTGAAGTTTCTGGTGGCCGGGGTGACAAAGAGAAATCATCAAGTGGGTGCGTCAGTGTACCGTGTGCGCTAGGTCAAAGGCCTCACATACCCCGGTTGCAGGGTTGCTTTGCCCTTTGGAGGTTCCTAGTTCACCATGGTCACATCTTGCTATGGATTTTATCACCGATCTTCTGGTGTCTGAGAGTTTTTCTGTCATCTGGGTTGTTGTGGACCGGTTTAGTAAGATGTATCATCTGGTTCTGTTCAATAAATTACCGTGCACCAAGACTCCAGCTAAGGCATTTGTAAAAGAGATTGTCAGACTCTATTGGTTTCCCACGGACATTGTCTCTGATAGAGGACCACAGTTTGTGGCTTGAATTTGGCGTGCTTTTTGCGACAGATTAAAGGTTCATTTGTCATTCTCGTCAGGTTATCAGCCGGAATCCAATGGACAGACAGAAAGGAAGAACCAGGACGTCAAGCAGTTTTTGAGATGTTTTGTAGCAGACAATCAGGAGATGTGGTTGGAATATCTACCACTAGCTGAGTTTGCTCTTTAATAATCATATGTCTTCCTCGGCTGGGTGTTCTGCTTTTTTTTGCTGTATAGGGAGGCATTTATCGGTCCATTTTCTAAGATTGGGGCAGTGGTGCCTGAGGAGGAGAGTTTTTCTGGAGATTTGGAAGTAAATAACTTGGCACTCAACTTGTGTATGGTGATGATTTTAAGAATTAAATATTTATTACTTGGATAGCAGTCCAGCATATGCTGGACTGCTATCCAAGTAATAAATATTTAATTCTTAAAATCATCACCATACACAAGTTGAGTGCCAAGTTATTTACTTCCTATATGTTTACTGGTGTGGGCAACCTATCTTGAGCACCGACACAGCTGTGCCACGATATATTTCTGGAGATTTGGACAGGGTTTGGAACAGTGTACTGTTGTGAACTGTATTTCTTGGCTCCCTCTTGTGATCACTAGCGGTATGACACTTGGATTGTCTTTCTCCAGGTTGGTACCCACCTGGTTCGTTAGGCCTTGGGTGTTCCTATTTAGACTTCCTGGAAACTCAGTCTAGTGCCTGGAATCGATGTAGTCAGTCTATGTCTGTTTGCTCCTGACTCCTGGTCTCCTGCTTTTTGCAAGATAAGCTAAGTCCTGCTTTCTTATTTTTGTTTATTCGCATTGCTGCTATTTTGTTCCAGCCTGTTACAATGTGATTCCTGATTTTTGCTGGAACTCTAGGGGGCTGATATTCTCCCCCCACACCGTTAGTCGGTACGGGGGTTCTTGGATATTCAGCGTGGATATTTTTGTAGGGTTTTTGCTGACCGCATAAGTTCTCTTCCTATTTTCTGCTATTAATTAGTGGGCCTCTCTTTGCCAAATCTAGTTCATACTTACGTTTGTCTTTTCTTCTTACCTCACCGTTATTATTTGTGGGGGGCTTGTATCATAACTTTGGGGTTCTTTCTCTTGAGGCAAGCGAGGTCTTATTTTCTCTGAAAGGGTTAGTTAGTTCTCCGGCTGGTGCGAGATGTCTAGAATCAACGTAGGCACGTTCCCCGGCTGCTTCTAGTTGTTGCGCTAGGATCAGATATACGGTCAGCCAAGTTACCACCTCCCTATGAGCTGGTTTTTGTGTTTGCGGACTTAGCTGGAACTTCTGAGATCCTCTACCACTAGGATCATAACAGTATTCCAGGCCATATTTAATGCATTGCAGAAGCGGGATTAAAAGAAAAGAAGTTCAGAGCTTTGTTTTTTTTTCTTCTTCCCCTTTTTCCTCTGAGTGGCTTGAAGCTCTGCTGCAGACATGAATGTTCAGACTCTGATTACTAGTGTGGATCAGCTTGCTGCACGAGTGCAGGGCATTCAGGATTTTGTTACTAGTACTCCTATGTCAGAGCCTAAGATACCTATTCCTGAGCTTTTCTCTGGTGATCGATTTAAATTTAGGAATTTTAGGAATAATTGTAAATTGTTTCTATCTTTGAGACCTCGTTCGTCTGGAGACTTAGCTCAGCAAGTTAAAATTGTTATCTCTTTCTTGCGTGGCGACCCTCAGGATTGGGCTTTTTCATTGGCGCCAGGAGATCCGGCATTGGCAATTATTGATGCGTTTTTTCTGGCGCTCGGATTGCTTTATGAGGAGCCCAATCTTGAAATTCAGGCAGAAAAAGCATTGCTGGCTATCTCTCAGGGCCAGGATGAGGCTGAAGTGTATTGCCAAAAATTTCGGAAATGGTCCGTGCTCACTCAATGGAATGAGTGTGCTCTGGCCGCAAATTTCAGAAATGGCCTTTCTGAAGCCATTAAGAATGTGATGGTGGGTTTTACCATTCCTACAAGTCTGAGTGATTCTATGGCTCTGGCCATTCAGATAGATCGGCGTTTGCGGGAGCGCAAATCTGCTAATCCTCTGGTGGTGTTGTCTGAACAGACACCTGACTCAATGTTATGTGATAGAATTCAGACTAGAGCTGAACGACAAAATCATAGACGTCAGAAGGGGTTGTGTTTTTACTGTGGTGATTCTACACATGTTATCTCAGCATGCTCTAAACGCCTAACAAAGATGGTTAGTCCTGTCACCATTGGTAATTTGCATCCTAAGTTTATTTTGTCTGTAACTCTAATTTGCTCATTGTCTTCCTACCCTGTTATGGCATTTGTGGATTCAGGTGCTGCCCTGAGTCTTATGGACTTGTCGTTTGCCAAGCGCTGTGGTTTTGTCCTGGAGCCTTTAAAAAATCCCATTCCTCTTAGAGGAATTGATGCTACGCCATTGGCGGAGAATAAACCGCAGCATTGGACACAAGTGACCATGTGCATGACTCCTGAACATCGGGAGGTGATTCGTTTTCTTGTTCTGCATAAAATGCATGATTTGGTCGTTTTAGGTCTGCCATGGTTACAGACCCATAATCCAGTCTTGGATTGGAAGGCAATGTCTGTGTCAAGTTGGGGTTGTCAGGGAATTCATTGCGACTCCCCGTCGGTGTCTATTGCTTCTTCTACTCCTTCTGAAGTTCCGGAGTATTTGTTGGACTATCAGGATGTATTTAGTGAGTCCAGGTCCAGTGCCCTTCCTCCTCATAGGGACTGTGACTGCGCTATAGATTTGATTCCTGGTAGTAAATTTCCTAAGGGACGATTATTTAATCTATCTGTACCTGAGCATGCCGCAATGCGTTCTTATATAAAGGATTCTTTGGAGAAGGGACATATTCGTCCATCCTCTTCCCCTCTTGGTGCGGGATTCTTTTTTGTAGCCAAAAAAGACGGGTCTTTGAGACCTTGTATAGACTATCGGCTTCTGAATAAAATCACGGTCAAATTTCAGTATCCATTGCCACTATTGTCGGACTTGTTTGCTCGGATTAAGGGTGCCAAGTGGTTCACCAAGATAGATCTTCGTGGTGCGTACAACCTTGTGCGCATTAAGCAGGGAGATGAATGGAAAACAGCGTTTAATACGCCCGAAGGTCATTTTGAGTACCTAGTGATGCCTTTTGGGCTCTCTAAGGGTCCTTCAGTGTTTCAGTCCTTTATGCATGACATCTTCCGGAAGTATCTAGATAAATTTATGATTGTTTATCTGGATGATATTCAGTTTTTTTCTGATGATTGAGATTCTCATGTAAAGCAGGTCAGGATGGTGTTTCAGGTTTTGCGCGATAATGCTTTGTTTGTGAAGGGCTCAAAGTGTCTCTTTGGAGTGCAGAAGGTTTCCTTTCTGGGTTTCATTTTCTCCCCTTCTACAGTGGAGATGGACCCAGTCAAGGTCCGAGCTATTCATGATTGGACTCAACCCACGTCTGTTAAGAGTCTTCAGAAGTTCTTGGGTTTTGCTAATTTCTACCGTCGTTTTATTGCTAATTTCTCTAGCGTTGTTAAACCTTTGACGGATATGACCAAGAAAGGCTCTGATGTGGCTAATTGGGCTCCGGCAGCCGTGGAGGCTTTCCGGGAGCTGAAGCGTCGGTTTACTTCGGCGCCTGTTTTGTGCCAGCCTGATGTCTCACTTCCCTTTCAGGTTGAAGTGGACGCTTCTGAGATCGGTGCAGGGGCTGTTTTGTCGCAGAAAGGCCCTGGTTGCTCTGTGATGAGACCTTGTGCTTTTTTTTCTAGGAAATTTTCGCCTGCGGAGCGGAACTATGATGTTGGTAATCGGGAGTTGTTGGCCATGAAGTGGGCATTTGAGGAGTGGCGTCATTGGCTCGAGGGAGCTAGGCATCGTGTGGTGGTCTTGACTGATCACAAAAATTTGATGTATCTCGAGTCTGCTAAGCGCTTGAATCCTAGACAGGCTCGTTGGTCGCTGTTTTTCTCCCGTTTTGACTTTGTGGTCTCATACCTGCCTGGTTCGAAGAATGTGAAGGCTGATGCTCTTTCTAGGAGTTTTGGGCCTGACTCTCCGGGAGTCTCAGAGCCAGCTGGTATTCTTAAAGATTGAGTAATCTTGTCGGCCATTTCTCCTGATTTGCGACGTGTGCTGCAGAGATTTCAGGCTGGTAGACCTGACCCTTGCCCACCTGATAGACTGTTTGTTCCTGATAAATGGACCAGCAGAGTTATCTCCGAGGTTCATTCCTCAGTGTTGGCAGGGCATCCTGGGATTTTTGGTACCAGAGATTTGGTAGCTAGGTCCTTTTGGTGGTCTTCCTTGTCGCGGGATGTGCGTTCTTTTGTGCAGTCCTGTGGGATTTGTGCTTGGGCTAAGCCTTGCTGTTCCCGTGCCAGCGGGTTGCTTTTGCCCTTGCCCGTCCCGAAGAGGCCATGGACACACATTTCCATGGATTTCATTTCAGATCTTCCGGTGTCTCAAGGAATGTCTGTCATCTGGGTGGTGTGTGATCGCTTTTCCAAGATGGTCCATTTGGTGCCCTTGCCTAAGTTGCCTTCCTCTTCCGATCTGGTTCCTTTGTTCTTTCAGAATGTGGTTCGTTTGCATGGCATTCCTGAGAATATCGTGTCTGACAGAGGATCCCAGTTTGTGTCCAGGTTCTGGCGATCTTTTTGTGCTAAGATGGGCATTGATTTGTCGTTCTCATCTGCCTTTCATCCTCAGACTAATGGCCAAACTGAGCGAACTAATCAGACGCTGGAGGCTTATTTGAGATGTTTTGTTTCTGCGGATCAGGATGATTGGGTGACCTTCTTGCCATTGGCTGAGTTTGCCCTCAATAATCGGGCTAGTTCCGCTACTTTGGTTTCGCCATTTTTCTGTAACTCTGGTTTTCATCCTCGTTTTTCCTCGGGTCATGTTGAATCTTCTGACTGTCCTGGGGTGGATTCCGTGGTGGATAGGTTGCAGCGGATTTGGAATCATGTGGTGGACAACTTGAAATTGTCACAGGAGAAGGCTCAGCGTTTTGCCAACCGCCGCCACGGTGTGGGTCCCCGACTTCGTGTTGGGGATTTGGTTTGGTTGTCTTCTCGGTATGTCCCTCTGAAGGTTTCCTCTCCTAAGTTTAAGCCTCGCTTTATTGGTCCTTATAAAATTTTGGAAGTCCTTAATCCGGTGTCTTTTCGTTTGGATCTTCCAGTGTCGTTTGCCATTCACAATGTGTTCCATAGGTCTTTGTTGCGGCGGTACATTGTGCCTGTGGTTCCTGCTGTTGACCCTCCTGCTCCGGTCTTGGTTGAGGGCGAGTTGGAGTACGTGGTGGAGAAGATCTTGGATTCTCGTCTCTCTAGACGGAGGCTTCAGTATCTGGTCAAGTGGAAGGGCTATGGTCAGGAGGATAATTCCTGGGTGGTCGCCTCTGATGTTCATGCGGCTGATTTGGTTCGTGCCTTTCACGCTGCTCATCCTGATCGCCCTGGTGGTCTTGGTGAGGGTTCGGTGACCCCTCCTTAAAGGGGGGGTACTGTTGTGAACTTTATTTCTTGGCTCCCTCTTGTGATCACTAGCGGTATGACACTTGGATTGTCTTTCTCCAGGTTGGTACCCACCTGGTTCGTTAGGCCTTGGGTGTTCCTATTTAGACTTCCTGGAAACTCAGTCTAGTGCCTGGAATCGATGTAGTCAGTCTATGTCTGTTTGCTCCTGACTCCTGGTCTCCTGCTTTTTGCAAGATAAGCTAAGTCCTGCTTTCTTATTTTTGTTTATTCGCATTGCTGCTATTTTGTTCCAGCCTGTTACAATGTGATTCCTGATTTTTGCTGGAAGCTCTAGGGGGCTGATATTCTCCCCCCCACACCGTTAGTCTGTGCGGGGGTTCTTGGATATTAAGCGTGGATATTTTTGTAGGGTTTTTGCTGACCGCATAAGTTCTCTTCCTATTTTCTGCTATTAATTAGTGGGCCTCTCTTTGCTAAATCTAGTTCATACTTACGTTTGTCTTTTCTTCTTACCTCACCGTTATTATTTGTGGGGGGCTTGTATCATAACTTTGGGGTTCTTTCTCTGAGGCAAGCGAGGTCTTATTTTCTCTGAAAGGGTTAGTTAGTTCTCCGGCTGGTGCGAGACGTCTAGAATCAACGTAGGTACGTTCCCTGGCTACTTCTAGTTGTTGCGCTAGGATCAGATATACGGTCAGCCAAGTTACCACCTCCCTATGAGCTGGTTTTTGTGTTTGCGGACTTAGCTGGTACTTCTGAGATCCTCTACCACTAGGATCATAACAGTGTACACCATAATTTGAAAGAGGCTAATAGGAGGTCAAAGAAATATTTTGACAAGAAGGGAGGAGTTGTTTGCAGTTGGGGACATGGTCTGGTTGTCCTCCAGGAATCTGCATTTGAAGATCCCTTCTAAAAAACTGGGGCCCAAGTTTGTAGGACCCTTCAAAGTGGTTCAGGTGGTTAACTCGGCAGCGGTCAGATTGGACATCCCCTCGTCCTGGAGAATTAATTCAGTTTTTCATGTATCTTTACTGAAGAGACTTGACAAGCTAGATAAGGAGGCAATGCAGATTGTTCCTCCAATTGATGAGGATGGCGAGTTTGAGATTTCACACATTCTTGATTCCAGGTGGCACAGAGGAAGGTTACAGTATCTCGTGTCCTGGAAGGGTTACGGTCCCGAGGATAATTCCTGGGTGAAAGCTGAGGACGTCTTAGCCTCAAGACTGATTAAGGCTTTTCACAGGAGATTTCTGAATAAGGCTTGGCCAAGAGGATCCAGAGGATCCTCATAAAAGGGCAGGTACTGTTAGAATCTATTTCGTTTTGACCATCCGCCATCTTGTTGTGGTTTTCTGGCCACTGGTCTTTTTCCTCTGGTGCTGGGTTTGTCCTAGGTCAGGTGATTGCATCACCCTTTATTACCCAGCACCTGCCTCCCAGTCCTTGCTGGACAACAGTGTTATTCCGCTAGTGTTCTGGCTTGGTGCCTTGTTAGCTTTCTGTGTTTGATATTGTGCAGTTCTGGGATCTCTAGTTCTGCCAGTTTTGTTTTTGGTTTTCCATTCATTTCTGCCTGCAGCTACCTCCATTTTCCTACTAGGAGGTTACCTGTTTTCGTTCCCAGTCCCTAGATCGTTCAGAGACACCCTACCCCCTATCTGTAGGTCTTTGAGTTTTGAGTAGGAAACGTCATTGGGTCTATTCACAAGGAATAGGTCACCCACTCCATCGTAGGGTTTCAGCCTAGTCCTAGTACAGGGTCAGCTGTTCCCCTTCTACCCTAGTCCTGAGCTGCAGATCCATAGCACTAATCAGGGAAGAATATGCATATTTATTCATAACTGTGACCCTTGCCTATAAGACCCAAATCAATAGTGGTTAGATCGCTGGCACCGCCTATACCATGTTTACTATCTATGGAATGGTAAAATCCCCATAAAAAATATGGCGACAATCTCGAACTTCTGCGATCATCAGGAGGGAAAATAGTGCTAATGCTGGGAGTTTCATAAAATCCTGAAAGGCTGAGAACAATCCACAATACGACCCATGTGAGGTCATCAAAGGGGGAAGTGTGTGGGTGTAACTCAGGTGCTGATAAAAGGTCAAGGCGAATTATTATCTGCATCCTATGTTGGAAGATACATCTCAGTGTAGACTTGATCCTGTTAACCAGAGATTTTCAATCAGATTGCTTCCATCCGCTAGCTGAGCCATCCCTGTGACTGTTCCTTTGTTAATCCCTTTTATTTTATGCAACTTTATATGCTGTTTTGTTTTGTACCTTGCATAAAATCTTTTGGATATTTTTATAAACACTGCCTATTGTTTTGGATTACATACAAAATATAATATGTCTGTTCCTTTTGTTCTGTAAACCACACCCTGAAGCCATACGCTACAGAACAAAACATCCAGTCGGCCTGTATATAAAAAACGACTGGTGGTGGCAGCGAGTAGTCCTTGAATTATCGTAGGGCTAGAAGTGACCGTACTGGAGGCATATACACATATTCCATGTGTTGGAATCGGAGGTGTATATACCATACAATCACTTTTAGTTTCCCATTAACCTGCATTTCTGGAAACAGCCTAAGGCTATGTGCCCACGTTGCGGAATTGTTTGTGGATTTTTCTGCACTGGTTTTGCAAAATCCGCAGGTAAAACGCACTGTGTTTTACCTGCGGATTTACCCCGGAATTCCTGCGGGTTTGTGCGGATTCCACCTGTGGTTTGACACCTGCGGAATCTGTGTGGTATTTTCCGCAGCATGGGCACAGCGGATTTGGTTTTCCATAGATTTAAATGGTACTGCAAACCGCATGGAAAACAGCTGCAAATCCACAGCGGCCAATCCACTGTGGATCTGCAGCAAAATCCGCAACCTGTGCACATAGCCTCAGCCTCCTCCATTAATAGTCAGTCAATTGTGTAATCATACGGATGATAGGGGGCAGCAGAGTGCTGTCTGTGACCAAAAGATCACAGTGGGGTGGTTCAGTTACGACCCCCCTGGCTGCGACCTTTGACACGGGGTACGAGGCACTGACCGTGCTCCTAGATTGGCGTTTTTCTGTGTTGTCTCTTGCTCACAGACCTTTTCCTATTTCCCTCTCTTGTGAGCTGATGAAATGATCACATAACAGACGCCTCATTATTTTCTGCGGGGAGATTTTACGCTAGTTATGTAATTGCCAGAGATGTTAATAATACATTAGAACGTTTCGCTGTCGTTCATTACTTGTTCCGGGACAACAACAATAAGTTATAATTTGTTTGGCTGCTGCGACAAAGAAGGAGATGAGATTAAAACCCAGAGAGAAATCGTAAAAAAACAGCTATGCACCCCCGCAGCACAGAGTCTTTCAGCAGAAGCTGGTCCTGTTGGTGATACAGTAAGTGGAAGGATGCTGGTCCCCCGCAGCACAGAGTATTTCAGCAGAAGCTGGTCCTGTTGGTGATACAGTAAGTGGAAGGATGCTGGTCCCCGCAGCACAGAGTCTTTCAGCAGAAGCTGGTCCTGTTGGTGATACAGTAAGTGGAAGGATGCTGGTCCCCCGCAGCACAGAGTCTTTCAGCAGAA
This sequence comes from Ranitomeya variabilis, assembly GCF_051348905.1. Lineage (NCBI taxonomy): Eukaryota > Metazoa > Chordata > Amphibia > Anura > Dendrobatidae > Ranitomeya > Ranitomeya variabilis. Next base: position 1,158,766,256 of record NC_135232.1, read on the forward strand.
GCTGGTCCTGTAGGTGATACAGTAAGTGGAAGGATGCTGGTCCCCGCAGCACAGAGTCTTTCAGCAGAAGCTGGTCCTGTTGGTGATATAGTAAGTGGAAGGATGCTGGTCCCCGCAGCACAGAGTCTTTCAGCAGAAGCTGGTCCTGTTGGTGATACAGTAAGTGGAAGGATGCTGGTCCCCCGCAGCACAGAGTCTTTCAGGAGAAGCTGGTCCTGTTGGTGATACAGTAAGTGGAAGGATGCTGGTCCCCGCAGCACAGAGCCTTTCAGCAGGAGCTGGTCCTGTTGGTGATATAGTAAGTGGAAGTATGCTGGTTCCCGCAGCACAGAGTCTTTCAGCAGAAGCTGGTCCTGTTGGTGATACAGTAAGTGGAAGGATGCTGGTCCCCGCAGCACAGAGCCTTTCAGCAGAAGCTGGTCCTGTAGGTGATACAGTAAGTGGAAGGATGCTGGTCCCCGCAGCACAGAGTCTTTCAGGAGAAGCTGGTCCTGTTGGTGATACAGTAAGTGGAAGGATGCTGGTCCCTGCAGCACAGAGTCTTTCAGGAGAAGCTGGTCCTGTTGGTGATACAGTAAGTGGAAGGATGCTGGTTCCCCGCAGCACAGAGTCTTTCAGCAGAAGCTGGTCCTGTTGGTGATACAGTAAGTGGAAGGATGCTGGTCCCCCGCAGCACAGAGTATTTCAGCAGAAGCTGGTCCTGTTGGTGATGCAGTAAGTGGAAGGTTGCTGGTCCCCGCAGCACAGAGTCTTTCAGCAGAAGCTGGTCCTGTTGGTGATGCAGTAAGTGGAAGGATGCTGGTCCCCCGCAGCACAGAGTCTTTCAGGAGAAGCTGGTCCTGTTGGTGATACAGTAAGTGGAAGGATGCTGGTCCCCGCAGCACAGAGCCTTTCAGCAGAAGCTGGTCCTGTTGGTGATACAGTAAGTGGAAGGATGCTGGTCCCCGCAGCACAGAGTCTTTCAGCAGAAGCTGGTCCTGTTGGTGATACAGTAAGTGGAAGGATGCTGGTCCCCCGCAGCACAGAGTCTTTCAGCAGAAGCTGGTCCTGTTGGTGATATAGTAAGTGGAAGGATGCTGGTCCCCGCAGCACAGAGTCTTTCAGCAGAAGCTGGTCCTGTTGGTGATATAGTAAGTGGAAGGATGCTGGTCCCCGCAGCACAGAGTCTTTCAGCAGAAGCTGGTCCTGTTGGTGATACAGTAAGTGGAAGGATGCTGGTCCCTGCAGCACAGAGCCTTTCAGCAGAAGCTGGTCCTGTTGGTGATACAGTAAGTGGAAGGATGCTGGTCCCCGCAGCACAGAGTCTTTCAGCAGAAGCTGGTCCTGTTGGTGATACAGTTAGTGGAAGGATGCTGGTCCCCGCAGCCCAGAGCCTTTCAGCAGAAGCTGGTCCTGTTGGTGATACAGTAAGTGGAAGGATGCTGGTCCCCCGCAGCACAGAGCCTTTCAGCAGAAGCTGGTCCTGTTGGTGATACAGTAAGTGGAAGGATGCTGGTCCCCCGCAGCACAGAGCCTTTCAGCAGAAGCTGGTCCTGTTGGTGATACAGTAAGTGGAAGATTGCTGGTCCCCGCAGCACAGAGTCTTTCAGCAGAAGCTGGTCCTGTTGGTGATATAGTAAGTGGAAGTATGCTGGTTCCCGCAGCACAGAGCCTTTCAGCAGAAGCTGGTCCTGTTGGTGATACAGTAAGTGGAAGGATGCTGGTCCCCGCAGCACAGAGTCTTTCAGCAGAAGCTGGTCCTGTTGTTGATATAGTAAGTGGAAGTATGCTGGTTCCCGCAGCACAGAGCCTTTCAGCAGAAGCTGGTCCTGTTGGTGATACAGTTAGTGGAAGGATGCTGGTCCCCGCAGCACAGAGCCTTTCAGCAGAAGCTGGTCCTGTTGGTGATACAGTAAGTGGAAGGATGCTGGTACCCGCAGCACAGAGTCTTTCAGCAGAAGCTGGTCCTGTTGGTGATATAGTAAGTGGAAGGATGCTGGTTCCCGCAGCACAGAGCCTTTCAGCAGAAGCTGGTCCTGTTGGTGATACAGTTAGTGGAAGGATGCTGGTCCCCCGCAGCACAGAGCCTTTCAGCAGAAGCTGGTCCTGTTGGTGATACAGTAAGTGGAAGGATGCTGGTCCCCGCAGCACAGAGTCTTTCAGCAGAAGCTGGTCCTGTTGGTGATACAGTAAGTGGAAGGATGCTGGTCCCCGCAGCACAGAGTCTTTCAGCAGAAGCTGGTCCTGTTGGTGATACAGTAAGTGGAAGGATGCTGGTACCCGCAGCACAGAGTATTTCAGCAGAAGCTGGTCCTGTTGGTGATACAGTAAGTGGAAGGATGCTGGTTCCCCGCAGCACAGAGCCTTTCAGCAGAAGCTGGTCCTGTTGGTGATACAGTAAGTGGAAGGATGCTGGTTCCCCGCAGCACAGAGCCTTTCAGCAGAAGCTGGTCCTGTTGGTGATACAGTAAGTGGAAGGATGCTGGTCCCCGCAGCACAGAGCCTTTCAGCAGAAGCTGGTCCTGTTGGTGATACAGTAAGTGGAAGGATGCTGGTCCCCCGCAGCACAGAGTCTTTCAGCAGAAGCTGGTCCTGTTGGTGATATAGTAAGTGGAAGGATGCTGGTCCCCCGCGGCACAGAGCCTTTCAGCAGAAGCTGGTCCTGTTGGTGATACAGTAAGTGTAAGGATGCTGGTCCCCGCAGCACAGAGTCTTTCAGCAGAAGCTGGTCCTGTTGGTGATATAGTAAGTGGAAGGATGCTGGTCCCCGCAGCACAGAGCCTTTCAGCAGAAGCTGGTCCTGTTGGTGATACAGTAAGTGGAAGGTTGCTGGTCCCCGCAGCACAGAGTCTTTCAGCAGAAGCTGGTCCTGTTGGTGATACAGTAAGTGGAAGGATGCTGGTCCCCGCAGCACAGAGCCTTTCGGCAGAAGCTGGTCCTGTTGGTGATATAGTAAGTGGAAGGATGCTGGTCCCCGCAGCACAGAGTCTTTCAGCAGAAGCTGGTCCTGTTGGTGATACAGTAAGTGGAAGGATGCTGGTCCCCGCAGCACAGAGCCTTTCAGCAGAAGCTGGTCCTGTTGGTGATATAGTAAGTGGAAGGATGCTGGTCCCCCGCAGCACAGAGTCTTTCAGCAGAAGCTGGTCCTGTTGGTGATACAGTAAGTGGAAGGATGCTGGTCCCCGCAGCGCAGAGTCTTTCAGCAGAAGCTGGTCCTGTTGGTGATACAGTAAGTGGAAGGATGCTGGTCCCCGCAGCACAGAGCCTTTCAGCAGAAGCTGGTCCTGTTGGTGATATAGTAAGTGGAAGGATGCTGGTCCCCCGCAGCACAGAGCCTTTCAGCAGAAGCTGGTCCTGTTGGTGATACAGTAAGTGGAAGGATGCTGGTCCCCGCAGCACAGAGTCTTTCAGCAGAAGCTGGTCCTGTTGGTGATACAGTAAGTGGAAGGATGCTGGTCCCCCCGCAGCACAGAGTCTTTCAGCAGAAGCTGGTCCTGTTGGTGATACAGTAAGTGGAAGGATGCTGGTCCCCGCAGCACAGAGCCTTTCAGCAGAAGCTGGTCCTGTTGGTGATATAGTAAGTGGAAGGATGCTGGTCCCCGCAGCACAGAGCCTTTCAGCAGAAGCTGGTCCTGTTGGGGATACAGTAAGTGGACGGATGCTGGTCCCGCAGCACAGAGTCTTTCAGCAGAAGCTGGTCCTGTTGGTGATATAGTAAGTGGACGGATGCTGGTCCCGCAGCACAGAGTCTTTCAGCAGAAGCTGGTCCTGTTGGTGATACAGTAAGTGGACGGATGCTGGTCCCGCAGCACAGAGTCTTTCAGCAGAAGCTGGTCCTGTTGGTGATACAGTAAGTGGACGGATGCTGGTCCCGCAGCACAGAGTCTTTCAGCAGAAGCTGGTCCTGTTGGTGATACAGTAAGTGGAAGGATGCTGGTCCCCCGCAGCACAGAGCCTTTCAGCAGAAGCTGGTCCTGTTGGTGATACAGTAAGTGGAAGGATGCTGGTCCCCGCAGCACAGAGCCTTTCAGCAGAAGCTGGTCCTGTAGGTGATACAGTAAGTGGAAGGATGCTGGTCCCCCGCAGCACAGAGCCTTTCAGCAGAAGCTGGTCCTGTTGGTGATACAGTAAGTGGAAGGATGCTGGTCCCCCGCAGCACAGAGCCTTTCAGCAGAAGCTGGTCCTGTTGGTGATATAGTAAGTGGAAGGATGCTGGTCCCCGCAGCACAGAGCCTTTCAGCAGAAGCTGGTCCTGTTGGTGATACAGTAAGTGGAAGGTTGCTGGTCCCCGCAGCACAGAGCCTTTCAGCAGAAGCTGGTCCTGTTGGTGATATAGTAAGTGGAAGGATGCTGGTCCCCCGCAGCACAGAGTCTTTCAGCAGAAGCTGGTCCTGTTGGTGATACAGTAAGTGGAAGGTTGCTGGTCCCCGCAGCACAGATCCTTTCAGCAGAAGCTGGTCCTGTTGGTGATATAGTAAGTGGAAGGATGCTGGTCCCCCGCAGCACAGAGTATTTCAGCAGAAGCTGGTCCTGTTGGTGATACAGTAAGTGGAAGGATGCTGGTCCCCCGCAGCACAGAGTCTTTCAGCAGAAGCTGGTCCTGTTGGTGATATATTAAGTGGAAGGATGCTGGTCCCCGCAGCACAGAGTCTTTCAGCAGAAGCTGGTCCTGTTGGTGATATAGTAAGTGGAAGGATGCTGGTCCCCCGCAGCACAGAGCCTTTCAGCAGAAGCTGGTCCTGTTGGTGATACAGTAAGTGGAAGGATGCTGGTCCCCCGCAGCACAGAGTCTTTCAGCAGAAGCTGGTCCTGTTGGTGATACAGTAAGTGGAAGGATGCTGGTCCCCCGCAGCACAGAGCCTTTCAGCAGAAGCTGGTCCTGTTGGTGATACAGTAAGTGGAAGGATGCTGGTCCCCCGCAGCACAGAGTCTTTCAGCAGAAGCTGGTCCTGTTGGTGATACAGTAAGTGGAAGGATGCTGGTCCCCGCAGCACAGAGCCTTTCAGCAGAAGCTGGTCCTGTTGGTGATACAGTTAGTGGAAGGATGCTGGTCCCCCGCAGCACAGAGCCTTTCAGCAGAAGCTGGTCCTGTTGGTGATATAGTAAGTGGAAGGATGCTGGTCCCCGCAGCACAGAGCCTTTCAGCAGAAGCTGGTCCTGTTGGTGATACAGTAAGTGGAAGGATGCTGGTCCCCGCAGCACAGAGCCTTTCAGCAGAAGCTGGTCCTGTTGGTGATACAGTAAGTGGAAGGATGCTGGTCCCCGCAGCACAGAGCCTTTCAGCAGAAGCTGGTCCTGTTGGTGATACAGTAAGTGGAAGGATGCTGGTCCCCGCAGCACAGAGTCTTTCAGCAGAAGCTGGTCCTGTTGGTGATACAGTAAGTGGAAGGATGCTGGTCCCCGCAGCACAGAGTCTTTCAGCAAAAGCTGGTCCTGTTGGTGATACAGTAAGTGGAAGGATGCTGGTCCCCGCAGCACAGAGCCTTTCAGCAGAAGCTGGTCCTGTTGGTGATACAGTAAGTGGAAGGATGCTGGTCCCCGCAGCACAGAGCCTTTCAGCAGAAGCTGGTCCTGTTGGTGATACAGTAAGTGGAAGGATGCTGGTCCCCGCAGCACAGAGCCTTTCAGCAGAAGCTGGTCCTGTTGGTGATACAGTAAGTGGAAGGATGCTGGTCCCCGCAGCACAGAGTCTTTCAGCAGAAGCTGGTCCTGTTGGTGATACAGTAAGTGGAAGGATGCTGGTCCCCGCAGCACAGAGCCTTTCAGCAGAAGCTGGTCCTGTTGGTGATACAGTAAGTGGAAGGATGCTGGTCCCCGCAGCACAGAGCCTTTCAGCAGAAGCTGGTCCTGTTGGTGATATAGTAAGGGGAAGTATGCTGGTTCCCGCAGCACAGAGCCTTTCAGGAGAAGCTGGTCCTGTTGGTGATACAGTAAGTGGAAGGATGCTGGTACCCGCAGCACAGAGTATTACTGAAGAGAAGAACTCGAGTTACATAATGGCAGAGGCTGGGTTCTCAGCTGCACAGAGTATTTCAGTAATGTCTGACTGTTGTTGGTCTCTACATGTCTGATACATGTTGGCGTGTATTCCGGACCTCCCCAATCTGCAGGACCACCCAGCTCTGCTCTTTTTCAATTTACTGGAGTTTTTGCTTCCAAATCCTTAATTTCCAGGATTACAGAGAAATAAAATAAAAGGATCTAAAAGAAATGAGTAAAGCTAACTGCTCGCTCCAGGTCACCCTCAATGCCCTCTTAAAGAGGTTTTACGGTACTTTGCCTGTTTTTCCTACAGGGCTAAGAACTTACCAGCAGTTAACCCCTGGCGTGTTCTGCCCAGCACCGATCTCATAGACCTCACTGTCTCCTGCTTCCTGTGACGTCTCGTTGACAGAGCAGCTCCATCTCCTCTGCTCTGCTCTGTTAAGGGGGGGACTGCGGAAGTCCTGCTGATTGACAGCCGGCTCCCTGCTGCAGAAGAGAGAGAACAGCTTCGTTGATGTGAGGTCAACTGAGTCGCCCGCCAGGGCAGTGGGGTACTCGGTACCGGGTCCGGTCATGGTGGCGGCAACCCGGTCCGTTGCCCTGGGCGTCCATGTTAAAGGGAATGTCTTTAAAGGGGTTTTGAATAAAGTTCGTATTCGTGACGCCACCTGTGGTATTCGGTCAGTGGGGACCCACGCTGCTTAAAGGTGTCTGCTGGGGTGATGTTGAAGTATATCCCCAGGGCTCCCGGTGTGTAGGTGAAGATGGTGAATGGTGCAGTAAAGAACGAGGACACAGGTTTGCAGTCTCTTTACCTGGCTTACTGAAGGCTTCAGGCAGCCACAGTCCAGGGCACCAGATCGCAGGTACAGGGAGGGTCCGGCCGGCTTGGAAGCAAGTTCAGAGTCCCCTCTACCAGGTGGAGGTGAAAGCCTCCCTCATAGTGCGGTGATGTTGTAGTCCCTTACTGCCTATGGCATCTGGCAAGGTCCTCACAGTTCTCTCTGTCCTCCATAAAGGTGGGACACAAACCATATGACAGGTGGCTTGAGCCTTTTTACAGGGTCTCTATCACGACCCGAGCTCTATGTGCCACTGTGCCTCCTGGGTATTAGGGCAGAGAGGTGATATGCAATCCAGCTGTCCTGCCAGTTTCTGCTGTGCCTCTTAGAGCCTGACACAACCTCGGTCTTCCGGCTACCAGGAATCTGCGCTCTGCCAGGGAGGTAGCCCAGTCACAACTATCTTTCCCAGATGTCACTCTCCTGTGCTTTGCTCTCTTGCACACTCTCTACAAACTGTTCTTTCCTTCTCAGTTCTCTTTCTCCAGGAGCTGCAGCAACTCTGGCTGCACAGCCCCTTCAGTCCTTCTGACCCTCACTGTCTGACTGCTCTCTTCTCTGTCCTCCTGACAGCCTGCTCACTGACTTCCTGTCACGATATGGTATGAAATAACATATAAGTTTAGTTCTGTGGCTAGCAAGCTGTGGGCTAAAAAAACCCCCTTCCCTTTCCCTCAGCCAAGAGCTGCCTTGTCAATGTACATGGGGGAAGAGAGTTTTATTGACGAAAGGTATTTACGACCGGCATTTCCTGTAGTGAAAAGTGCCCAGCTTTAACTAGATTAGAAACTTCCAGAATATGAAAGTCTTTTGTTCTGTTTTTGGAAGATATTAGGCAAATCATTTAAGATAGGGACACGAAAATACATATCCTTGATCTCCATCGAAGCATCTACCCATTACTCTAAACACAGACGTCTAACTCCATCTGGTGAAGAAGTAGGGATTTCTCTGTAAATATGTATCCCAGACAGGGCATATTTGATCTTATTAGAAAGCCCACATTACTCCGAGATGAATGCTGGTTATGTTAGGACTATGATATGTTCAGTAGCGGAATTACAAGTCTAAGAAAAATTTAGCTTACATTTACTCAGAATGTAGAGAGAGGAGGGTCTGGATAAGCCAGCCTTTCTGTGATGTCACTAGCTGCAGGTTTTAAGTTTGTGGCAGGACCCCCAGCTCAGTCTTCTTGTCTTTTCCTGTGAGCCCTGAGCAGCACGTCCAATGAGCTGGGACGTATGGTTGCCTGCAATGCAATGATCTGAGAATATGTGAGTGTTATCTTTTCTTCATTTAATCCTTTTATTTTTATAATTACCTTGTACATATTTGCAATTGTCTCATTTGTAACATCTTTGTAAAAAATGTTGATAAAGCACTGTCTACATTTTGTGGGGTATATCGTTTCATGCCAGTTCTTTCTCCCTGCTCTAAAAACGTACCCTAAGTCTCTTGAAGGGAAATTACGCTACTGTTTTGGGGTTAGCTTCGGACCCGTTAATCGAGGCTGGTGGCAGTGATACCGTGTACTGTGCAGGCCATTGGGGTGTTGTAGCGACTGCGGCTTGATAATTATTGTTCCTGCCTGAGTGGGAGTAGTTATCGCATCGCTGCAGCGTGCCCAATAGCCAGTACATAGCAGGCAGCGTTTCTGGCGACTAATCACCCTAGGTGCAGTACCTAATCTGACCTGAGAGTAAGGGGGGCGCCAGAGAGCTGCAAGGTTTAAGTGGAACTGTAAGCGGGATACACAAATCCCTGCAGTTCATGGTATATTGAAGAGCAGTGGGATACCTAAAATAAGCCCCTGCTGTAAACTTAAGAGGTCAATAGCCTCGTGTGTGTTTTTTCATCACATTGTGGCAGTGGAGGGATAACTAGGATAAGCCCCCCTGCACATGTGAGAGCCGGCTGTTGGTCTAAAGTCACCCCAATCCGTGACATATTGTGGGCAGAGGCTAAGGGATCTTGACAGTCACGGTGTGAATCGTGACAATTGGTGGCAAGGCGGTGGGATATTAGAGCATTAGTGATTTGGTTTGAGCAATCATTCCTCTCACTAAAAACTTGCAGAAAGTTCTTGCGAGAACTCTGCGCAAATAAGTTTCGGAGAACGAACTCAGTGCTTATTAGTTGTGAGACAATTGTGTACTGGTAATTATCCCCTCCCTTTCTCTTCATTTTTCTATCCTATCTTTTATTTGGCAACCATGGCTGCGAAAGGAGAAGCTTGGTACGCCCAGCAGAAGAGGGACGCTCTTGCTGGGATATGCACGTAAGCGGGATACACAAAAATCCCTGCAGTTCGTGGTATATTGAAGAGCAGTGGGATACCTAAAATAAGCCCCTGCTGTAAACTAAGAGGTCCCTAGCCTTGTGTGTGTTTTTTTTATTTTTTTTCATCACATTGTGGCAGTGGAGGGATAACTAAGATAAGCCCCCTGCACATGTGATAGCCGTCTGTTGGTCTAAAGTCACCCCAATCCGTGACATATTGGTGACAGTGGTTAGGAATCGCTGTGGATTTCGTGACCAATTGGTGGCAGCGGCTAAGGGATCGTGACAACTGGTGACAGTCACGGTGTGAATCGTGACAGCAGCCAATGATGGGGGGTAATTTGTGGAGGCAGGCAGTGATGGGGGTACTTTTTGGAGGTAGGCAGTGATGGGGGTACGTTGTGGAGGCAGGCAGGGATGGGGGTACGTTGTGGAGGCAGGCAGTGATGGGGGTACGTTGTGGAGGCAGGCAGGGATGGGGGTAAGTTGTGGAGGCAGGCACTGATGGGGGTACGTTGTGGCGGTAGGCAGTGATGGGGGTATGTTGTGGAGGCAGGCAGGGATGGGGGGTACATTGTAGAGGTAGGCAGTGTTGGGGGTACGATGTGGAGGCAGGAAGTGATGGGGGTACGTGGTGGAGGCAGGCAGTGATGGGGGGTACGTTGTGGAGGCAGACAGTGATGGGGGTACGATGTGGAGGCAGGCAGCGATGGGGGTACGTTGTGGAGGCAGGCAGTGATGAGGGGTACGATCTGGAGGCAGGCAGTGATGGGGGTATGCTGTGGAGGCAGGCAGTGATGGGGGTACGCTGTGGAGGCAGGCAGTGATGGGGTGTCACGATCCCTTCGCCACGGCCAGCGATTTGTCACAAAATCCCCAGGGATTCCTGACCACTGCCACCAATATGTGACGGATTGGGGTGACTTTAGACCAACAGACGGCTATCACATGTGCAGGGGGCTTATCTTAGTTATCCCTCCACTGCCACAATGTGATTAAAAAAAAACACACACAAGGCTATTGACCTCTTAGTTTACAGCAGGGGCTTATTCTAGGTATCCCACTGCTCCTCAATATACCACGAACTGCAGGGGCTTATGTATCCCGCTTACAGTTCCACTTAACACTTGCAGCTCTCTGGCGCCCCCTTTACCCGCAGGTCAGATTAGGTACTGCACCTAGGGTAATTAGTCGCCAGAAAGGCTGCCTGCTATGTACGGGCTATTGGGCACGCTGCAGCGACGCGATAACTACTCCCACTCAGGCAGGAACAATAATTATTAACGCCGCAGTCGCTACAACATCACCCAAAAGCCTGCACGGTATCGCTGCCACCAGCTCCGATTAAACGGGTCCGAAGCTAACCCAAAACAGTAGCGTAATTCCCTTCAAGAGACAGGGTACGTTTTAGAGCATGGAGAATGAACTAGTATTAAATATTATACCCCATAAAAGTTTATGCAGTGTTTATATCAAAATATTTTACAAAGATGTTACAAATGAGACAATTGCAAATATGTACAAGGTAATTATAACATAAAGAGGATTAAAGGAGAAAAGATAATACTCACATTTCTTAGTTCATATCAGTTCAGGCAAAAACCATGCTGGTGGACGGAGCTCCCAAAAATCCCAATGCATGAGGTACAGCTCTTCAGATCAGACTCACATGTTCTTCCAGCAACAGACTCACTGCTGGAGTCCGGCCAAAACAGTTATAGCTCAGCTTGGTGACATCACCAGAAAGGGCTGGCTATCCCAGACCCTCCTACCTTTTCTGTTGTGAATTCCGTCTGGGCTCCCTCTGGTGGCCTTTAGCGATACTGCGGGTCTGGAGATGGGCTCAGCTGCCTCATTTCCTGCTTTGCTGGTTCCTATTTAACTCCATCTGCACCTTTGTTTGTTGCCTGCTGTCGTTGTATTCAGTACTGGTTCTGATCTCTCTGGACTTCCTTGTGACCTGTCTCCATCCGGAGAAGCTAAGTCTTGCTAGTTCATGTTTGCTCATTTTTCTCTTGAAAATATGTTTCATTATATGATGAGTTCAGTCCAGCTTGCTTATATGTAATTTTTTGCTTGCTGGAAGTTCTGGGGGGCAGAGTGCGCCCCTCACATCGTGAGTCGGTGTGGGGTGTCACGATTCACACCGTGACTGTCAAGATCCCTTAGCCGCTGCCCACAATATGTCACGGATTGGGGTGACTTTAGACCAACAGACGGCTATCACATGTGCAGGGGGCTTATCCTAGTTATCCCTCCACTGCCACCATGTGATGAAAAAAAAACACACGAGGCTATTGACCTCTTGTTTACAGCAGGGGCTTATTTTAGGTATCCCACTGCTCTTCAGTATACCATGAAATGCAGGGATTTGTGTATATCCCGCTTACAGTTCCACTTAAACCTTGCAGCTCTCTGGCGCCCCCCTTACTGTCAGGTCAGATTAGGTACTGCACCTAGGGTGATTATTCGCCAGAAAGGCTGCCTGCTATGTACTGGCTATTGGGCGCGCTGCAGCGACGCGATAACTACTCCCGCTCAGGCAGGAACAATAATTATCAAGCCGCAGTAGCTGCAATGTCACCCAAAGGCCTGCACACGGTAGTGCCGCCACCAGCTCCGATTAAACGGGTCCGGAGCTAACCCAAACCAGTAGCGTAATTCCCTTCAGAGACAGGGTACGGTTTAGGGCAGGAAGAACGAACTAGTATTAAATATTATACCCCATAAATGATTTTTAGGCAGTGTTTATAAAATATTTTACAAAGATGTTACAAATGAGACAATTGCAAATATGTACAAGGTAATAATAAAAATAAAAGGATTAAATGAAGAAAAGGTAACACTCACATATTCTCAGATCATTGCATTGCAGGCAACAGGCTAGGAGAACTTTCCATCTATCCCAGTGCATTTGCACTCGCAGTCTGGTCGCTTCAGGTAAAAACTCACAACTCCCCCTTGGAAGCCTGCCAGCAACTTTATAACCTACAGCCTGTGACCTCACAGAAAGGGCTGGTTTTTCCAACCCCTCCTCTCTCGTCAGGGTTGCTCACTGTGCATTAAATATATCTGATGCCCGTAACTTCGCTCCAGAACATGTCATACACGTACCATACCCAGCATTCATCTCGGATTAACGCTGGCTTTCTAATGAGATCAAATATGCCCTGTCTGGGATACATATTTACAGAGAAATCCCTACTTCTTCACCAGATGGAGTTAGACGCCCGTATTTAGAGTGATGCGTAGATCCTCCGAGTGTGATTATGACGATATATTTTGGTGTTCGTATTTTAAATCGTTCGCCTAATATCTTACAAAAATGGAACAAAGAACTTCCATGTGTTCTAGAAGTTTCCATTCCAGTGATAGCTGGACAAGAGCTTACCCGGCAGGAAATGCCGGTCGTAAATTCCTTTCTTCAATAAAACTCCCCTCTCACATACATTGTCACGGCAAGCTCAACTCTGAAGTAAAAGACAAGGGGGGTTTCTTAGCCCACATCCTGGGCTGACAAGAGAACTAAACTTATGATATTTCATACCATATCGTGACATGGGGGTTCTTGTATTTTCTGCGTGGATAGTTTTTGATAGTTTTTGTACTGACCGCACAGATCCCTTGCTATCTTCAGTCTATTTAGCTTTAGCGGGCCTCATTTGCTTAAACCTGTTTTTCATTACTACGTTTGTATTTTCCCCTTAACTCACCGTTATTATTTGTGGGGGCTGTCTAAACTTTGGGGTCATTTCTCTGAGGCAAGTGAGGCTTGGCTTTCTCTCTAGGGGTAGTTAGTTCCTCAGGCTGTCACGAGGCGTCTAGGTTTTTAGGTAACGCTCCATGGCTGCATTTAGTGTGTATTGGATAGGTTCAGTGTTGCGGTCAGTATAGTTTCCACATCCCCAGAGCTCGTCCTGATATTCTGGTTTACCTATCAGGTCAGTTTGGTGATCCTACCACCGGATCATAACACTTTTCCATCTGACTAAGTGTAAGCTAAATTTTTCTAAGACTTGTAATTCCGTTACCGAACATGTCATAGTCCTAACAAAACCAGCATTCATCTCGGATTAACGTGGGCTTTCTAGTGAGATCAAATATGTCCTATCTATCATGCATATTGACAGAGAAATCCCTACTTCTTTACCGGATGGAGTTAGAAGCCCGTGTTTAGAGTGATGGATAGCTCCACCAAGGGGAAGTAAGAATATATATTTTCGTGTTCTTAACTTAAATGGTTTGCTTAATATCTTACAAAAACCAAACAAACAACTTTCATGGATTCTAGAAGTTTCTAGTCCAGTTATAGCTGGACAAGAGCTTACACGGCAGGAAATGCCGGTCGTAAATACCTTGGCTCTCATAAAACCCCCACACTTTCTGAGAAGGAAAGCTAAATCCTGAAGTAATGTGAAGGGGGGTTTTGAGCCCAGTGTCTGCCATGTGTTCTTGGGGACCATGGTCAGAAGTGCAAAAATCTCTCAGCTGGTGCTAACAGGCAGAGAAACTACTACTTATATTATACATTTTCCTCACACCTCCCCCTTCAGGTGTGTGCTACGGAGGCAGGACTTGATGGTTCTCCTCCATGCGCACCTTAGCAGGTTCACCCTGGCGGGACAGTCCATCTGCATTCCCATGCTTCCTGCCCGTTTTGTGTTCAATGGTGAAGTCAAATTGCTGAAGGGCAAGGCTCCAGCGTAGCAACCTGCCGTTGGTTCCACACATGGCGTTTAGCCAGAGCAGAGGGTTGTGGTCAGTCACCACAGTGAAGGGGCGACCGTACAAGTAGGGCTGCAAGCGCTGCAGGGCCCAGACTATGGCCAGGCACTCCTTCTCGATGGTGGAGTAGGCCACTTCCCTCGGCAAAAGTTTCCGGCTCAGGTACAACACGGGGTGCTCTTGGTCCTCCGAGTCAACCTGGCTGAGCACAGCACCGAGGCCAAACTCGCTGGCGTCAGTCTGTACCAAGAACGGTTGACTGCTGTCGACTGCTTTCAACACAGGGGCGTTGCACAGTGCAGTTTTCAACGCCTGGAAGGCCCCCTCACAGCCATCTGTCCAGTTGACGATGTGGGGTAGCTTCTTCCTGGTGAGGTCCGTCAAAGGTTTTGCCAGGCTACTTAGTGCTGTACGAAGCGCCTATAGTACCCTGCAGTGCCCAGGAAGGACATCACCTGTTTCTTGGTCCCAGGAGTGGGCCAGTTCACGATCGCGCCCACTTTCTCAGGCCCTGGCTTTAGGGTGCCTCCGCCTACCCGGTGCCCCAGGTAGTTGACCTCCCTCATGCCCATCTGGCACTTTCCCGGCTTGATAGTCAGTCCTGCTCGGTGAATTCGCCTGAGCACCTCCTCGAGATGCTGCAGGTGTTTCCCCCAGGAGGGACTGAAGATGGCAATGTCATCCAAGTACGCCACTGCGTACTTCTCTAATCCCTGAAGCAGGAGGTTGACCATCCGCTGGAAAGTGGCAGGGGCATTCTTCATGCCGAAGGGCATGACCGTGGACTCGTACAGTCCAAAGGGTGTGATAAAGGCGGACTTCTCCTGTGCCTCGGGGCTCAGGGGAATCTGCCAGTATCCGCGACTCAGATCCATTATTGTCAGGTACTTTGCGCCAGCTAACTTCTCAAGCAGCTCCTCTATGCGCGGCATTGGGTGCGCGTCAGAGGCTGTAATGGCGTTGAGCCCCCTGTAGTCCACGCAGAACCGGGTGGTCCGGTCCTTCTTTGGCACGAGCACTACAGGTGAGGCCCACGCGCTCTTTGACCGTCGAATCACCCCCAGCTGTAACATCTCATTGATCTCCTGGCGCATAATCTGCTGCACCTGGTCAGAGATTCGATAGGGTGTTCGCCGTAGTGGGGCGTGATTCCCGGTGTCCATCTCGTGGACGACTAACTCAGTCCTTCCAGGCGGGTTGGAGAACACGACCCGGAAGGGTTCCAGTGTGGTTTGCAACTGCAACCGCTGTGGTTTATCTTGCGAGGCGCTTACCTCCACATCCTCGATGGACCCACCGGCCTTGGCTTGGGCCAGCATGTCCAGGAGGGCGTCTTCCTCCCCGTCTTCGGGTGTGCTGCAGACCGGTAGGACGAAAGGTTTACGTTCGTGATGAGCCTTCATCATGTTGACGTGAAAGGCCTTTCGCCTACACTGAGCGTGGTCAAGCGTGACCACATAGGTGACCGGGTTGAGCTGTTGGTGGACGACGTACGGGCCCTCCCAGGCTGCCTGAAGCTTATCCGTTGGTACGGGGACCAGCACCCACACCTTTTGACCCACGTGGTAGGTCCGCTCCCGGGCGTTCTGGTCGTACCAGTGCTTCTGGTCAGCCTGAGCCTGCGTCATGTTGTCATGCACCAACTGCGTCAAGGTCTGCATCTTGTCACGGAAGCGCATGACATACTCCACTATGGACACTTCAGAAGGGTTCGGCTCCTCTTCCCAGGATTCTCTTACCAACCCAAGGGGTCCCCGGACTCACCTGCCGTACAGGACCTCGAAGGGGGAGAACCCGGTCGAGGCCTGCGGGACCTCTCGGTAAGCGAACAGCAGGTGTGGGAGGTATCGCTCCCAGTCGCTCCCTTGTGTCTCAACCAGCACGCGTAGCATCTGTTTGAGGGTACCATTGAAGCGTTCACACAAGCCATTGGTCTGTGGGTGATACGCACTTGATACCAGGTGCTTCACCTGCATTCTCTTACAGAGAGCCTCCATTAGGAGAGACATAAATTGGGTCCCTTGATCAGTAAGCATTTCCCTGGGAAATCCTACACGTGAAAAGATGGCCAACAGGGCATCCGCCACCTTATCTGCCCTAGTTGAAGACAGAGCTACTGCCTCTGGGTACCGGGTAGCGTAGTCTACCACAGTAAGAATATATCGCTTTCCAGAGCTGCTGGGGACGGCCAGCGGGCCCACAATGTCCACCGCGATCCTCTGGAAAGGCTCCTCTATCACTGGCAAAGGGATCAGGGGAGCCTTAAGAGCAGGCCCCGCCTTCCCCACTCTTTGACAGGTGACACAGGAGCGGCAGTAGTTTGACACATCTGTCCCCATCTTAGGCCAATAGAAGTGTTGAGACAGCCGGGCCTTAGTTTTGCTGATCCCCAAGTGTCCAGTTAGCGGGATCTCATGGGCAATCCGCAACAACTCACCCCGGAATTGCTGTGGGACGACCAGCTGTCTTTCCCTCAACCACTCCTTTTGTGATTCTCCGGGTACTGTCTCCCGGTACAACCTTCCTCCTTCCCAGAACACCTTCTCCTTATCAGTCTCGGAGACTGACGTCCCGGCGAGTTGTCTCAAACTCTCTAGGCTCGCATCTGTGTGCAGAGCGGCCTGAAACTCCTGGCTAGGGGAAGCCAGAAGCGACGTCAGGGTCCCTTCCCCACGGGAGCCCTCTGGGACCTGCTCTGGGTCCACTTCTGGTTCAGTCATACTGATGACTGAGGAGGGTCCGGGAGGCAGACAGTTATCTGCGTTCCGGGCACTCTGACTGCGGGTGACAGCAGCTACGTAGGCTGTCTCCCCGGGGATTTCTACAGACCCATCAGCCGGCGCTGCTATGGGCTCTACCTCCCCATCCACCCCCATTACCTCAGGAGCATTGCTACTTATAGGTCAGTTACCTTCCTCGGTGGCACTGGTCAATTGCATGGCATCACCTTCCTCACGGTTCCCATGTATCTCCCCATTTCCGGTAGCACCGACACTTGCCCCTGCTAGGGGTTCCTCAGCCATCTCACTCCGCAGAGTGACGTGGCTGAGCACTCCTGTACCTATGGACACATCAACTTTCACAGAAAAATCATTATCAGGTTCAGCTGGCACAGGTACAACATTTTCACCATCAATCCTAGGGAAAAAATGGTTAACAGATGCATCATTACAAGATAAAGCATGGTCAGGTAACACATGCGATTTCCCATCATCATCATCATCGTCAGGGTTAACTTTACCATTATTAGCAGATTGGGGAGGGGTGTCAGTGACGTAGTATGCAACCAACCTCCCCAAATCAGTCCCCAACAAAACATCAGTGGGCAAATTATCAGACAGCCCCACTTCCTTCACCCCGCTCCCAGCACCCCAATCAATATAAACCTGGGCCATTGGCAAGGGACAGCTGATGCCCCCAATCCCAGTGACAGTTAGGGTTTTCCCCGGAATGATTTCTTCAGGGGCCGCCAGTTCGGGTCGGATGAGGGTTCGTTCAGCCCCGGTGTCCTTGAGGCCTGTAGCAACATGACCTCCCACAGTGACATGCTGTACGTTGTCACACACCCTCCCAACCACACCACCCACCAAAAGAACTGCTGCATTAGGCCCTGGGGCCTTGGCTGGGAGGTTCTTCTGCTTGTTTGGACAGAAGGTACTGATATGACCAGGCTGCCTGCAGTGGTAACACTGGCGAAGTTCTGTGGTAGGTCTGGTGCTGTTGGCCACGGGGACAGGACCTCTGGTGTGTTGGCTGGCAGGGGTACTGGCGTTGGCTGCAGGCTTACCCCCTCTCCAGCTGGTGGTGACTGGCTTCCGCACTTCCGATCTACGGTTGGCCTCATAGGCATCGGCAATCTGCGCTGTTTTCGTCACGTCTTTGGGTTCTCTGTCCATCACGAACTGTCGCACCTCAGTTGGGCAAAGATGGAAGAACTGGTCTTTGATCATCAGGTCTCGCAGCTGTGCAAAGGTGGTCACTGACAGTCCTTGGGTCCACTGGTCAAAGTGGGTCCCCAGTCCATGCACCACATCACTGTAACTGTCGTGTGGGCCACGTTGGAGGGTCCGGAACTTCTTACGATACACCTCGGGTGTAAGCTGGTACTTGGCTATGAGGGCCTGCTTGATGGCCTCATAATCACCATCTTGTTCTTGAGGGAGGGCAGCAAACGCCTCCAGAGCTTTTCCTCTCAGCCCTGGTGTCAGGTATCGTGCCCATTCTACTGTAGGCAGTCGGTACTGTCTGCAGGCTTTCTCAAAGGCCCGCAGAAAAGTGTCCAAGTCCCCATCCTTTTCCATAACAGGAAAGTGGTCAGGCCGGGGCTTTGGTGTCTGAGCACTGCTGGGCTCACGGCTCTGGGCGGTGGAAGGCATCCCCCCCTGCCGGAGCATCTCCAATTCATGTTCTCGCTGGGCTTGGCGCTCGGCTCTCTCAGCCTCCCGCTCGGCTCGCTGGTATTGCTGGATCAGCTGCAGACGTCTCTCTAGGTCATCTGCGGAGCCTTGTTGCAGAGCCAGCTGCAGTAGGAGGTCTGCGCCCCCTTGGTTGCCAGTAGGGCCCGTATTCAGTGGTTGGACGTCTGCTGCAGCACCATGTTCACTTGTGCCGGCTTCTGCGGCCTCTGGGCTCTGTGGCCTGGCTTGGTCTGCTTCAAATTGCACCAGTTCAGCGACCATTTGAACCTTGGTCTTGCCCTGGGAGTTCAGGCCATGGTATGTGCATATTCCAGCAAGAGCGTCCTTCTTCTGCTGGGCGTACCAGGCTTCTCCTTTCGCAGCCATGGTTGCCAAATAAAAGATAGGATAGAAAAACGAAGAGAAAGGGAGGGGATAATTACCAGTACACAATTGTCTCACAACTAATAAGCACTGAGTTCGTTCTCCAAACTTATTTGCGCAGAGTCCCTGCAAGAACTTTCTGCAAGTTTTTAGTGAGAGGAATGATTGCTCAAACCAAATCACTAATGCTCTAATATCCCACCGCCTTGCCACCAAATGTCACGATCCCTTCGCCGCGGCCAGCGATTTGTCACAAAATCCCCAGGGATTCCTGACCACTGCCACCAATATGTCACGGATTGGGGTGACTTTAGACCAACAGACGGCTATCACATGTGCAGGGGGCTTATCTTAGTTATCCCTCCACTGCCACAATGTGATAAAAAAAACACACACAAGGCTATTGACCTCTTAAGGTACCTTCACACGAAGCGACGCTGCAGCGATAGCGACAACGATGCCGATCGCTGCAGCGTCGCTGTTTGATCGCTGGGGAGCTGTCACACAGACCGCTCTCCAGCGACCAACGATGCCGAGGTCCCCGGGTAACCAGGGTAAACATCGGGTTGCTAAGCGCAGGGCCGCGCTTAGTAACCCGATGTTTACCCTGGTTACCAGCGTAAAAGTAAAAAAAACAAACAGTACATACTCACCTGCGCGTCCCCCAGCGTCTGCTTCCTGACACTGACTGAGCTCCGGCCCTAACAGCACAGCGGTGACGTCACCGCTGTGCTTTCACTTTCACTTTAGGGCCGGCGCTCAGTAAGTGTCAGGAAGCAGACGCTGGGGGACGCGCAGGTGAGTATGTACTGTTTGTTTTTTTTACTTTTACGCTGGTAACCAGGGTAAACATCGGGTTACTAAGCGCGGCCCTGCGCTTGGTAACCCGATGTTTACCCTGGTTACCAGTGTAAAACATCGCTGGTATCGTTGCTTTTGCTTTCAAACACAACGATACACGGCGA
Source organism: Ranitomeya variabilis (assembly GCF_051348905.1). Classification (NCBI taxonomy): domain Eukaryota; kingdom Metazoa; phylum Chordata; class Amphibia; order Anura; family Dendrobatidae; genus Ranitomeya; species Ranitomeya variabilis. The sequence continues at coordinate 1,158,785,813 of NC_135232.1, forward strand.
TCGTACGACCAAATAAAGTTCTGGACTTTATTCAGCGACCAGCGTCATCACAGCAGGATCCTGATCGCTGCTGCGTGTCAAACTAAACGATATCGCTAGCGAGGACGCTGCAACGTCACGGATCGCTAGCGATATCGTTACAAAGTCGTTTCGTGTGAAGGTACCTTTAGTTTACAGCAGGGGCTTATTCTAGGTATCCCACTGCTCCTCAATATACCACGAACTGCAGGGACTTATGTATCCCGCTTACAGTTCCACTTAACACTTGCAGCTCTCTGGCGCCCCCTTTACCCGCAGGTCAGATTAGGTACTGCACCTAGGGTAATTAGTTGCCAGAAAGGCTGCCCGCTATGTACGGGCTATTGGGCACGCTGCAGCGACGCGATAACTACTCCCACTCAGGCAGGAACAATAATTATTAACGCCGCAGTCGCTACAACATCACCCAAAAGCCTGCACGGTATCGCTGCCACCAGCTCCGATTAAACGAGTGCGAAGCTAACCCAAAACAGTAGCGTAATTCCCTTCAAGAGACAGGGTACGTTTTAGAGCATGGAGAATGAACTAGTATTAAATATTATACCCCATAAAAGTTTATGCAGTGTTTATATCAAAATATTTTACAAAGATGTTACAAATGAGACAATTGCAAATATGTACAAGGTAATTATAACATAAAGAGGATTAAAGGAGAAAAGATAACACTCACATTTCTTAGTTCATATCAGTTCAGGCAAAAACCATGCTGGTGGGCGGAGCTCCCAAAAATCCCAATGCATGAGGTACAGCTCTTCAGATCAGACTCACATGTTCTTCCAGCAACAGACTCACTGCTGGAGTCCGGCCAAAACAGTTATAGCTCAGCTTGGTGACATCACCAGAAAGGGCTGGCTATCCCAGACCCTCCTACCTTTTCCATCTGACTAAGTGTAAGCTAAATTTTTCTAAGACTTGTAATTCCGTTACCGAACATGTCATAGTCCTAACAAAACCAGCATTCATCTCGGATTAACGTGGGCTTTCTAATGAGATCAAATATGTCCTATCTATCATGCATATTGACAGAGAAATCCCTACTTCTTTACCGGATGGAGTTAGAAGCCCGTGTTTAGAGTGATGGATAGCTCCACCGAGGGGAAGTAAGAATATATTTTCGTGTTCTTAACTTAAATGGTTTGCTTAATATCTTACAAAAACCAAACAAACAACTTTCATGGATTCTAGAAGTTTCTAGTCCAGTTATAGCTGGACAAGAGCTTACACGGCAGGAAATGCCGGTCGTAAATACCTTGGCTCTCATAAAACCCCCACACTCTCTGAGAAGGAAAGCTAAATCCTGAAGTAATGTGAAGGGGGGTTTTGAGCCCAGTGTCTGCCATGTGTTCTTGGGGACCATGGTCAGAAGTGCAAAAATCCCTCAGCTGGTGCTAACAGGCAGAGAAACTACTACTTATATTATACATTTTCCTCACATGGGGGTACGCTGTGGAGGCAGGCAGTGATGGGGGGTACGCTGTGGAGGCAGGCAGTGATGGGGGTACGCTGTGGAGGCAGGCAGTGATGGGGTACGCTGTGGAGGCAGGCAGTGATGGGGGTACGTTGTGGAGGCAGGCAGTGATAGGGGTACGCTGTGGAGACAGGCAGTGATGGGGGTACGCTGTGGAGACAGGCAGTGATGGGGGTACGTTGTGGAGGCAGGCAGTGATGGGGGGTACGTTGTGGAGGCAGGCAGTGATAGGGGTACGCTGTGGAGACAGGCAGTGATGGGGGTACGTTGTGGAGGCAGGCAGTGATGGGGGTACGCTGTGGAGGCAGGCAGTGATGGGGGGTACGTTGTGGAGGCAGGCAGTGATGGGGGGTACGTTGTGGAGGCAGGCAGTGATGGGGGGTACGTTGTGGAGGCAGGCAGTGATGGGGGTACGCTGTGGAGGCAGGCAGTGATGGGGGGTACGTTGTGGAGGCAGGCAGCGATGGGGGTGCGCTGTGGAGGCAGGCAGTGATGGGGGGTACGTTGTGGAGGCAGGCAGTGATGGGGGTACGCTGTGGAGACAGGCAGTGATGGGGGTACGTTGTGGAGGCAGGCAGTGATGGGGGTACGCTGTGGAGGCAGGCAGTGATGGGGGGTACGCTGTGGAGACAGGCAGTGATGGGGGTACGTTGTGGAGGCAGGCAGTGATGGGGGGTACGTTGTGGAGGCAGGCAGTGATGGGGGTACGCTGTGGAGACAGGCAGTGATGGGGGGTACGTTGTGGAGGCAGGCAGTGATGGGGGTACGCTGTGGAGACAGGCAGTGATGGGGGTACGTTGTGGAGGCAGGCAGTGATGGGGGTACGCTGTGGAGGCAGGCAGTGATGGGGGGTACGCTGTGGAGACAGGCAGTGATGGGGGTACGTTGTGGAGGCAGGCAGTGATGGGGGGTACGTTGTGGAGGCAGGCAGTGATGGGGGTACGCTGTGGAGACAGGCAGTGATGGGGGTACGTTGTGGAGGCAGGCAGTGATGGGGGTACGCTGTGGAGGCAGGCAGTGATGGGGGGTACGTTGTGGAGGCAGGCAGTGCTGCTTACATTGCCGGTCTATATAACATTGCATTTGATATCAGAACCCTGCGATACAGGCAGTAGAAGAAGCCTCAGTGCTAGGGACCGTCTAACAATATCCCACCGCTGCAGTGTGCGGTTCTCCCGCACTGTCCCCGGCAGGAGCTCGTGATCCCCGGGCCGTTATGGCGGGGCTGCCCTCGGTGATCGTGGTGCTCCTGTGATGCACAGCTCTCCGTGCACCTGCAGGACGGGGAGGTGCCGGCGCGGGGAGGGGAGGCACTTTGCAGACGGTGCCTTGGTGTGCAGCACATCTGGGCAGCTCAGGAGGTCCCCGCGTAAGTGGAGAAGACACTGCGGGCATCTGCGGGCAGGAGGAGGGGACCCGACATCACCGGGGTCCACGGAGGAGGTAAGCGGCGGCCTGCACCGGAGCGGAGAACGGCAGCCTGAGCCGCCACTGACGAGGAGGCGCCGAGCTGCAGCCATGGACGAGGAGTCTCCTTGTGTCTCCTCTGCATCCAGTGAGGGCACCGGGAATGTCGGCGCCTCCCGGTACCTGTGCACCAGGCTGCTCCCGGCGGGGGTCGGCGCCTCCCGGTACCTGTGCACCAGGCTGCTCCCGGCGGGGGTGGGCGCCTCCCGGTACCTGTGCACCAGGCTGCTCCCGGCGGGGGTCGGCGCCTCCCGGTACCTGGGCACCAGGCTGCTCCCGGCGGGGGTGGGCGCCTCCCGGTACCTGTGCACCAGGCTGCTCCCGGCGGGGGTGGGCGCCTCCCGGTACCTGTGCACCAGGCTGCTCCCGGCGGGGGTCGGCGCCTCCCGGTACCTGGGCACCAGGCTGCTCCCGGCGGGGGTCGGCGCCTCCCGGTACCTGGGCACCAGGCTGCTCCCGGCGGGGGTGGGCGCCTCCCGGTACCTGGGCACCAGGCTGCTCCCGGCGGGGGTCGGCGCCTCCCGGTACCTGGGCACCAGGCTGCTCCCGGCGGGGGTGGGCGCCTCCCGGTACCTGGGCACCAGGCTGCTCCCGGCGGGGGTCGGCGCCTCCCGGTACCTGGGCACCAGGCTGCTCCCGGCGGGGGTCGGCGCCTCCCGGTACCTGGGCACCAGGCTGCTCCCGGCGGGGGTCGGCGCCTCCCGGTACCTGGGCACCAGGCTGCTCCCGGCGGGGGTCGGCGCCTCCCGGTACCTGGGCACCAGGCTGCTCCCGGCGGGGGTCGGCGCCTCCCGGTACCTGGGCACCAGGCTGCTCCCGGCGGGGGTGGGCGCCTCCCGGTACCTGGGCACCAGGCTGCTCCCGGCGGGGGTCGGCGCCTCCCGGTACCTGTGCACCAGGCTGCTCCCGGCGGGGGTCGGCGCCTCCCGGTACCTGTGCACCAGGCTGCGGTCAGTGGTGCCGATCATTCCGCACAAGCCCCGCACACTGCAGCAGGTACAGGCGGTAGGTGGCGGGGCCGGGGGGAGGCTGCTGCAGATACCGGGAGGAATGATGATGGGGACAGCGAGGAATGTCCGCACGGAGGCAGCGCAGCCACTATTGCGACCTGTAGGGAATCGGCGACAGACAACCCCTGAATGTGTGTGCATAAGTCTGTGCACCCCTCTATATGCAAATGTGTGTACACCCCTCATATGTATGTACAGCAGCATCTCATATGGTGCCACAACCACCAGCATCACCGAGCATCAATGCTATCTCCCATCCTTCTATCTCAGTTATCTATCTATCTATCTATCTATCTATCTATCTATCTATCTATCTATCTATCTATCTATGTGTTATCTATCTATCTATCTATCTATCTATCTATCTATCTATCTATCTATACATCTATCTATCTATCTATCTATTAGGCTACGTTCACATTTGCGGTGTGCGCCGCAGCGTCGCCGCCGCAACGCACAGCGCAAATGTGAACACATGCACAACGCAGCTTTTTGCGCCGCATGCGTCCTTTTTTTCATTGATTTTGGACGCAGCAAAAATGCAACTTGCTGCGTCCTCCGCGACCCGACGCGGGCGCCGCAGGGACGCATGCGGCGCAAAAAGCAAGTGCACCGCATGTCCATGCGCCCCCATGTTAAATATAGGGGCGCATGATGCATGCGGCGCCGCTGCGGCGCCCGCCGCTGCGGCGGGCGCCGCTAATGTGAACGTAGCCTTATCTATCTATCTATCTATATTATCTATCTATATTATCTATCCTCTATCTATCTATCTATCTATATTATCTATCTATTATCCTTCTATATTATCTATCATCTATGATCTATCTATCTATCTATCTATATTATCTATCTATTATCTATCTATATTATCTATCCTCTATCTATCTATCTATCTTATCTATCTATTATCCTTCTATATCATCTATCAATCTATCTATCTATATTATCTATCTATTATCCTTCTATATTATCTATCATCTATCTATCTATCTATCTATCTATCTATTATCTATCTATATTATCTATCTATTATCTATATATCTATCTATTATCTATCTATCATCTATCCATCCATTATCTATCTATTATCTATCATCTATCCATCCATTATCTATCTATCTATCTATCTATCTATCTATCATCTATCTATATTACCTATCTATTATCTCTCTCTCTCTCTCTTTCTCTCTCTCTATCTATTATCTATCTATCTATATTACCTATCTATTATCTATCTATCTCTCTATCTATCTATTATCTATCTATCTATCTATCTATCTATATTACCTATCTATTATCTATCTATCTATCTCTCTATCTATTATCTATCTATATTATCTGTCTATTATCTATATATCTATCTATTATCTATCTATTATCTATCTATCATCTATCCATCCATTATCTATCTATTATCTATCATCTATCCATCCATTATCTATCTATCTATCTATCATCTATCTATATTACCTATCTATTATCTCTCTCTCTCTCTCTCTCTCTATCTATATTACCTATCTATTATCTATCTATCTATCTATATTACCTATCTATTATCTATCTATCTATCTATCTATATTACCTATCTATTATCTATCTATCTCTCTATCTATTATCTATCTATCTTACCTATCTATTATCTATCTATCTTACCTATCTATTATCTATCTATCTATATTACCTATCTATTATCTATCTATCTTTCTATCTATCTATCTATCTATTATCTATCTATCTATTTATTATCTATCTATCTATCTATATTATCTATCTATCTATCTATATTATCTATCTATCTATCTATATTATCTATCTATCTATCTATCTATCTATTATCTATCTATCTATCTATTATCTATCTCTCTGTCTCTCTATCTAAGGGTCACATTGCGTTAGGGCAGTCTGTTTAGCGCATAGCGCTACGGACTGCGCTAACGCAATGTTCCAAAAGGGATCGCGTTAGCCGATCCCGCTAGCGCAGATCCCCGATCTGCGCTAGCGAGGAACGGACCGCGAACGTTGCAAGCAGCGTTCACGGGCCGTCACTCAAATGACGGCACATCGCTAGCGCACGCCCAATGTGGGCGGGCGCTAGCGATGCGTTCGCCATTACAGGCAATGGCGGCGTTAACGGACTACGTTATGCCGCGATGTACCGTAGTCCGTTAAGCGCGGTCACATAACGCAATGTGACCCTAGTTCAAAGGTTCTTTATTGATGGGTCCAAATACAGTTTAATAGATCCAAAGCCGGAGAAGAGTAGGGAATAGGATAGGATCGTGGAGATAATGGATGGAGATATGTACATGGAAGTCCATGGCGTGTTATGTTCCCTATGTCTATGGCATGTGCTCACACACTGCACTCACACACTGCGCTCACACACTGCACTCACATATTGCACTCACACACTGCGCTCACACACCGCGCTCACACACTGCACTCACACACTGCACTCACACACCGCACTCACACACCGCGCTCACACACCGCGCTCACACACTGCACTCACATATTGCACTCACACACCGCACTCACACACCGCACTCACACACTGCACTCACACACTGCACTCACACACTGCACTCACACACTGCACTCACACACTGCACTCACACATTGCACTCACACATTGCACTCACACATTGCACTCACATATTGCACTCACATATTGCACTCACATATTGCACTCACATATTGCACTCACATACTGCACCCACACACTGCACTCACATACTGCGCTCACACACTGCCCCCACATACTGCGCTCACACACTGCCCCCACATACTGCACTCACATATTGCACTCACATACTGCACTCACACACTGCCCCCACATACTGCGCTCACACACTGCCCCCACATACTGCACTCACATACTGCACTCACATACTGCACTCACATACTGCACTCACATATTGCACTCACATATTGCACTCACATATTGCACTCACATATTGCACTCACATACTGCGCTCACACACTGCCCCCACATACTGCGCTCACACACTGCCCCCACATACTGCACTCACATATTGCACTCACACATTGCACTCACACACTACACCCACACACTGCCCTCACACACTGCCCTCACACACTGCCCTCACACACTGCGCTCACACACTGCGCTCACACACTGCGCTCACACACTGCCCTCACACACTGCCCTCACACACTGCACTCACATATTGCACTCACACTGCACTCACACACTGCACTCACACACTGCACTCACATATTGCACTCACACACTGCACTCACATATTGCACTCACACTGCACTCACACACTGCACTCACACACTGCACTCACACACTGCACTCACACACTGCGCTCACACACTGCGCTCACACACTGCCCTCACACACTGCCCTCACACACTGCACTCACATATTGCACTCACACTGCACTCACACACTGCACTCACACACTGCACTCACATATTGCACTCACACACTGCACTCACATATTGCACTCACACTGCACTCACACACTGCACTCACACACTGCACTCACACACTGCACTCACACATTGCACTCACACATTGCACTCACACATTGCACTCACACATTGCACTCACACACTGCACTCACACACTGCGCTCACACACTGCGCTCACACACTGCGCTCACACACTGCCCTCACACACTGCACTCACATATTGCACTCACACATTGCACTCACACATTGCACTCACACACTGCCCTCACACACTGCGCTCACACACTGCGCTCACACACTGCACTCACACATTGCACTCACACATTGCACTCACACATTGCACTCACACATTGCACTCACACACTGCCCTCACACACTGCGCTCACACACTGCGCTCACACACTGCGCTCACACACTGCCCTCACACACTGCACTCACATATTGCACTCACACTGCACTCACACACTGCACTCACATATTGCACTCACACACTGCACTCACATATTGCACTCACACTGCACTCACACACTGCACTCACACATTGCACTCACACATTGCACTCACACATTGCACTCACACATTGCACTCACACATTGCACTCACACACTGCACTCACACACTGCACTCACACACTGCACTCACACACTGCACTCACACACTGCACTCACACACTGCACCCACATATTGCACTCACACACTGCACCCACATACTGCACCCACATATTGCACTCACATACTGCACTCACATACTGCACTCACATACTGCACCCACATATTGCACTCACATACTGCACTCACATACTGCACTCACATACAGCACTCACATATAGCACTCACACACTGCACTGACACACTGCACCCACATATTGCACTCACACACTGCACCCACATACTGCACCCACATATTGCACTCACACACTGCACTCACACACTGCACCCACATATTGCACTCACATATTGCACTCACATATTGCACTCACATACTGCACTCAGATACTGCACTCACACACTGCACTCACATACTGCACTCACACACTGCGGTCACACGCTGCACCCACATATTGCACCTACATATTGCACCCACATATTGCACCCACATATTGCACCCACACACTGCACTCACACACTGCACTCACACACTGCACTCACATATTGCACTCACACACTGCGCTCACACACTGCACCCACATATTGCACCCACATATTGCACTCACACACTGCACTCACACACTGCACTCACACACTGCACTCACATATTGCACTCACATATTGCACTCACATATTGCACTCACATATTGCACTCACATATTGCACTCACATACTGCACCCACACACTGCACTCACATACTGCGCTCACACACTGCCCCCACATACTGCGCTCACACACTGCCCCCACATACTGCACTCACATATTGCACTCACATACTGCACTCACACACTGCCCCCACATACTGCGCTCACACACTGCCCCCACATACTGCACTCACATACTGCACTCACATATTGCACTCACATATTGCACTCACATACTGCGCTCACACACTGCCCCCACATACTGCGCTCACACACTGCCCCCACATACTGCACTCACATATTGCACTCACACATTGCACCCACACACTACACCCACACACTGCCCTCACACACTGCCCTCACACACTGCGCTCACACACTGCGCTCACACACTGCGCTCACACACTGCCCTCACACACTGCCCTCACACACTGCACTCACATATTGCACTCACACTGCACTCACACACTGCACTCACACACTGCACTCACATATTGCACTCACACACTGCACTCACATATTGCACTCACACTGCACTCACACACTGCACTCACACACTGCACTCACACACTGCACTCACACATTGCACTCACACATTGCACTCACACATTGCACTCACACATTGCACTCACACACTGCACTCACACACTGCGCTCACACACTGCGCTCACACACTGCGCTCACACACTGCCCTCACACACTGCACTCACACATTGCACTCACATATTGCACTCACACATTGCACTCACACACTGCCCTCACACACTGCGCTCACACACTGCGCTCACACACTGCACTCACACATTGCACTCACACATTGCACTCACACATTGCACTCACACATTGCACTCACACACTGCCCTCACACACTGCGCTCACACACTGCGCTCACACACTGCCCTCACACACTGCACTCACATATTGCACTCACACTGCACTCACACACTGCACTCACACACTGCACTCACATATTGCACTCACACACTGCACTCACATATTGCACTCACACTGCACTCACACACTGCACTCACACATTGCACTCACACATTGCACTCACACACTGCACTCACACACTGCACTCACACACTGCACTCACACACTGCACTCACACACTGCACTCACACACTGCACCCACATATTGCACTCACACACTGCACCCACATATTGCACTCACATACTGCACTCACATACTGCACCCACATATTGCACTCACATACTGCACTCACATACTGCACTCACATACTGCACTCACATATAGCACTCACACACTGCACTGACACACTGCACCCACATATTGCACTCACACACTGCACCCACATACTGCACCCACATATTGCACTCACACACTGCACCCACATATTGCACTCACATATTGCACTCACATATTGCACTCACATACTGCACTCAGATACTGCACTCACACACTGCACTCACATACTGCACTCACACACTGCGGTCACACGCTGCACCCACATATTGCACCTACATATTGCACCCACATATTGCACCCACACACTGCACTCACACACTGCACTCACACACTGCACTCACATATTGCACTCACACACTGCGCTCACACACTGCACCCACATATTGCACCCACATATTGCACTCACACACTGCACTCACACACTGCACTCACACACTGCACTCACACACTGCACCCACACACTGCGCTCACATATTGCACTCACACACTGCGCTCACACACTGCACCCACACACTGCGCTCACATATTGCACTCACACACTGCGCTCACACACTGCACCCACATATTGCACTCACACACTGCACTCACATACTGCACTCACACACTGCGGTCACACGCTGCACCCACATATTGCACCCACACACTGCACTCACACACTGCACTCACACACTGCACTCACACACTGCACTCACATATTGCACTCACACTGCGCTCACACACTGCACCCACATATTGCACCCACATATTGCACTCACACACTGCACTCACACACTGCACTCACACACTTTTTCTCACACACTGCACCCACATATTGCACTCACACACTGCGCTCACATATTGCACTCACACACTGCGCTCACACACTGCACCCACATATTGCACTCACACACTGCGCTCACATATTGCACTCACACACTGCGCTCACACACTGCACCCACATATTGCACTCACACACTGCCAGGGTGGATAAAAATCAATGTTTTTTTAAAAAAATCAAAAAAATCGGATTTTTTTGATTTAAATCGGATTTTTTTGATTTAAATCGGATTTTTTTCAATAAACTGCTTTTTGAGGAAAATATTTTACCATCCAAAGGTTCTTCCATCATGAGATAAAGCTGAGTTGTTTAACTCAGTAGAATAAAGGCTGTATATGTGTAACATTCACAATGCCATGCTCTTCCAGAGGTTTCTGTAGGATGCTGACTATCCAACAAGTTTGGGCATGTCAACTGAATGGAAAAAGAAACTAAACCAAAAGTGAAACCAAGCTAGAAGTGTGGAATTAAAGGGGCAGTATGAACAAAATGTGGAGGCTATTAATAGTTTAAAAGCAGCATGTCTTAATTGTATAAACACCTACCTATTGCCATATAGTAAAACAAAAAAGATTTTACTTACTTTGGGGTCCCCCCCTCACCCTGGCGTTAGATCGTTGCCCCTAGTTTCGTCCGTGTAACTATGGGCGCACATGCGCACTGCTCTCACTTCTCATTTTAATCGTGATTTATATTAAAAAAAATCTTTTGATTTAAATCATGATTTAAATCGGCGTGATTTAAATCAATCCACCCTGCACACTGCACTCACACACTGCGCTGCTATCTGCATCGTACTGGTTTCCCCAGCAGGGTATTGTCTCTTTCTTCATCCCCCATAGAGCTGATAATCGGAGCGTCTTCTGAAGGGAGTGTCCCTCACTGCTGTGTATTTGGTGTAGTAGGACGTTGGGCTCATCCTCTGGGCCTCCAGGTCACAGTGTGGGCACAGTTTGTCCTCTTGGGCTTGTAGCTCTGTCTGTGTTGGCCGGGTTCGATGACCAGACAGCGGTGGGCACTGAGTCTGCACCCACTCAGGATGTGGCGGTTTCTGGGGTGGGAATTTCTCCAAATATGAGCCTGGCCTGTAGGTCTTTCGCTCCCACTTTTCACTACCATTACTGCTAGGGTCTTTTGGGGTCTGTCTCTCCCACCGTTCACTACCATTACTGCTGGGGTCTTTTGGGGTCTGTCACTCCCACCTTTCACTACCATTACTGCTGGGGTCTTTTGGGGTCTGTCTCTCCCACCTTTCGCTACCATTACTGCTGGGGTCTTTTGGGGTTTGTCTCTCCCACCTTTCACTACCATTACTGCTGGGGTCTTTTGGGGTCTGTCTCTCCCACCTTTCACTACCATTACTGCTGGGGTCTTTTGGGGTCTTTCTCTCCCACCTTTCACTACCATTACTGCTGGGGCCTTTTGGGGTCTGTCTCTCCCACCTTTCACTACCATTACTGCTGGGGCCTTTTGGGGTCTGTCTCTCCCACCTTTCACTACCATTACTGCTGGGGTCTTTTGGGGTCTGTCTCTCCCATCTTTCGCTACCATTACTGCTGGGGTCTTTTGGGGTCTTTCTCTCCCACCTTTCGCTACCATTACTGCTGGGGTCTTTTGGGGTCTTTCTCTCCCACCTTTCGCTACCATTACTGCTGGGGTCTTTTGGGGGTCTTTCTCTCCCACCTTTCACTACCATTACTGCTGGGGTCTTTTGGGGTCTTTCTCTCCCACTTTTCACTACCATTACTGCTGGGGTCTTTTGGGGTCTTTCTTTCCCACCTTTCACTACCATTACTGCTGGGGTCTTTTGGGGTCTGTCACTCCCACCTTTCACTACCATTACTGCTGGGGTCTTTTGGGGTCTTTCTCTCCCACCTTTCACTACCATTACTGCTGGGGTCTTTTGGGGTCTGTCACTCCCACCTTTCACTACCATTACTGCTGGGGTCTTTTGGGGTCTTTCTCTCCCACCTTTCACTACCATTACTGCTGGGGTCTTTTGGGGTCTTTCTCTCCCACCTTTCACTACCATTACTGCTGGGGTCTTTTGGGGTCTGTCTCTCCCACCTTTCACTACCATTACTGCTGGGGTCTTTTGGGGTCTTTCTCTCCCACCTTTCGCTACCATTACTGCTGGGGTCTTTTGGGGTCTTTCTCTCCCACCTTTCACTACCATTACTGCTGGGGTCTTTTGGGGTCTTTCTCTCCCACCTTTCGCTACCATTACTGCTGGGGTCTTTTGGGGTCTTTCTCTCCCACCTTTCACTACCATTACTGCTGGGGTCTTTTGGGGTCTTTCTCTCCCACCTTTCGCTACCATTACTGCTGGGGTCTTTTGGGGTCTGTCCCTCCCACCTTTCACTACCATTACTGCTGGGGTCTTTTGGGGTCTTTCTCTCCCACCTTTCACTACCATTACTGCTGGGGTCTTTTGGGGTCTGTCTCTCCCACCTTTCACTACCATTACTGCTGGGGTCTTTTGGGGTTTGTCTCTCCCATCTTTCGCTACCATTACTGCTGGGGTCCTTTGGGGTCTTTCTCTCCCACCTTTCACTACCATTACTGCTGGGGTCTTTTGGGGTCTTTCTCTCCCGCCTTTCGCTACCATTACTGCTGGGGTCTTTTGGGGTCTTTCTCTCCCGCCTTTCGCTACCATTACTGCTGGGGTCTTTTGGGGTCTTTCTCTTCCACCTTTCACTACCATTACTGCTGGGGTCTTTTGGGGTCTGTCTCTCCCACCTTTCACTACCATTACTGCTGGGGTCTTTTGGGGTTTGTCTCTCCCATCTTTCGCTACCATTACTGCTGGGGTCCTTTGGGGTCTTTCTCTCCCACCTTTCACTACCATTACTGCTGGGGTCTTTTGGGGTCTTTCTCTCCCGCCTTTCGCTACCATTACTGCTGGGGTCTTTTGGGGTCTTTCTCTCCCGCCTTTCGCTACCATTACTGCTGGGGTCTTTTGGGGTCTGTCTCTCCCACCGTTCACTACCATTACTGCTGGGGTCTTTTGGGGTCTGTCTCTCCCACCTTTCACTACCATTACTGCTGGGGTCTTTTGGGGTCTGTCTCTCCCACCTTTCGCTACCATTACTGCTGGGGTCTTTTGGGGTCTGTCTCTCCCGCCTTTCGCTACCATTACTGCTGGGGCCTTTTGGGGTCTGTCTCTCCCACCGTTCACTACCATTACTGCTGGGGTCTTTTGGGGTCTTTCTCTCCCACCTTTCACTACCATTACTGCTGGGGTCTTTTGGGGTCTGTCTCTCCCACCTTTCGCTACCATTACTGCTGGGGTCTTTTGGGGTCTGTCTCTCCCGCCTTTCGCTACCATTACTGCTGGGGTCTTTTGGGGTCTGTCTCTCCCACCGTTCACTACCATTACTGCTGGTGTGTTTTGGGGTCTTTCTCTCCCGCCTTTCGCTACCATTACTGCTGGGGTCTTTTGGGGTCTTTCTCTCCCGCCTTTCGCTACCATTACTGCTGGGGTCTTTTGGGGTCTTTCTCTCCCGCCTTTCGCTACCATTACTGCTGGGGTCTTTTGGGGTCTGTCTCTCCCACCGTTCACTACCATTACTGCTGGGGTCTTTTGGGGTCTGTCTCTCCCACCTTTCACTACCATTACTGCTGGGGCCTTTTGGGGTCTTTCTCTCCCACCTTTCGCTACCATTACTGCTGGGGTCTTTTGGGGTCTGTCTCTCCCACCTTTCGCTACCATTACTGCTGGGGTCTGTCTCTCCCACCGTTCACTACCATTACTGCTGGGGTCTTTTGGGGTCTGTCTCTCCCACCTTTCGCTACCATTACTGCTGGGGTCTTTTGGGGTCTGTCTCTCCCACCGTTCACTACCATTACTGCTGGGGTCTTTTGGGGTCTGTCTCTCCCACCTTTCGCTACCATTACTGCTGGGGTCTTTTGGGGTCTGTCTCTCCCACCTTTCGCTACCATTACTGCTGGGGTCTTTTGGGGTCTTTCTCTCCCGCCTTTCACTACCATTACTGCTGGGGTCTTTTGGGGTCTGTCTCTCCCACCTTTCACTACCATTACTGCTGGGGTCTTTTGGGGTCTGTTTCTCCCACCTTTCACTACCATTACTGCTGGGGTCTTTTGGGGTCTGTCTCTCCCACCTTTCGCTACCATTACTGCTGGGGTCTTTTGGGGTCTTTCTCTCCCGCCTTTCACTACCATTACTGCTGGGGCCTTTTGGGGTCTTTCTCTCCCACCTTTCGCTACCATTACTGCTGGGGTCTTTTGGGGTCTGTCTCTCCCACCTTTCACTACCATTACTGCTGGGACCTTTTGGGGTCTGTCACTCCCACCTTTCGCTACCATTACTGCTGGGGTCTTTTGGGGTCTGTCTCTCCCACCTTTCGATACCATTACTGCTGGGGTCTTTTGGGGTCTTTCGCTCCCACCTTTCACTACCATTACTGCTGGGGCCTTTTGGGGTCTGTCTCTCCCACCTTTCGCTACCATTACTGCTGGGGTCTTTTGGGGTCTGTCACTCCCACCTTTCGCTACCATTACTGCTGAGGTCTTTTGGGGTCTGTCTCTCCCACCTTTCACTACCATTACTGCTGGGGTCTTTTGGGGTCTGTCTCTCCCACCTTTCGATACCATTACTGCTGGTGTGTTTTGGGGTCTGTCTCTCCCATCTTTCACTACCATTACTGCTGGGGCCTTTTGGGGTCTGTCTCTCCCACTTTTCCCTACCATTACTGCTGGGGTCTTTTGGGGTCTTTCTCTCCCACCTTTCGCTACCATTACTGCTGGGGTCTTTTGGGGTCTGTCACTCCCACCTTTCGCTACCATTACTGCTGGGGTCTTTTGGGGTCTGTCTCTCCCATTTTTCGCTACCATTACTGCTGGGGTCTTTTGGGGTTTGTCTCTCCCATCTTTCGCTACCATTACTGCTGGGGTCTTTTGGGGTCTGTCTCTCCCATCTTTCGCTACCATTACTGCTGGGGTCTTTTGGGGTCTTTCTCTCCCACCTTTCGCTACCATTACTGCTGGGGTCTTTTGGGGTCTTTCTCTCCCACCTTTCGCTACCATTACTGCTGGGGTCTTTTGGGGTCTTTCTCTCCCACTTTTCACTACCATTACTGCTGGGGTCTTTTGGGGTCTGTCTCTCCCACCTTTCACTACCATTACTGCTGGGGCCTTTTGGGGTCTTTCTCTCCCACCTTTCGCTACCATTACTGCTGGGGTCTTTTGGGGTCTGTCACTCCCACCTTTCGCTACCATTACTGCTGGGGTCTTTTGGGGTCTGTCTCTCCCATTTTTCGCTACCATTACTGCTGGGGTCTTTTGGGGTTTGTCTCTCCCACCTTTCACTACCATTACTGCTGGGGTCTTTTGGGGTCTGTCTCTCCCACCTTTCACTACCATTACTTCTGGGGTCTTTTGGGGTCTTTCTCTCCCACCTTTCACTACCATTACTGCTGGGGTCTTTTGGGGTCTTTCTCTCCCACCTTTCACTACCATTACTGCTGGGGTCTTTTGGGGTCTTTCTCTCCCACCTTTCGCTACCACTACTGCTGGGGTCTTTTGGGGTCTGTCTCTCCCACCTTTCGCTACCATTACTGCTGGGGTCTTTTGGGGTCTGTCTCTCCCACCTTTCACTACCATTACTGCTGGGGTCTTTTGGGGTCTGTCTCTCCCACCTTTCGATACCATTACTGCTGGGGTCTTTTGGGGTCTTTCTCTCCCACCTTTCACTACCATTACTGCTGGGGCCTTTTGGGGTCTGTCTCTCCCACTTTTCACTACCATTACTGCTGGGGTCTTTTGGGGTCTGTCTCTCCCACCTTTCACTACCATTGCTGCTCGGGTCTCTTGGGGTCTTTCTCTCCCGCCTTTCACTACCATTACTGCTGGGGTCTTTTGGGGTCTGTCTCTCCCACCTTTCACTACCATTACTGCTGGTGTGTTTTGGGGTCTTTCTCTCCCACCTTTCGCTACCATTACTGCTGGGGTCTTTTGGGGTCTGTCTCTCCCACCTTTCGATACCATTACTGCTGGGGTCTTTTGGGGTCTGTCTCTCCCACCTTTCACTACCATTACTGCTGGGGTCTTTTGGGGTCTCTCCCACCTTTCACTACCATTACTGCTGGGGTCTTTCTCTTCCACCTTTCACTACCATTACTGCTGGGGTCTTTTGGGGTCTTTTGGGGTCTTTCTCTCCCGCCTTTCACTACCATTACTGCTGGGGTCTTTTGGGGTCTGTCTCTCCCACTTTTCACTACCATTACTGCTGGGGTCTTTTGGGGTCTGTCTCTTCCACCTTTCGCTACCACTACTGCTGGGGTCTTTTGGGGTCTGTCTCTCCCACCTTTCGCTACCATTACTGCTGGGGTCTTTCTCTCCCGCCTTTCACTACCATTACTGCTGGGGTCTTTTGGGGTCTGTCTCTCCCACCTTTCGCTACCATTACTGCTGGGGTCTTTTGGGGTCTTTCTCTCCCACCTTTCACTACCATTACTGCTGGGGTCTTTTGGGGTCTGTCTCTCCCACCTTTCGCTACCATTACTGCTGGGGTCTTTTGGGGTCTGTCACTCCCACCTTTCACTACCATTACTGCTGGGGTCTTTTGGGGTCTGTCTCTCCCACCTTTCACTACCATTACTGCTGGGGTCTTTTGGGGTCTTTCTCTCCCACCTTTCACTACCATTACTGCTGGGGTCTTTTGGGGTCTGTCTCTCCCACCTTTCACTACCATTACTGCTGGGGTATTTTGGGGTCTGTCTCTCCCACCTTTCACTACCATTACTGCTGGGGTCTTTTGGGGTCCGTCTCTCCCACCTTTCACTACCATTACTGCTGGGGTCTTTTGGGGTCTTTCTCTCCCACCTTTCACTACCATTACTGCTGGGGTCTTTTGGGGTCTGTCTCTCCCACCTTTCGCTACCATTACTGCTGGGGTCTTTTGGGGTCTGTCTCTCCCACCTTTCGATACCATTACTGCTGGGGTCTTTTGGGGTCTGTCTCTCCCACCTTTCACTACCATTACTGCTGGGGTCTTTTGGGGTCTGTCTCTCCCACCTTTCGCTACCATTACTGCTGGGGTCTTTTGGGGTCTTTCTCTCCCACCTTTCGCTACCATTACTGCTGGGGTCTTTTGGGGTCTGTCTCTCCCACCTTTCGCTACCATTACTGCTGGGGTCTTTTGGGGTCTGTCACTCCCACCTTTCGCTACCATTACTGCTGGGGTCTTTTGGGGTCTGTCTCTCCCACCTTTCGCTACCATTACTGCTGGGGTCTTTTGGGGTCTGTCTCTCCCACCTTTCGATACCATTACTGCTGGGGTCTTTTGGGGTCTGTCTCTCCCACCTTTCACTACCATTACTGCTGGGGTCTTTTGGGGTCTGTCTCTCCCACCTTTCGATACCATTACTGCTGGGGTCTTTTGGGGTCTTTCTCTCCCACCTTTCACTACCATTACTGCTGGGGTCTTTTGGGGTCTGTCTCTCCCACCTTTCACTACCATTACTGCTGGGGTCTTTTGGGGTCTTTCTCTCCCACCTTTCACTACCATTACTGCTGGGGTCTTTTGGGGTCTTTCTCTCCCACCTTTCACTACCATTACTGCTGGGGTCTTTTGGGGTCTGGCTCTCCCACCTTTCGCTGCCATTACTGCTGGGGTCTTTTGGAGTCTGTCTCTCCCACCTTTCACTACCATTACTGCTGGTGTCTTTTGGGGTCTGTCTCTCCCACCTTTTGCTACCATTACTGCTGGGGTCTTTTGGGGTCTGTCTCTCCCACCTTTCGATACCATTACTGCTGGGGTCTTTTGGGGTCTTTCTCTCCCACCTTTCACTACCATTACTGCTGGGGCCTTTTGGGGTCTGTCTCTCCCACTTTTCACTACCATTACTGCTGGGGTCTTTTGGGGTCTGTCTCTCCCACCTTTCACTACCATTACTGCTCGGGTCTTTTGGGGTCTTTCTCTCCCGCCTTTCACTACCATTACTGCTGGGGTCTTTTGGGGTCTGTCTCTCCCACCTTTCACTACCATTACTGCTGGGGTCTTTTGGGGTCTGTCACTCCCACCTTTCGCTACCATTACTGCTGGGGTCTTTTGGGGTCTGTCACTCCCACCTTTCGCTACCATTACTGCTGGGGTCTTTTGGGGTCTGTCTCTCCCATTTTTCGCTACCATTACTGCTGGGGTCTTTTGGGGTCTGTCTCTCCCATCTTTCGCTACCATTACTGCTGGGGTCTTTTGGGGTCTGTCTCTCCCATCTTTCGCTACCATTACTGCTGGGGTCTTTTGGGGTCTTTCTCTCCCACCTTTCGCTACCATTACTGCTGGGGTCTTTTGGGGTCTTTCTCTCCCACCTTTCGCTACCATTACTGCTGGGGTCTTTTGGGGTTTGTCTCTCCCATCTTTCGCTACCATTACTGCTGGGGTCTTTTGGGGTCTGTCTCTCCCACCTTTCGCTACCATTACTGCTGGGGTCTTTTGGGGTCTTTCTCTCCCGCCTTTCACTACCATTACTGCTGGGGTCTTTTGGGGTCTGTCTCTCCCACCTTTCACTACCATTACTGCTGGGGTCTTTTGGGGTCTTTCTCTCCCACCTTTCACTACCATTACTGCTGGGGTCTTTTGGGGTCTTTCTCTCCCACCTTTCACTACCATTACTGCTGGGGTCTTTCTCTCCCACCTTTCGCTACCATTACTGCTGGGGTCTTTTGGGGTCTTTCGCTCCCACTTTTCACTACCATTACTGCTGGGGTCTTTTGGGGTCTGTCTCTCCCACCTTTCACTACCATTACTGCTGGGGTCTTTTGGGGTCTTTCTCTCCCACCTTTCACTACCATTCCTGCTGGGGTCTTTCTCTCCCACCTTTCGCTACCATTACTGCTGGGGCCTTTTGGGGTCTGTCACTCCCACCTTTCGCTACCATTACTGCTGGGGTCTTTTGGGGTCTGTCTCTCCCATTTTTCGCTACCATTACTGCTGGCGTCTTTTGGGGTCTTTCTCTCCCACCTTTCGCTACCATTACTGCTGGGGTCTTTTGGGGTCTGTCTCTCCCATCTTTCGCTACCATTACTGCTGTGGTCTTTTGGGGTCTTTCTCTCCCACCTTTCACTACCATTTCTGCTTGGGTGTTTTGGGGTCTGTCACTCCCACCTTTCGCTACCATTACTGCTGGGGTCTTTTGGGGTCTTTCTCTCCCACCTTTCACTACCATTACTGCTGGGGTCTTTTGGGGTCTGTCTCTCCCACCTTTCGCTACCATTACTGCTGGGGTCTTTTGGGGTCTTTCTCTCCCACCTTTCACTACCATTACTGCTTGGGTGTTTTGGGGTCTGTCACTCCCACCTTTCGCTACCATTACTGCTGGGGTCTTTTGGGGTCTTTCTCTCCCACCTTTCGCTACCATTACTGCTGGGGTCTTTTGGGGTCTTTCTCTCCCACCTTTCGCTACCATTACTGCTGGGGTCTTTCTCTCCCACCTTTCGCTACCATTACTGCTGGGGTCTTTTGGGGTCTGTCTCTCCCACCTTTCACTACCATTACTGCTTGGGTGTTTTGGGGTCTGTCTCTCCCACCTTTCGCTACCATTACTGCTGGGGTCTTTTGGGGTCTTTCTCTCCCACCTTTCACTACCATTACTGCTGGTGTGTTTTGGGGTCTTTCTCTCCCACCTTTCGCTACCATTACTGCTGGGGTCTTTTGGGGTCTGTCACTCCCACCTTTCGCTACCATTACTGCTGGGGTCTTTTGGGGTCTTTCTCTCCCACCTTTCACTACCATTACTGCTGGTGTGTTTTGGGGTCTTTCTCTCCCACCTTTCGCTACCATTACTGCTGGGGTCTTTTGGGGTCTGTCACTCCCACCTTTCGATACCATTACTGCTGGGGTCTTTTGGGGTCTTTCTCTCTAGCTTTGCATATCTAGAGTTTTTCTTATTCTTCTTTGGACTCTCGCTCAGTGACATTGGATGGAGACGTCTGTGATCAGTAATTTTCACATCTTGTCACAGATCCTCTGGGATTTGTCTCTGGTGACTGCGCTGTTCACACACAGGAATATGCTGTGCTCTACCCCTCCATTGTAGCTCTGGCAGGATGTTGAGGGTCGTTGTCCTGCGGGAATGTGAACCTATGCCACAGTCTCAAGTCTTTTGCAGCCTCTAACAGGTTTTCTACAGGATTGTCCTCCATTCATCTTCCCATCACCTCTGACCAGCTTCCCTGCCTCTGCTGAAGAAAAGCCTCCTCACAGCAGGATGCTTCCTCCGCCATGTGTGACGGTGGGGATAGTGTTTTCAGGGCGATGTGCAGTGTTAGTTTTCCACCACACATAGCGATTTGCATTTAGTCCCAAAAGTTCTACTTTGGTCTCATCTGACAACAGCACCTTCTTCCACATGTTAGCTGTGTCCATCTATTTAGCTATGTGTCTGCCTCACCGTCTATCTTCTTTCAGTGCTGGTTTGTTTGATTTCCTAGTGATTTTCTTCTTACTGCGATGAATGCTATTATTGCCGGTTACATGTTAATGAAATAATTTTATGAAGTGGCCGTCCAATAACCAGGCATCTTTTTCCTCCGTACCAGTGACCTGCTATAGTTTACTCATGAGGTAATTATGAGGCAACAGTAATATAATAAGGTAGTAGTTAGGTGGTTCTGAGGTAATAATAAGGTAATAGTAACAAAATGAGGTTCTACCAAGGTAATAAAGAGTTTGTAGTTAGTTACTGTAAAGGGATCCTGTCAGCAGGATTGTCCACAGTAAGCTACACACAGATGGGCAAGGTCATCTTGGAGCAGGACATTCTTTTTATTCTCCAGCAAGATGGCGCCACCAGCGCCAGTGCAATAGCAGCTATCGCAAGGGTTTGCAGAAGGTTTTTTTTTCCCCTTCAGTATGTATAGGTCAGCAGGCTGCATTATGAATACCTAATCAGAACACCATATAAAGACCCCCCAGAGGCCGCCCCGCAGCACGGGCATATCATTAACACAAAACTGAAAATAAAGATTACACAACAACCACAAGACGGATTTCATCCCCAGGTATCAGTGTAATCAGTATAACAGCACCGACCTGACACTGTGTGTGGGTTACTGTGCACAATCCTGCTGAAACGGGTACTTTAATGATGAGGTAATTAATAGGGATCTAGTGAGGTAATAATAACTTAGTTATGTATTAATGATGTAGTAGGAAAATAGTGCTATAGTAATAATATAATGAAGTAGTAGTGCGGTGACAATGAGGCAATAGTAAAATAGTAGTGAGATAATAATGAGGTATCAGTAATATAATGAGGTAATAGTGATGTCATGATGAGGTACTAGTAATATAATGAGGTAATAATGAGGTACTAGTAATATACTGAGGTAATAGTGAGGTAATGATGAGGTACTAATATAATGAAGTAGTAGTGCGGTGACAATGAGGTACTGGAATCATACAATGGTAGAGTTGGAAGGGACCTCCTGGTCATCTGGTCCAACCCCCTGCTCAAAGCAGGATTCACTAAATCATCTGACAGATGTCTGTCCAGCCTCTGTGTGAAGACTTCCATTGAAGGAGAACTCACCACCTCTCATGGCCGCCTGTCCCACTCATCGATCACCCTCACTGTCAAAAAAGTTTGTTCTAATATTTAATCTGTGTCTCCTCCCTTTCAGTTTCATCCCATTGCTTCTAGTCATTTTTGTACACTAATAATTCTAATACTAATGCGGTAGTAGTGAGATAATAATGAGGTACTAGTAATATAATGAGGTAGTAGTGGGGTAATAATGAGGCAATAGTAAAATAGTAGTGAGATAATAATGAGGTATCAGTAATATAATGAGGTAATAGTGATGTCATGATGAGGTACTAGTAATATAATGAGGTAGTAGTGAGGTACTAGTAATATAATGAGGTAGTAGTGAGGTAATGATGAGGTACTAATATAATGAGGTACTAGTAATATAATGAGGTAGTAGTGAGGTAATCATGAGGTACTAATATAATGAGGTAATAATGAGGTACTAGTGATATAATGAGGTAGTAGTGATGTTATGATGAGTATGCAAAGGAAAAAAGGGAAGGGGGAAAAATTCAGCTCACCAGTTAGAAGCAGAAGTCCTTCTGTGCAAGTTTGCTCAGTAACAAAAGTCTTGATTGACTCACAATGTAATTCATGCAAGGAGGTGCCTGGATCAGAGGCGTTATCCACAACAGAGACAAAAAAAAAAAGAAGTAAATCTCCAGCGTGAAACTTGGATAAAAGTTCAATTTATTTAGACAAATCCATTAAAATCCAGCAAATGATAGGGTACATGATACGACCAACGCGTTTCGACCTGTTAAGGTCTTAATCATGGTATGAGATGACATGATTAAGACCTTAACAGGTCGAAACTCGTTGGTCGTATCATGTACCCTATCATTTGCCGTACCACTATGAAATAAGGATTTTAATGGATTTGTCTAAATAAATTGAACTTTTATCCAAGTTTCACGCTGGGTATTTACTTCTTTTTTTTTCTCTGATGTTATGATGAGGTACTAGTAGTATAATGAGGTAATATTGATGTACTAGTAATATAGTAAGATAGTAGTAAGATAATAATGAGGTATCAGTTATATAATGAGGTAATAATGAGGTAGCAATGATATAATGAGGGCGAGAATAATTCTTCTCCTCCATTGATCCTGACTGTATCTGTGACCTGTGAAGGTTCCCGATTCATTGAGACGGCTTACCTGGATTCCGGAGTGGCAGGGAATTTTATCCAACAAGCAGTGGTAGACCGTTACCAGATCTCAGTTTGACAACTCCAGAATCCGTTGTTTGTATCATCTGTCAATGGGAGGCCCCTATCCAAAGCTGTTCGGGTGGTGTCCGAGCAAGTAGAGGACATTGTGTTCTATGTGCTCCCTAGTCTGTATCACCTACTTCTCCTGGGTCTTCTGTGGCTCCATGTGCATGAACCCGTCCTTATCTGGAGATCTGGAGAGGTGCTTCATTGGGGACAGTCTTGTCATAAGAAATGTCTTGTACTGGTATGACATGTTCGGCTGCCGGTCGCTCAGTCTTCTATCTCAGGATTACCATCCGCCTACTGGTCGTATGCTGATGTCTTCGACAAGAAGGAAGCTGAGATGCTACCTTCACATAAGCAGTACGACTGCCCTATATACCTGATTCTGGGATCCTCTCCTCGAGGTCACATCTACCCCCCCCCCCATCTCAGGCAGAGACCGTAGCCATATCCAAATATGTAAAAGGAGAATTTGGCAAGGGAAGTTATTCAGAATTCCTCTTCTCCGTCAGTAGTCGGCTTTTTCTTTGTCAAGAAAAATTATGGCACCCTCCAGCCTTGCATAGACTATAGAGGTCTTAATCAGATCACAGTTAAGAATAAGTATACGTTGCCGTTGATCATCGGAGTTGTTAGATCGCCTTAGTGGTGCCAGTATTTTTACTAAATTGGATCTGAGAGGAGCATACAATCTAGTCCGGATACGCCGAGGAGATGAATGGAAGATGGCTTTCAACCCCCGGGACTGTCATTGTGAGTACCGAGTCATGCCGTTTGGGCTCAGCAATGCCCCAGCTATCTTCCAAGAATTTCTGAACAACATCTTCCGAGACCTCCTTTATACTTGTGTCATGGTTTATGTGGATGATAACCTGGTCTTCTCTCCAGATGTGCTCTCTTATAGGCGGAACATTCACCAAGTACTGCAGCGGGTCATGGAGGATCAGCTGTACGCTAAATGTTAACAGTGCGTTTTTGAATAGTCTTCTCTGCCTTTCCTAGGGTGTGTCATCTCGGACACGGGCTTGAAGGTGGACCTGGAGAAAGTGTCTTCCATCCTTGAGTGGTCACACCCTTCTGGCGTTAAGGCAATCCAGCGATTCCTTGGGTTTGAAAATTACTACCTACAATTCATTCTGCATTTTTTGTTTCAGACTGCTCTCATCTCTGTCATGATCCGTAAGGGTCCGATCCAAAGGTATGGACTCCAGAGGCTAAAGATGCTTTTCTCTCTCTGAATCAGGCTTTTTTGTCTGTTCCAGTATTTTATCGAATGGAAGTGAACAAAAAATTCTTTTTGGAGGTAGATACTTTATCTTCTGGGGCCAGAGCAGTTCTCAACCAAAAGTCTTCTTCTAGCCATATGGTGACTTGCATTTTTTTCTCCAAGGCCTTCTCTGACCCGGAGCACAACTACTCAATTAGCGACCCCGAGTTGGGAATTAAGATGTCACTAGAGGAGTGGCGATACTGCCTCAAGAGATCAGTTCATCCGGTCACCATTTCTAGAGACCATAAGAACCTGGCTTAGCTGTAGTCCACACAAAGACTGAATCCACGCCAGGCCAGGTGGTAGCTATTTTTTGCCCGTATTGACTTTATTCTGCATTTTCGGCCAGCTGACAAGTACATCAAGGCTGATGCACTTTCTCGCTCCTTCCTGCCCACCGACCAAGTGGAGGAACCACAACTCATCATCAAGCGTCCAAAATGGTTACTGTAGTTTTGGTAAGTGTGTTCCAAATGCCTCCAGGAAAAACCTTGGTGTCAGAATTGGATAAGAGGCGTGTCCTGCAATGAGGGAACTCCTCCATGGCTGGCCATGCCGGGCAGAGAAAGACATTAGAGATCATCTAACGTCACTCGTTTTTGCCTGTCTCTCCTGTGCCTTCAACAAAACTCCCAGACAACTCCCATGCGTGGCGACTGATGATGAGCAAGTATACTCATTACTCGAGATTTCCGAGCATGCTCAGGTGATCTCCGAGTATTTTGGGCGTGCTCGGAGATTGTTTGTGTCTCCGCAGCTGCATGATTTGTGGCTGATAGACAGCCTGACTACATGTGGGGATTGCCTATTTGTGGCGACTCCTATCATTTCCTGTATCCTCGGCGCCTTGGAGGCATATCGCCATGGGGAT
The DNA here is from genome assembly GCF_051348905.1 of Ranitomeya variabilis. NCBI lineage: Eukaryota > Metazoa > Chordata > Amphibia > Anura > Dendrobatidae > Ranitomeya > Ranitomeya variabilis. The sequence continues at coordinate 1,158,811,476 of NC_135232.1, forward strand.
TCCGGATCTCACTATGTCCTCTGGCTGCTCCGTCATTTGGGTAGTGGTGGATCACTTCTCAAAAAATGGCTCAGTTTACCTCATTGCCGGGCCTCTCTTCAGCTTTGGAGCTTGCGAAGAGGGAGGCAACCTGGTTCTGGTCATCTGCCTGAGGCACTTCATGAATGCGCATCATGACGGCTGGATCAAGCTCTTACGATAGGTGGAGTTTTCCTATAACAATCACGTGAGTCTTCTGCAAGCTTTCCATTCTTTACTGTCTTTGGGCAATAACCAGGAATTCCTCTTCTGGTGTCGGCAGCTTCTGGCATACCGGCAGCTGATGCTCTCATTTTGAATTTCTTGAAGATATGGGAGGACACCAAAGCTACTCTAGTGAGATCGTCTGAGCCTATGAAGAAGTATGCAGATAAGAGTTGCTTAGATCCGTCTTGTTCTCGTCCAGGGGACAAGGTGTGGCTATCTTCTAACTACATCTGTCTCAAGATCCCATACTACAAGTTGGGCCGTTGCTTCAGCTGTCCCTTTGAGGTCATCAAACAAACTAGCACCGTCTCTTATAAGTTGAAGCAGCCAGCCTTTTTATGAATACCCAATTCCTTCCATGTGTCCCTCCTGAAGCAGGCTATCTCGAGTCCCCTCTTCAAGAATCCTGGTGTTACGCCTGCTCCCACCCTCAGAGGGTGTTTTCGAGGTGAAGAGTATCCTAGCCTTGAAGAAGGTGAGTGGAAAAATATTTTTGGTTGATTGGAAGAGATTTGGCCCTGAAGAAAGGTCTTGGAAGCCCAAACAAAATATTCATGCTCCACTTCTTCTACAAAAATTCCTTGCAGGCTTTAAGAAGAGAGGGCATAAGGGGGGTACTGTTATAGCAGCGCCGACGCCCCTACACATGTCTCCTTCCTCTTTTCAGCAGGGACGCCGGCGTGTTTACGCAACTCCCCACGCTGCTCTGATCCTCACAGTCTCTGCCTCCACTCAGGGCCTGCGCATAGCATACAGGTCTCCTGGTAGAATGCTAAGGGCTCGTGCTCCATACATCTTAAAGGGTCCGCGTGCTTCTGCAAATGTCCCCAGCCAATGGCTGGGAAACATTAGGTATTTAAGGCACCCTCCCCAGTTGGGAGGTACCGTAGGAACATTAGTATAAAAGTTTAGTCTTGTTACCTAGTTGTAAGGTCCCTGTATCTGTGCTCTCTGAATTTGACCCTGTCCATCCTGTCTGTACTTGTTCCTGTCCGTCCTGCTTTAACCCATTCCTGAGTCCGCCCTGTCTGCACCTTAGCCTAACCCACCTTGTCCGTACCTGTTCTGCTTCCCACACCTGTCCAGTTTGAAGCAGCATCGGCGAACCCGCACCGGAGTCCATCCTGTGTTTCTGTACCTATCCTACTCATGCCTGATCCCGCATTTGTTCACCAGCCGCATTATTCCTGTCAACCAGTTTGTGGCTGGTCTTGCTTCCCTGCCCCTTTGGAGGTCAGCTGCCACATCTCCTAGGCCTGTCCTAAAGTAGCACCTAGCATCCACCTGGGTTCAATTCTTACCACACCATCAGGAGCTTTAGTGAAATACCAGGTGGTCGCTTAGTTATGCCCCTTCAGGCTCTCCAGAGACTGTGGTACAGTGCTTCCACAACCACGTGCATAACCACTAGTAATATAATGAGGTAGTAATGAGGTAATACTGTGGTAGCAATGATAAAATGAGGTAATATTGAGATAATAATGAGGTACTAGTCATATAGTGAGGTAGTAGTGAGGTAATTATGAGGTAATAGTAATATAATAATGTAGTAGTGAGATAATAATGAGGTACTAGTGATATAATGAGGTAGTAGTGAAATAACAATTTCCTACTCCTACACTACCTCTTCATCTCGCCCCCCTCTCTATTGGTGTCCCTCAAGGCTCTGTCCTAGGACCCTTACTCTTCTCAATCTATACCCTTGGCCTGGGACAACTCATAAAGTCCTATGGTTGCAGTACCATCTATATGCAGACAACATTCTGATCTACCGTACCTCTCTGGCCCAGATGTCACCTCTCTGCTCTACAGAATCCCAGAATGTCTATCAGCCATATCCTCCTTATTTTCCTCTCGCTTCCTCAAGCTCAATGTGGACAAAACTGAACTAATTATCTTTCCTCCATCTCGCATATCTTCCCTACCTGATCTATCTATCACAATAAATTAAATCACACTTTCCCCTGTTTCGAAAATCCACTGTCTCGGAGTAACCCTTGACTCTGCCCTGTCCTTCAAACCGCACATCCAAGCTCTCGCCACCTCCTGTCGCCTCCAGCTCAAAAATATTTCCAGAATTCGTCCTTTCCTCAACCCTCACTCTACCAAAATGCTTGTGCATGCCCTAATCATCTCCCACCTCGACTACTGCAACATCCTCCTCTGTGGCTTACCTTCTAACACTCTCGCACCTTTCCAGTCCGTCCTTAACTCTGCTGCCCGACTAATTCATCTCTCGCCTCGCAACACCCCTGCTTCCCCTCTTTGCAAATCCCTTCACTGGCTCACAATTTCCCAGCGTATCCAGTTTAAACTACTAACACTGACCTACAAAGCCATCCATAACCTTTCTCCTCCGTATATTTCCAAACTAATCTCTCAATATCTTCCCTCACTTAATCTCTAGTCCTCCCAAGACCTCCTTCTCTCCTCCACACTTATTCGCTCCTAACCCAATCGCCTCCAAGACTTCTTCCGAATATCTCCCATCCTCTGGAATTCTGTGCCCCAACACGGCTGGTTATCCACCACATTTGGATCCTTCAAAAGAAACCTGAAAACCCACCTCTTCAAGAAAGCTTTCAACCTGTAATGACCACACGGCCACCTCAACACCATCAGAGCTACTGCGACTAGGGTTGAGCGACTTTCATTTTTTTAAGATCGAGTAGGGTTTTGGGAAACCCGATTTTGTCCAGAGTCGAGTCGAGTGCAGTCGGCCGATTATCGCTAAAAGTCGGGGATCGACCGAAACACGAAACCCAATGCAAGTCAATGGGGAAGCATAGTCGGCAGTGAGTGGAGGCCAGGAAAACACCTACAGTGCCCATTTTAATGCCAAAAACATCCATTCTTGTTTCTGAAGCTTGCCAATCTTAATTAACTGTATAATAATAGTTGGGCATAGGGAATTGGGGGAAAGTTGTGGGGGGAGTAGGGCTGGCTCAAGTTTTTCGTGGGCCCAGGAAATGCGGACTACGTCACGGCGGTGTTGCAGGGAAAGGTAAGTATTTAAAAGTTGCAAGTGCTGTGATCCTGAGCAAGCAGGGGGGGCCCACTCGTTCGCATTGCCACTGGCACAGGGCCCCTCAAAGTACGGCGGTGTGTTTGCATGGCGGGGGCGCCTCCCACCAGCAGCGACACTTTTGCGTACTCTGAGGGGCCCTGTGCCAGTGACGTCGCCAACGAGTATGCCCCCCCACCTGATGAAGGAACCTGCACTTTCATCTGCACCTTCCTCTTTGTCCCTGTGTAAGGTGGTATAACATGCGGGAAGGGGAACCTTACTTTCAGCAGGGACAGATTCTGGCTGTGTAGAGTACAAGGGGAATGTAGTGGTCTAGGTCAATGTACCAGCAGACTCATTTAGCAGTGGCTGGGCAATGGGCAGGATGAGGAGGAAACAGATATAGGGCCAAAGAATAAAGTAGGCTACATGCAGTTCAAAATTGGTAACAGGACTAAACAGGCGGCATTGCTTTGTTCAGTGGAGTAGCAAACCCAAGAGCAGCAGACACTGTTTCAAGGGCCTAACCACACTAGTAGGCCAAATGCAGTTTAATATCTGATAGTATAGGGCGAAAGCCAGAATGTGGAAGCTCAGCTTTGTTCAGTTGAGGACAACACCAGGGAGGGGCAGACACCTTTAGTAGGCCGGAAAAGCCTATTGCATTTTTTAAAATGGTAATTTGGAGCAGAAGGTTGAAGCTCAGCTTTATTTAGTTGAGGGCAACACCAGGGAGGGGCAGAAGCCGTTAGTAGGCCCTAACCACCATTTTTTTTTTTTTTAAAACCACTTAATGAGAGCCGGAAGGTTGAAGCTCAGCTTTATTTAGTTGAGGACAACACCAGGGAGGGGCAGAAGCCGTTAGTAGGCCCTAACCACCATTTTTTTTTAAAAACCACATAATGAGAGCCGGAAGGTTGAAGCTCAGCTTTATTTAGTTGAGGACAACACCAGGGAGGGGCAGAAGCCGTTAGTAGGCCCTAACCACCATTTTTTTTTTAAAACCACTTAATGAGAGCCGGAAGGTTGAAGCTCAGCTTTATTTAGTTGAGGACAACACCAGGGAGGGGCAGAAGCCGTTAGTAGGCCCTAACCACCATTTTTTTTTTTTTTAAAACCACATAATGAGAGCCGGAAGGTTGAAGCTCAGCTTTATTTAGTTGAGGACAACACCAGGGAGGGGCAGAAGCCGTTAGTAGGCCCTAACCACCATTTTTTTTTTAAAACCACTTAATGAGAGCCGGAAGGTTGAAGCTCAGCTTTATTTAGTTGAGGACAACACCAGGGAGGGGCAGAAGCCGTTAGTAGGCCCTAACCACCATTTTTTTTTTAAAACCACTTAATGAGAGCCGGAAGGTTGAAGCTCAGCTTTATTTAGTTGAGGACAACACCAGGGAGGGGCAGAAGCCGTTAGTAGGCCCTAACCACCATTTTTTTTTTTTAAACCACATAATGAGAGCCGGAAGGTTGAAGCTCAGCTTTATTTAGTTGAGGACAACACCAGGGAGGGGCAGAAGCCGTTAGTAGGCCCTAACCACCATTTTTTTTTTTTTTAAAACCACATAATGAGAGCCGGAAGGTTGAAGCTCAGCTTTATTTAGTTGAGGACAACACCAGGGAGGGGCAGAAGCCGTTAGTAGGCCCTAACCACCATTTTTTTTTTAAAACCACTTAATGAGAGCCGGAAGGTTGAAGCTCAGCTTTATTTAGTTGAGGACAACACCAGGGAGGGGCAGAAGCCGTTAGTAGGCCCTAACCACCATTTTTTTTTTAAAACCACTTAATGAGAGCCGGAAGGTTGAAGCTCAGCTTTATTTAGTTGAGGACAACACCAGGGAGGGGCAGAAGCCGTTAGTAGGCCCTAACCACCATTTTTTTTTTAAAACCACTTAATGAGAGCCGGAAGGTTGAAGCTCAGCTTTATTTAGTTGAGGACAACACCAGGGAGGGGCAGAAGCCGTTAGTAGGCCCTAACCACCATTTTTTTTTTTTAAACCACATAATGAGAGCCGGAAGGTTGAAGCTCAGCTTTATTTAGTTGAGGACAACACCAGGGAGGGGCAGAAGCCGTTAGTAGGCCCTAACCACCATTTTTTTTTTTTTTAAAACCACTTAATGAGAGCCGGAAGGTTGAAGCTCAGCTTTATTTAGTTGAGGACAACACCAGGGAGGGGCAGAAGCCGTTAGTAGGCCCTAACCACCATTTTTTTTTTTTAAACCACATAATGAGAGCCGGAAGGTTGAAGCTCAGCTTTATTTAGTTGAGGACAACACCAGGGAGGGGCAGAAGCCGTTAGTAGGCCCTAACCACCATTTTTTTTTTTAAAACCACATAATGAGAGCCGGAAGGTTGAAGCTCAGCTTTATTTAGTTGAGGGCAACACCAGGGAGGGGCAGAAGCCGTTAGTAGGCCCTAACCAAAGTTGAAGGCCAAATGCAGTTTAATTTCTGATACTATAGGCCGAAAGCCAGAAGGTGGAAGTTCCGATTTAGACAGTGGAGGACAATTTGAATTAGGGACTGCAGACAGACTTAGTAGGCTGTCCCCTGTGGACCATGCATCCACCACATTAACCCATTGCGCCGTAATGGACACGTAATCTTCCGTGGCCATGCCTACAGGTCCATGCGTCTGTTGTCAGGTGCACCTTTGTACTCACAGATTGCCAGAGTGCATGGACAATGCGGTCTTCTACATGCTGGTGGAGGGTTGGGATGGCTTTTCTCGCAAAAGAAGTGTCGACTGGTTAGCTTGTAGCGTGGTACAGCGTAGTCCATCATGGCCTTATTAATAGTAAATAAAATATATAACTAGGCTCTATGAACTTTTAAATAGGTTCCAGGGGTACACGGGCAGCATTGGTGTGGTCAGTGGAGGAGTATTGCAAGTAGGGGCTGCAGACAGGCTATCAAAGGCCTAAAATAACAAACAGTAGGCAGTCATGGCAGTTTTACATCGGTTACATGGATACACAGGCAGGCACTCCAGGCAGCATTGTGCTCAGTGGAGGAGTATTGCAAGTAGGGGCCGCAGACAGGCTATCAAAGGCCTAAAATAACAAACAGTAGGCAGTCATGGCAGTTTTACATCGGTTACATGGATACACAGGCAGGCACTCCAGGCAGCATTGTGGTCAGTGGAGGAGTATTGCAAGTAGGGGCCGCAGACAGGCTATCAAAGGCCTAAAATAACAAACAGTAGGCAGTCATGGCAGTTTTACATCGGTTACATGGATACACAGGCAGCTAGGTGGTGAGTGGAGGAGTATTTAAAGTAAGGACCGCAGACAGGCTATCAAAGGCCTAACATAACAAACAATAGGCTCATGGCAGTTTTACAGCGGTTACATGGATACACGGGCAGGCAGCTTGGTGCTGAGTGGAGGAGTATTTAAAGTATGGACCGCAGACAGGCTTCGAAGGCCTAACACAATAAAATGGGCTGGCTGTAGGCACTTTAAAATTGGTTCCAGGGGTACACGGGCAGCAGTGGTCTGGTCAGTGGAGGCCTAGTGGAAGGAGGGACCGCAGACAGGCTTCGAAGGCCTAACACAATAAAATGGGCTGGCTGTAGGCACTTTAAAATTGGTTCCAGGGGTACACGGGCAGCAGTGGTCTGGTCAGTGGAGGCCTAGTGGAAGTATGGACCGCAGACAGGCTTCGAAGGCCTAACACAATAAAATGGGCTGACTGTAGGCACTTTAAAATTTGTTCCAGGGGTACACGGGCAGCAGTGGTCTGGTCAGTGGAGGACTAGTGGAAGTATGGACCGCAGACAGGCTTCGAAGGCCTAACACAATAAAATGGGCTGGCTGTAGGCACTTTAAAATTGGTTCCAGGGGTACACGGGCAGCAGTGGTCTGGTCAGTGGAGGCCTAGTGGAAGTATGGACCGCAGACAGGCTTCGAAGGCCTAACACAATAAAATGGGCTGGCTGTAGGCACTTTAAAATTGGTTCCAGGGGTACACGGGCAGCAGTGGTCTGGTCAGTGGAGGCCTAGTGGAAGGAGGGACCGCAGACAGGCTTCGAAGGCCTAACACAATAAAATGGGCTGGCTGTAGGCACTTTAAAATTGGTTCCAGGGGTACACGGGCAGCAGTGGTCTGGTCAGTGGAGGACTAGTGGAAGTATGGACCGCAGACAGGCTTCGAAGGCCTAACACAATAAAATGGGCTGGCTGTAGGCACTTTAAAATTGGTTCCAGGGGTACACGGGCAGCAGTGGTCTGGTCAGTGGAGGACTAGTGGAAGGAGGGAGCGCAGAAAGGCTTCAAAGGCCTAAAATAACAAACAATAGGCTCATGGCAGTTTTACAGCGGTTACATGGATACACGGGCAGGCAGCTTGGTGGTCAGTGGAGGAGTAGGGACCGCAGACAGGCTATCAAAGGCCTAAAATAACAAACAATAGGCTCATGGCAGTTTTACAGCGGTTACATGGATACACGGGCAGGCAGCTTGGTGCTGAGTGGAGGAGTAGTGCAAGGAGTGTCTGTCCCAGTACTCCCAAAATATAAATAGATGTTAATGTCTCGCAAAACAACCAAAACAAAAAAAAAGATGGCATACTTAGGTACAGGGGTGGGCTCATCTGCTGTGTTTCTGACATAGTAATTTGGCAGTAACTATTTAATGGTGCCAATATAGGACACAGACACAGACTACTTTAAGTTGCATCATAGATGTCTACAAATTTGTATTGTCAGTGCCAGACATTGAATGATGTCAGCGAATAGACTAAAGATTGGTGGAGCTGTGCGACATAATTTTGCACGTAGTAGAGCCCAGTTTGAGCTGGGGTAGGGGGGAACTCTCTTGAGGCCGGCGGGACCGCCCCAGGGCCACTCATGTTACAACGGTGTGTCTGACGTTGGGTGCGCACCACCACCGCCAGAGACACTACATTGTACTATGAGGGACCCAGTAGCAATGCCGTCAACCAAAAGCGAGCACACCCACCTCTTCAGACAAACAGCAGTCTCACGGGTGCTTGCGCCAAGTCGCGATACCACGGCCCCGTGTGGGGAGTTTGGCCATTTAGGGAGGTGTAAACATGTCGTATGCTGTACAATCTGCAGCAGCAAATTAGACATTAGAAAAGTAATTCACAGGCAAGAGCTTTTCATAGGAAAGCTAGGTGTCGGCCGGGCAAGGTGGGGCAAAAGATTTTGAAATCCAGTTGTGGTTCATTTTAATGAATGTTAGATCGTCAACATTTTGGGTAGCCAGACGAGTCCTTTTTTCGGTTAATATTGACCCTGCAGCACTGAATACTCTTTCTGATAGGACACTTGCTGCCGGGCAAGCAAGCTCCTGCAATGCATATTCTGCCAATTCTGGCCAGGTGTCTAATTTGGAGGCCCAGTAATCAAATGGGAATGACGGTTGAGGGAGAACATCGATAAGGGATGAAAAATAGTTAGTAACCATACTGGACAAATGTTGTCTCCTGTCACTTTCAATTGATGCAGCAGTACCTGTCCTGTCTGCGGTCATAGCAAAATCACTCCACAACCTGGTCAGAAAACCCCTCTGTCCAACGCCACTTCTGATGTGTGCACCCCTAACACTCCTAGTCTGCTGCCCCCTGGAGCTCGTGTGAGAACGATCACGTGCGCTGTGTGCTGGGAATGCCTGAAGCAAACGGTCAACAAGAGTTGATTGTTTGGTTGCTAATATTAGTTCCAAGTTCTCATGTGGCATAATATTTTGCAATTTGCCTTTATAGCGTGGATCAAGGAGGCAGGCCAACCAGTAATCGTCATCGTTCATCATTTTCGTAATGCGTGTGTCCCTTTGTAGGATACGTAAGGCATAATCCGCCATGTGGGCCAAAGTTCCACTTGTCAAATCTCCGGTTGTGATTGGTTGAGGGGCAGTTGCAGGCAAATCTACGTCACTTGTGTCCCTCAAAAAACCAGAACCCGGCCGTGACACGCAACCAATTTCCTGTGCCCCCGTGAAAGTTTCCGCATTAAAAATATACTCATCCCCATCATCCTCCTCGTCCTCCACCTCCTCTTCGCCCGCTACCTCGTCCTGTACACTGCCCTGACCAGACAATGGCTGACTGTCATCAAGGCTTCCCTCTTCCTCTGGTGCAGACGCCTGCTCCTTTATGTGCGTCAAACTTTGCATCAGCAGACGCATTAGGGGGATGCTCATGCTTATTACGGCGTTGTCTGCACTAACCAGCCGTGTGCATTCCTCAAAACACTGAAGGACTTGACACATGTCTTGTATCTTCGACCACTGCACACCTGACAACTCCATGTCTGCCATCCTACTGCCTGCCCGTGTATCCTCCCACAAATAAATAACAGCACGCCTCTGTTCGCACAGTCTCTGAAGCATGTGCAGTGTTGAGTTCCACCTTGTTGCAACGTCTATGATTAGGCGATGCTGGGGAAGGTTCAAAGACCGCTGATAGGTCTGCATACGGCTGGCGTGTACAGGCGAACGTCGGATATGTGAGCAAAGTGCACGCACTTTGAGGAGCAGGTCGGAGAACCCAGGATAAGTTTTCAATAAGCACTGCACCACCAGGTTTAAGGTGTGAGCCAGGCAAGGAATGTGTTTCAGTTGGGAAAGGGAGATGGCAGCCATGAAATTCCTTCCGTTATCACTCACTACCTTGCCTGCCTCAAGATCTACTGTGCCCAGCCACGACTGCGTTTCTTGTTGCAAGAACTCGGACAGAACTTCCGCGGTGTGTCTGTTGTCGCCCAAACACTTCATAGCCAATACAGCCTGCTGACGCTTGGCAGTAGCTGGCCCATAATGGGACAACTGGTGTGCAACAGTGTCATCTGCCGATGGAGTGGTTGGCCGACTGCGTTCTGTGGAAGAGCTGTAGCTTCTGCAGGAGGACGAGGAGGAGGAGGAGGGGGTGCGAACGCCTACAGCCAACTGTTTCCTAGACCGTGGGCTAGGCACAACTGTCCCTAAATTGATGTCGCCTGTGGACCCTGCATCCACCACATTCACCCAGTGTGCCGTGATGGACACATAACGTCCCTGGCCATGCCTACTGGTCCATGCATCTGTAGTCAGGTGCACCTTTGTACTCACAGATTGCCTGAGTGCATGGACGATGCGCTGTTTAACATGCTGGTGCAGGGCTGGGATGGCTTTTCTGGAAAAAAAGTGTCGACTGGGTAGCTCGTATCGTGGTTCAGCGTACTCCATCAGGGCTTTGAAAGCTTCGCTTTCAACTAACCGGTAGGGCATCATCTCTAACGAGATTAGTCTAGCTATGTGGGCGTTAAAACCCTGTGTACGCGGATGCGAGGATAAGTACTTCCTTTTTCTAACCAGAGTCTCATGTAGGGTGAGCTGGACTGGAGAGCTGTAGATCGTGGAACTTTCGGGTGTGCCGGTGGACATGGCAGACTGAGAGACGGTTGGAGACGGTATTGTTTCCGCCGGTGCCCTACATGCAATATTTCCTCCTACAAAACTGGTGATTCCCTGACCCTGACTGCTTTTGGCTGGCAAAGAAACCTGCACAGATACTGCCGGTGGTGCGGAAAATGGTGGCCTTACAGTGACGGAAGGGATGTTGCGTTGCTGACTAGCTTCATTGGCCGAGGGTGCTACAACCTTGAGGGACGTTTGGTAGTTAGTCCAGGCTTGAGAATGCATGGTGGTTAAGTGTCTATGCATGCAACTAGTATTTAGACTTTTCAGATTCTGACCTCTGCTTAAGCTAGTTGAACATTTTTGACAGATGACTTTGCGCTGATCAGTTGGATGTTGTTTAAAAAAATGCCAGACTGCACTCTTCCTAGACTCTGATCCCTTTTCAGGGATTGCAGACTGAGCTTTAACCGGATGGCAACGCTGTGCTCCAACAGGTTTTGGCTTTGACACGCGTTTTGGTCCAGATACGGGCCCGGCAGATGGAACCTGTTGCGATGTTGATGCCTGCTGCGGCCCCTCCTCCACCTCCGCTTCTGAACTACTGCCGCCTGCACCCTGTTCCCCCAATGGCTGCCAATCGGGGTCAATAACTGGGTCATCTATTACCTCCTCTTCGAGCTCGTGTGCAACTTCGTCTGTGTCACTGTGTCGGTCGGTGGTATAGCGTTCGTGGCGGGGCAACATAGTCTCATCAGGGTCTGATTGTGGATCTGTACCCTGAGAGGGCAATGTGGTGGTCTGAGTCAAAGGAGCAGCATAGTACTCTGGCTGTGGCTGTGCATCAGTGCACTCCATGTCAGAATATACTTGTAATGGGCATGGCCTGTTAAATGTTTCACTTTCTAAGCCAGGGACGGTATGTGTAAAGAGCTCCATGGAGTGACCCGTTGTGTCGCCTGCTGCATCCTTCTCTCTTGTTGTAGTTTTTGCTGAGGAGGACAAGGAAGCGACTTGTCCCTGACCGTGAACATCCACAAGCGACGCGCTGCTTTTACATTTACCAGTTTCGGAAGAGGAGGCAAAAGAGCTAGAGGCTGAGTCTGCAATGTAAGCCAAAACTTGCTGTTGCTGCTCCGCCTTTAAAAGCGGTTTTCCTACTCCCAGAAAAGAGAGCGTTCGAGGCCTTGTGTAGCCTGACGACGAAACTGGCTCCACAGCTCCAGACTTAGGTGGAATATTTTTATCCCCACGACCACCTGATGCTCCACTACCACTACCATCATTACCAGCTGACAATGAACGCCCACGACGACCTCTTGCACCAGACTTCCTCATTGTTTTAAAATCTTAACCAAAGTAACTTTATTTGTTGCTATCAAACAACTTACACGGTGAGCTATAACTTCAGTATGATTTCAATATCCCTTAACAGGTTGGTGAGACCACAAGGAAAATCAGGCACAATGTTACACACTCTGTTTTCTGTGGCACAAAATCACAGAGATGACACACACGCAGGACTGTCACTCAAGCACTAATGTCAATATTAATCTCCCACCTAATTTATTTATTTTTTTTTCTCAGGGAGACTTTAGAAACCAAATAATATTAAAAAAAAAAAAAAAAAAGGCTTTCTATGGCCCACAATTAGAGAGAGAGAGGTGGCACAACCAGGAGTCAAGACTGGCGCACAAGCTGAAAGGGCAATATTACTCTCCCACTGTTTTTTATGTTTTTTTTGTTTTTTTCAGGGAGACTTTAGAAACCAAATAATATTAAAAAAACCAAAAAAAAAAAAGGCTTTCTATGGCCCACTGAATGAGAGGGAGAGAGGTGGCACACCCAGGAGTCAAGACTGGCACACAAGCTGAAAGGGCAATATTACTCTCCCACTGTTTTTTTATGTATTTTTTGTTTTTTCAGGGAGACTTTAGAAACCCAATAATATTTAAAAAAAAAAATAAATAGGCTTTCTATGGCCCACTGAATGAGAGGGAGAGAGGTGACACACCCAGGAGTCAAGACTGGCACACAAGCTGAAAGGGCAATATTACTCTCCCACTGTTTTTTTAGGTTTTTTTTTTTTTTTCAGGGAGAATTAGAAACCAAATAATATTAAAAAAAAAAAAAAAATAGGCTTTCTATGGCCCACTGAATGAAAGGGAGAGAGGTGGCACACCCAGGAGTCAAGACTGGCACACAAGCTGAAAGGGCAATATTACTCTCCCACTGTTTTTTTATGTATTTTTTGTTTTTTCAGGGAGACTTTAGAAACCCAATAATATTTAAAAAAAAAAATAAATAGGCTTTCTATGGCCCACTGAATGAGAGGGAGAGAGGTGGCACACCCAGGAGTCAAGACTGGCACACAAGCTGAAAGGGCAATATTACTCTCCCACTGTTTTTTTAGGTTTTTTTTTTTTTTTCAGGGAGAATTAGAAACCAAATAATATTAAAAAAAAAAAAAATAGGCTTTCTATGGCCCACTGAATGAAAGGGAGAGAGGTGGCACACCCAGGAGTCAAGACTGGCACACAAGCTGAAAGGGCAATATTACTCTCCCACTGTTTTTTTAGGTTTTTTTTTTTTTTTCAGGGAGAATTAGAAACCAAATAATATTAAAAAAAAAAAAAAAATAGGCTTTCTATGGCCCACTGAATGAAAGGGAGAGAGGTGGCACACCCAGGAGTCAAGACTGGCACACAAGCTGAAAGGGCAATATTACTCTCCCACTGTTTTTTTATGTATTTTTTGTTTTTTCAGGGAGACTTTAGAAACCCAATAATATTTAAAAAAAAAAATAAATAGGCTTTCTATGGCCCACTGAATGAGAGGGAGAGAGGTGGCACACCCAGGAGTCAAGACTGGCACACAAGCTGAAAGGGCAATATTACTCTCCCACTGTTTTTTTAGGTTTTTTTTTTTTTTCAGGGAGACTTTAGAAACCAAATAATATTAAAAAAAAAAAAAAAAAAAAAAAAATAGGCTTGCTATAGCCCACTGAATGAGAGATAGCACACACAGCAGTGGCACACAAGCCCTTACTGAGGCCAATATTTTTCTCCCACTGATTGATGTAGTGTTTTTGTGTTGAGGTAGAATTTAGAACACAAATCACGGAAAAAATAAATAGGCTTTCTATGGCCCACTGAATGAAAGGGAGAGAGGTGGCACACCCAGGAGTCAAGACTGGCACACAAGCTGAAAGGGCAATATTACTCTCCCACTGTTTTTTTATGTATTTTTTGTTTTTTCAGGGAGACTTTAGAAACCCAATAATATTTAAAAAAAAAAATAAATAGGCTTTCTATGGCCCACTGAATGAGAGGGAGAGAGGTGGCACACCCAGGAGTCAAGACTGGCACACAAGCTGAAAGGGCAATATTACTCTCCCACTGTTTTTTTAGGTTTTTTTTTTTTTTTCAGGGAGAATTAGAAACCAAATAATATTAAAAAAAAAAAAAATAGGCTTTCTATGGCCCACTGAATGAAAGGGAGAGAGGTGGCACACCCAGGAGTCAAGACTGGCACACAAGCTGAAAGGGCAATATTACTCTCCCACTGTTTTTTTATGTATTTTTTGTTTTTTCAGGGAGACTTTAGAAACCCAATAATATTTAAAAAAAAAAATAAATAGGCTTTCTATGGCCCACTGAATGAGAGGGAGAGAGGTGGCACACCCAGGAGTCAAGACTGGCACACAAGCTGAAAGGGCAATATTACTCTCCCACTGTTTTTTTAGGTTTTTTTTTTTTTTCAGGGAGACTTTAGAAACCAAATAATATTAAAAAAAAAAAAAAAAAAAAAAAAATAGGCTTGCTATAGCCCACTGAATGAGAGATAGCACACACAGCAGTGGCACACAAGCCCTTACTGAGGCCAATATTTTTCTCCCACTGATTGATGTAGTGTTTTTGTGTTGAGGTAGAATTTAGAACACAAATCACGGAAAAAATAAATAGGCTTTCTATGGCCCACTGAATGAAAGGGAGAGAGGTGGCACACCCAGGAGTCAAGACTGGCACACAAGCTGAAAGGGCAATATTACTCTCCCACTGTTTTTTTATGTATTTTTTGTTTTTTCAGGGAGACTTTAGAAACCCAATAATATTTAAAAAAAAAAATAAATAGGCTTTCTATGGCCCACTGAATGAGAGGGAGAGAGGTGGCACACCCAGGAGTCAAGACTGGCACACAAGCTGAAAGGGCAATATTACTCTCCCACTGTTTTTTTAGGTTTTTTTTTTTTTTTCAGGGAGAATTAGAAACCAAATAATATTAAAAAAAAAAAAAAAAAAAAAAAATAGGCTTGCTATAGCCCACTGAATGAGAGATAGCACACACAGCAGTGGCACACAAGCCCTTACTGAGGCCAATATTTTTCTCCCACTGATTGATGTAGTGTTTTTGTGTTGAGGTAGAATTTAGAACACAAATCACGGAAAAAATAAATAGGCTTTCTATGGCCCACTGAATGAAAGGGAGAGAGGTGGCACACCCAGGAGTCAAGACTGGCACACAAGCTGAAAGGGCAATATTACTCTCCCACTGTTTTTTTATGTATTTTTTGTTTTTTCAGGGAGACTTTAGAAACCCAATAATATTTAAAAAAAAAAATAAATAGGCTTTCTATGGCCCACTGAATGAGAGGGAGAGAGGTGGCACACCCAGGAGTCAAGACTGGCACACAAGCTGAAAGGGCAATATTACTCTCCCACTGTTTTTTTAGGTTTTTTTTTTTTTTCAGGGAGACTTTTGAAACCAAATAATATTAAAAAAAAAAAAAAAAAAAAAATATAGGCTTGCTATAGCCCACTGAATGAGAGATAGCGCACACACAGCAGTGGCACACAAGCCCTGACTGAGGCCAATATTTTTCTCCCACTGATTGATGTAGTGTTTCTGTGTTGAGGTAGATTTTAGAACACAAATCACGGAAAAAATAAATAGGCTTTCTATGGCCCACTCAGTGAGAGATGGCACACACAGGGATGGCACTGTAGCAGAAATGCCAATCTTAATCTCCCACAAAAAAAAAACAAAAAAAAAAAAAAAACTGTCCTACAATTACTATCTCCCTGCAGTAATGTAAGCCAGGTATGGCAGGCAGCAATAGGAGTGGACTGATGCACAAATTAAATAAAAAGTGTGGACAAACAAAAAAGATAGCTGTGCAGAAAGGAAGGAACAAGAGGATATGTGCTTTGAAAAAAGCAGTTGGTTTCCACAGTGGCGTACACACAGCAATACAGCTATCACGGAGCCTTCTAGGGCAGCCCAATGAGCTACAGCGCTGAGGGGAAAAAAAAAAAAAAATAGCTTCCACTGTTCCTGCACACCGAAGGTGGTGTTGGACAGTGGAAATCGCTGCAGCACAAGCGGTTTGGTGGTTAGTGGACCCTGCCTAACGCTCTCCCTGCTTCTGATGAAGCGGCAGCAACCTGTCCCTAAGCTCAGATCAGCAGCAGTAAGATGGCGGTCGGCGGGAACGCCCCTTTATAGCCCCTGTGACGCCGCAGACAGCAAGCCAATCACTGCAATGCCCTTCTCTAAGATGGTGGGGACCAGGATCTATGTCATCACGCTGCCCACACTCTGCGTTCACCTTCATTGGCTGAGAAATGGCGCTTTTCGCGTCATTGAAACGCGACTTTGGCGCGAAAGTCGCGTACCGCATGGCCGACAAGCACAGGGGTCGGATCGGGTTTCATGAGACGCCGACTTAGCCAAAAGTCGGCGACTTTTGAAAATGATCGACCCGTTTCGCTCAACCCTAACTGCGACCCTCGACCTACTGTCTCCTTAATCCTGTAGAATGTAAGCCTGCAAGGGCAAGGTCCTCTTC
Organism: Ranitomeya variabilis; assembly: GCF_051348905.1. Taxonomy (NCBI): domain Eukaryota; kingdom Metazoa; phylum Chordata; class Amphibia; order Anura; family Dendrobatidae; genus Ranitomeya; species Ranitomeya variabilis. The sequence continues at coordinate 1,158,827,935 of NC_135232.1, forward strand.
CCTCTGTACCAGTCGGTCATTGTTAGTTTTGTTTACTGTAAGTGATATTTGTATTTTGATGTAACCCCTTCTCATGTACAGCACCATGGAATTAATGGTGCTATATAAATCAATAATAATAATAATAGTGTTAGTAATATAATGAGGTAGTAGTGAGATAATAATGAGGTAACAGTAATATAATGAGGTAGTAGTGAGCTGAGGCATGCAATTAAATTATGGGGCCCCATAGCAGAAGTTTTAATTGGGCTCCCCTCCAACAAAAACAAAAACTACCGTATTCATATTTGGCGAGATCACAGAACAGCATATCTCACAACATTGCAGCCTTAACAAAGTAATTTTCCTCATACTGAAGCTCTAGACTCCCCTTTCATTGCACCCATAAAGTATGATGCTAACAAAAGTATAATTGCCCCCACATCTCACCACACTGTATAATCCCCCCCAGTAACCCTCCAAACAGTCTATGATGAACCCCACATAAACCTCCATGATGTATAATCACTTGCATCTACTATATAATTGTCTAAGGGTCGCTTCCGTCTGTCTGTCCTTCTGTCTGTCGCGGATATTCATTGGTTGCGGCCTCTGTCTGTCATGGTATCCAAGTCGCTCATTGGTCGTGGCAAAACGCCCACGACCAATCAGTGACACTCACAGTCCGGAAGAAAATGGCCGCTCCTTACTCCCCGCACTCACTGCCCGGCGCCCGCATACACCCCTCCGGTCACCGCTCACACAGGGTTAATGACGGCGGTAACGGACCGCGTTATACCGCTGGTAACGCACTCCGTTACCGCTGCTATTAACCCTGTGTGACCAAGTTTTTTACTATTGACGCAGCCTATGCAGCGTCAATAGTAAAAACATCTAATGTCAAAAATAATAAAAAAATAAAAAATGATTATATACTCACCTACGCTGCCTTTCCCGCTCCTCGCGATGCAAGCGGGACGTTTCGGTGGCACGGATCGTCTGGCAGAAGGACATCACAAGTCCTGCGCGCCTGCGCGGAAAGGACCTGCCATGACGTCACGGTCACATGACCGCGACGTCATCACAGGTCCTGCGCGACAAAGACCTGCCGTGACGTCACGGTCATGTGACCGCGACACGGTCACGTGACCACTACTTCATCACAGCCTGGGACCGGAAGCTGCCGCTTGCACCCCACACAGGCGACAGAGTTACAACGCGCCTGCGGAAGGTGAGTATATGTTTATTTTTAAATTTTTTAACCTGTGTCATACGTGCCTGGGCAATATACTACGTAGCTGGGCAATATACTACGTGACTGGCCAATATACTACGTGACTGGCCAATATACTACGTGGCTCTGTGCTGTATACTACGTCACTGGGCAATATACTACGTCACTGGGCAATATACTACGTCACTGGGCAATATACTACGTAACTGGGCAATATACTACGTGGCTGGGCAATATACTACGTGGCTCTGTGCTGTATACTACGTCACTGGGCAATATACTACGTCACTGGGCAATATACTACGTGGCTGGGCAATATACTACGTGGCTCTGTGCTGTATACTACGTCACTGGGCAATATACTACGTCACTGGGCAATATACTACGTCACTGGGCAATATACTACGTAACTGGGCAATATACTACGTCACTGGGCAATATACTACGTCACTGGGCAATATACTACGTCACTGGGCAATATACTACGTAACTGGGCAATATACTACGTGGCTGGGCAATATACTACGTGGCTCTGTGCTGTATACTACGTCACTGGGCAATATACTACGTCACTGGGCAATATACTACATGGCTGGGCAATATACTACGTGGCTCTGTGCTGTATACTACGTCACTGGGCAATATACTACGTCACTGGGCAATATACTATGTCACTGGGCAATATACTACGTCACTGAGCAATATACTACGTAACTGGGCAATATACTATGTGGCTCTGTGCTGTATACTACGTCTCTGGGCAATATATACAATGTAACTGGGCAATATACTATGTCACTGGGCAATATACTATGTCACTGGGCAATATACAATGTAACTGGGCAATATACTACATAACTGGGCAATATACAACGTGGCTGGGCAATGTACTACATGGGCTGTGCAATATACTACGTGGCTCTGTGCTATATACTACGTCACTGGGCAATATACTACGTCACTGGGCAATATACTACGTCACTGGGCAATATACTACGTCACTGGGCAATATACAATGTAACTGGGCAATATACTACGTCACTGGGCAATATACTATGTGGCTGGGCAATATACTATGTGGCTGGGCAATATACTATGTGGCTGGGCAATATACTATGTGGCTGGGCAATATACTACGTGGCTGGGCAATATACTACGTGGCTGGGCAATATACTACGTGGACATACATATTCTAGAATACCCGATGCGTTAGAATCGGGCCACCATCTAGTACAATATAAAGGCTCCCAAGTAGCTCTCCACAAATTATAATGGCCCCCATATAGCCCTCCAAATATTGTAATAGCCTTCCATATTGCATCATGGGCCTCAGTCCTCCATACAGTATACTGCATCCCATAGTCCTCCCTATAGTATAATACACTCCCTATTGATCTTCATATAGCATAATGCACACCATAGTCCTCCATACAGTGTAATGTACACCCTTAGTCCTTTATACAGTATAATGCACTACCAATAGTCCTCCATACGGTATAATGCACATCCTAGTCCTCCGTATAGTATAGTGCACTCTCCATAGTCCTCCATATAGTATAATGCACCCCATAGTCCTCCATATAGTATAATGCACTCACTGTAGTCGTCCATATAATGCTCTCCCGATTGTCCTTCATACAGTATAATGCACGTATTCCCCTTAAAAAATAGCCTTTATTAATACAAAATGCTTTAAAAATACCAATTTCCCGGTGAAAAAAACCAGAAAAACAAAAAAGATCCAAATTGTGCACCTAACCTAGCATGTACCCCTACGCTCTACTACTGTCCCTTCCTGGCAGTGGAGGTTGGCACCCTGATAGACAATTTTGGCGCCCCCACTCAACGGCGGCTGTCCCCAGCTCACCCTGTTAAATAACTAATGCACTAAAGGTGGGAAAACAATAAGCATATAAAAGGTATGAAGCAAGGTGTAGAGAAACAAAACTAGGTGCACAAATATATACCCCCATGTATTGTCCTATATCAAACAATAGTTATAGATATATTGCACCTGAGCACTGTTATAGACATATGACTAATTTAGCTCAAAGCATCCCATCCGCGATTATGAGGCGATTATTTGGAAGCTAAGTGTTTTGTTTGGGGCCATCACCCTCTCTTTGCTATCCATGAAACCTGATATTGACATTTAGACTGTACATTGCTAATATTTTTGCTATTGTCAGGTTGGTATCCTGCCTGAGGCTTACTAAGGCTGTTTTGTACAGTCTGGTATGTATTCTTTCATGAACCAGACTTTTAATAGTAGGTAATCCTTTATCTCCCTGTGTTATCATTGTCCTTTATGCATCTATTTGCATTCCCAGATAAAGTTGATGACACCTGTATTCTTGGTGACTAGCAGATGGGATGCTTTGAGCTAAATTAGTCATATGTCTATAACAGTGCTCAGGTGCAATATATCTATAACTATTGTTTGATATAGGACAATACATGGGGGTATATATTTGTGCACCTAGTTTTGTTTCTCTATACCTTGCTTGATACCTTTTATATGCTCATTGTTTTCCCACCTTTAGTGCATTAGTTATTTAACAGGGTGAGCTGGGGACAGCCGCCGTTGAGTGGGGGTGCTAAAATTGTCTATCAGGGTGCCAACCTCCACTGCCAGGAAGGGACAGTAGTAGAGCGTAGGGGTACATGCTAGGTTAGGTCCACAATTTGGATCTTTTTTGTTTTTCTGTTTTTTTTTCACCGGGAAATTGGTATTTTTAAAGCATTTTGTATTAATAAAGGCTATTTTTTAAGGGGAATACATGTCACATAGTCTACAATTCTTCCCTACTTTAATCAGTATTTTCTAGAGGTTTTGTACAGTATAATGTACACCATAGTCCTCTATATAGTATAATGCATTCCCCATAGTCCTCCATATAGTATAATGCACTGCATAGTTCTCCATAAAGGATAATTCACCCCCAATAGTCCACTATATAGTATAATGTACCTCAGTCATCCATATAGTGTAATGCAGTTCCCATAGTTCTCCATATAGTATTTTGCAATCCCCATAGTGTTCCATACAGTACAATGTACCTCATAGTCAACCATATAGTATAATGCACTCCTTAGTCATCCATATAGTATAATGCACTCCCCATTGTGCTCCATACAGTACAATGCACCTCAGTCATCTATATAGTATAGTGCACTCTGCATTGTTCTCCATACAGTATAATACAGCCCATAGTGCTCTTTACTGTACAATGCACCTCCGTATAGTATAATGCACTCCCATATATTGCTCCATACAGTATAACGCACTCCCCAAAGTCCTACACATAGTATAATGCACCCAATAGTACTCCATATAGTATAACACTCCATAGTCTTCATACAGTATAATGCACTACTCATAGTTCTCATACAGTATAATGCACTCCCCATAGTCCTCTATACAGTATAATGCACATCATAGTCCTCAGTTTAGTAAAGTACACTCTCCATAGTCCTCCATATAGTATAATGCATCCCATAGTCCTCCATATAGTATAATTCACTCACTGTAGTCATCCATACAGTATAATGCTCTCCCCATAGCTATCCATACAGTATAGTGCACTCACGGTAGTCCTCCATGTAACATATTGCACTCCCCATAGTCCTCTATACAGTGTAATGCACCTCACAGTCATCCATATAGTATGATCACTCAATATAGTCATCCATATAATAAAATGCACTCCCTATTCTTCATACAGTATAATGCACCCCATGGTCATTTATATAGTATAATGCACCCCATAGTCCTCCATATAGTATGCACTCACTGTAGTCGTCCATATAATGCACTCCCGATTGTCCTTCATACAGTATAATGCACACCATAGTCCTCCATATAGTATAATGCATTCCCCATAGTCCTCCATATAGTATAATGCACTCCATAGTTCTCCATAAAGGATAATGCACCCCCAATAGTCCACTATATAGTATAATGTACCTCAGTCATCCATATAGTGTAATGCAGTTCCCATAGTTCTCCGTATAGTATTTTGCAATCCCCATAGTGTTCCATACAGTACAATGCACCTCATAGTCAACCATATAGTATAATGCACTCCTTAGTCATCCATATAGTATAATGCACTCCCCATTGTGCTCCATACAGTACAATGCACCTCAGTCATCTATATAGTATAGTGCACTCTGCATTGTTCTCCATACAGTATAATACAGCCCATAGTGCTCCTTACTGTACAATGCACCTCCATATAGTATAATGCACTCCCACATTCCTCCATACAGTATAACGCACTCCCCAAAGTCCTACACATAGTATAATGCACCCAATAGTACTCCATATAGTATAACACTCCATAGTCTTCACACAGTAAAATGCACTACCCATAGTTCTCATAGAGTATAATGCACTCACGGTAGTCCTCCATGTAACATATTGCACTCCCCATAGTCCTCTATACAGTGTAATGCACCTCACAGTCATCCATATAGTATGATGCACTCCATATAGTCATCCATATAATACAATGCACTCCCTAATCTTCATACAGTATAATGCACCCCATGGTCATTTATATAGTATAATGCACTCCCCATAGTCCTCCATACAGTATAATGCACTCCACATAGTCATCCATACAGTATAATGCACATGATAGTTCTCCGTAGAGTATAATGCACTCCCCATAGTACTCCGTATAGTATAATGCACTCCATAGTCCCCAAGTAGTATAATGCACTGTCCATTGTACTCCATATAGTATACTGTACCCCCTAATCTTCCATATAGTGTAATGCACTCCCCATAGGTCTCCATATAGCAGACTGCACCTCGTAGTCCTCCATATAGTATAATGCATTCCCCATAGTCCTCCATATAGTATAATTCACTCAATAGTCCTACATATAGTATTATGCACTCCCCATAGGTCTCCATATAGCATAATGCACCCCATATTCCTTCATATAGTATAATTCACTTCCCATAGTCCTCTATACAGTGTAATGCACTCCCCAAAGTCCCCAAACAGTATAATGCACTTCGCAGTCCTCCATATAGTATACTGCACCCCCATAGTCCTCCATACAGTATAACTAATTTTCCTCCATATAATATACCGTATATACTCGAGTATAAGCCGACCCGAGTATAAGCCGAGACACCTACTTTTGCCACGGAAGACTGGGTAAGCTTATTGACACGAGTATAAGCCGGGTATGCATTGTCCCCCTCATCCCTGTCCTGCTTTGCGTGGCTCCCCCTGTTCTGTCCTGCTATGCGTGGCTTCCTTTTGTCATGTCCTGGTATGTTGCTCGTCCTGTCCTGGTATGTGTCTCCCCTCGTCTTGTCCTGGTATGTGGCTCCCCCGGTCCTGTCCTGGTATGTGGCTCCTTCGTCCTGTCCTGGTATGTGGCTCCCCTCGTCCTGTCCTGGTATGTGGCTCCCCTGTCCTGTCCGGGTATGTGTGGCTCCCCCTGTTGTATGCATGGCTCCCCCGGTCCCGCATTGGTCTGCTCCCCCAGTCCGCATGGCTCGGCTCCCCCTTCCCCTGGTTCTATGCATGGCTCACATTGCCCCCCCTCCCCGTCATACTCGCTCTCCTCGCGCCTGCATCTCTGTCCCTGCATCTCCGTTGTCCTGACGTGGGCTGTTCTCCTCTCCTCTGCTCAGCAGTCACGTGGTACCACTCATTAAGGTAATGAGCAAGCGCTCCACGCCTATGGGAGTGGAGATGCGTCCATATTCAGAACCTTAATGAGCGGTACAACGTGACCGCTCAGCACAGGCGAGGAGAGCCGCTGATGCCGGGACAACAGAGACGCAGGGACGGAGATGCAGGGACAGAGAGTGAGTATGATGTCTTCTGTTATCCGGCGGCTCTTGCTGCTGCTCCTCTGCTTCCCCTCCCCCGCCAGCATTCTGGACAATTGACTCATGTATAAGCTAAGGGGGAAGTTTTCAGCTCAAAAAAATTGTGCTGAAAATCTCAGCTTATAGACGAGTATATACGAGTATATACGGTAATACACTCCCCAAAGTCCTCTATATAGTATAATGCACCCCATGGTCATCCATATAGGATAATGCATTCTTCATAGTCCTCTATGCAGTACAATGCACTCCTCATAGTCATTCATACAGTATAATGAACTTACTGTAGTCCTCCATATAGTATATTTCACTCCTCATAGTCCTCCATATGATATAATGCACTCCCTATAGTCATCCATTTAATAAAATGCACTCCCTATAGTCAGCTATATAATACAATGCACTCCCTGTTGTCCTTCATAATGCAGTCCATACTCATCCATATAGTATAATGTACTGCCCATAGTCCTCCATACAGTATAATGCACTCCCCATAGTCCTCCATAAGTTTAGTACATCCCATTGTCCTCCATACAGTCTAGTGCACTCCCTGTAATCCTCCATACAGTTTAATGTACTCACCATAGTCCTACATAAGTATTATTACATCCCATAGTCCTTCATAGAGTATAGTGCACTCCCTATAGTCCTCCATAGTCCTCAATACCATATACTGCACTCTCCATAGTCCTTCATACAGTAGAATGCACTCCCCATAGTTCTCCATATAGTTTACTGTACCCCATCGTCCTCCATACAGTAAAATGCACTCCCAATAGTCTTCCATGCAGTATATTGCACATTCCATAGTTCTCCATATAGTATAATGCACTCCTCTTAGTCCTCTATATAGTATAATGCACTCCTCATAGTCTTTGATATAATATAATGCACCCCATAGTCTTCCATACAGTGTAATGCACTCCTCTTAGTCCTCTATATAGTATAATGTACTCCTCATAGTCTTTGATATAATATAATGCACCCCATAGTCTTCCATACAGTGTAATGTTCTCCCCATAGTCCTTCATACAGTATAATATAGTATAATAGACCCCATATACAGTATAATACGCCCCATAGTCCCTCATACAGTATATTGCACCTTCTATAGTCCTCTATATAGCATAATGCATCCCATAGTCATCCATAAAGTATAATACACTTTCCATAGTCCCCCATACAGTATAATGCACTCACTGTAGTCCTTCATATAGTATAATGCACTCCAAATAGTTTGCCATATAGTATACTGCATCTTGTAGTCCTCCATACAGTATATTGCACTCCACATTGTCCTCCATCTATATACTGTATATAATTGTCTAAGGGTTTTTCCGTCTGTCTGTCTGTCCTGGAAATCCCGCGTCTCTGATTGGTCGAGGCCGCCGGGCCTCGACCAATCAGCGACGGGCACAGCATGGCGACGATGATGTCATAAAGGTCACCTCGACCAATCAGTGACGGGCACAGTCTGCCGCGAATTCGCCTCGACCAATCGGCGACGGGCACAGTATCGATGTAGATGTCATAATGGTTGCCATGGCGACGATGATGTCATAAAGGTTGCCTCGACCAATCAGCGACGGGCACAGTCTGCCGCGAATTCTGGAATCATCATTGTCCATATACTACGGGGACATGCATATTCTAGAATACCCAATGCATTAGAATCGGGCCACAGTCTAGTATATTATAATGCACTCCATAGTCTTTCATATAGTATAAGGCACTCCCCATAGGTCTCCATGTAGCATAATGCACTTACCATAGTCCTCTATACAGTATAATGTACTTCTCATAGTCTTCCATGCATTATAATGCACTTCATAGTCCACTATACAGTACAATGCACCCCATAGTCATCCATATGAGGTAGTAGTAAGGCAATAATTAGGTACTAGTAATATAATGATGTAGTAGTGAGATAATAATGAGGTATCAGTAATTAATGAGGTTGCAGTGAGGTAATAATGAGTTACTAGTAATATAATGAGGTAGCAGTAAGGTAATAATGAGATACTTGGTAATATAATGAGGTAGTAGTGAGGTAATGATGAGGTAGTAATGATATAATGAGGTAATAATGAGGAAGAAAAGATGTGATGAGAAACCCATATATTGCACTGCATCACACTGTTGACTCATGTTCAGTCTGTGATCTATTAGTATACCCAAGTCTTTTTCACATGTGCTGTTGCTTAGCCCTATTCCTCCTGTTCTGTATATGCTTTTTTCATTTTTATTGCTCAGATGTAGGACTTTGCATTTTCCCTGTTAAAAAACATTCTGTTAGTTGCTGCCCACTGCTCCAGTTTATTTATATCCTTCTGAATCCTCTCTTCTCTAGTATTAGCTATCCCTCCTATCTTTGTGTCATCAGCAAATTTATTCAGTGTACCCTCAATTCCTTGGTGTAATATTACTCTCTATCTCCCCTTGTATGGTGTAATATTACTCTCTATCTCCCCTTGTATGGGGTAATATTACTCTCTATCTCCCCTTGCATGGTGTAATCTCTATATCTCACCTTGTATGGTGTAATATTACTCTATATCTTCCTTTGTTTCGTGTAATATTACTCTATCTCTTCCCTCGTGTGGTGTAATATTACTCTCTATCTACTCTTGTATGGTGTAATATTACTCTCTATCTCCCCTTGTATGGTGTAATATTATGCTATATCTCCCCTTGTATGGTGTAATCTCTATATCTTCCTTTGTTTGGTGTAATATTACTCTCTATCTCCCCTTTTATGGTGTAATATTACTCTATATCTCCCTTTGTATGGTGTAATCTCTATATCTTCCTTTGTTTGGTGTAATATTACTCTCTATCTCCCTTTTTATGGTGTAATATTACTCTCTATCTCCCCTTGTATGGTGTAATATTACTCTATATCTCCCCTTGTATGGTGTAATATTACTCTATATCTCCCCTTGTATGGTGTAATATTACTCTATATCTCCCCTTGTATGGTGTAATATTACTCTATAGCTCCCCTTGTATGGTGTAATATTACTCTATATCTCCCCTTGTATGGTGTAATATTACTCTCTATCTCCTCTTGTATGGTGTAATCTCTATATCTTCCTTTGGTGTAATATTACTCTATAGCTCCCCTTGTATGGTGTAATATTACTCTCTATCTCCCCTTGTATGGTGTAATATTACTCTCTATCTCCCCTTGTATGGTGTAATATTACTCTATATCTCCCCTTGTATGGTGTAATATTACTCTTACTCTATATCTCCCCTTGTATGGTGTAATATTACTCTCTATCTCCCCTTGTATGGTCTAATATTACTCTATAGCTCCCCTTGTATGGTCTAATATTACTCTATATCTCCCCTTGTATGGTGTAATATTACTCTATATCTCCCCTTGTATGGTGTAATATTACTCTATATCTCCCCTTGTATGGTCTAATATTACTCTATATCTCCCCTTGTATGGTGTAATATTACTCTATTTCTCCCCTTGTATGGTGTAATATTACTCTATATCTCCCCTTGTATGGTGTAATATTACTCTATAGCTCCCCTTGTATGGTGTAATATTACTCTATATCTCCCCTTGTATGGTGTAATATTACTCTATATCTCCCCTTGTATGGTGTAATATTACTCTATATCTCCCCTTGTATGGTGTAATATTACTCTATATCTCCCCTTGTATGGTGTAATATTACTCTATATCTCCCCTTGTATGGTGTAATATTACTCTATATCTCCCCTTGTATGGTCTAATATTACTCTATATCTCCCCTTGTATGGTGTAATATTACTCTATATCTCCCCTTGTATGGTCTAATATTACTCTATATCTCCCCTTGTATGGTGTAATATTACTCTATAGCTCCCCTTGTATGGTGTACTATTACTCTATATCTCCCCTTGTATGGTGTAATATTACTCTATATCTCCCCTTGTATGGTGTAATATTACTCTATATCTCCCCTTGTATGGTCTAATATTACTCTATATCTCCCCTTGTATGGTCTAATATTACTCTATAGCTCCCCTTGTATGGTGTAATATTACTCTATATCTCCCCTTGTATGGTGTAATATTACTCTATATCTCCCCTTGTATGGTGTAATATTACTCTATATCTCCCCTTGTATGGTGTAATATTACTCTATATCTCCCCTTGTATGGTCTAATATTACTCTATATCTCCCCTTGTATGGTGTAATATTACTCTATATCTCCCCTTGTATGGTCTAATATTACTCTATATCTCCCCTTGTATGGTGTAATATTACTCTATATCTCACCTTGTATGGTCTAATATTACTCTATAGCTCCCCTTGTATGGTGTAATATTACTCTATATCTCCCCTTGTATGGTCTAATATTACTCTATAGCTCCCCTTGTATGGTGTAATATTACTCTATATCTACCCTTGTATGGTCTAATATTACTCTATAGCTCCCCTTGTATGGTGTAATATTACTCTCTATCTCCCCTTGTATGGTCTAATATTACTCTATATCTCCCCTTGTATGGTGTAATATTACTCTCTATCTCCCCTTGTATGGTCTAATATTACTCTATATCTCCCCTTGTATGGTGTAATATTACTCTATAGCTCCCCTTGTATGGTCTAATATTACTCTATATCTCCCCTTGTATGGTGTAATATTACTCTATATCTCCCCTTGTATGGTCTAATATTACTCTATATCTCCCCTTGTATGGTTTAATATTACTCTATATCTCCCCTTGTATGGTGTAATATTACTCTATATCTCCCTTTGTATGGTCTAATATTACTCTCTATCTCCCCTTGTATGGTCTAATATTACTCTATATCTCCCCTTGTATGGTGTAATATTACTCTCTATCTCCCCTTGTATGGTGTAATATTACTCTCTATCTCCCCTTGTATTGTGTAATATTACTCTATATCTCCCCTTGTATGGTCTAATATTACTCTCTATCTCCCCTTGTATGGTGTAACATTACTCTATATCTCCCCTTGTATGGTGTAATATTACTCTATATCTCCCCTTGTATGTGTAATATTACTCTATATCTCCCCTTGTATGGTCTAATATTACTCTATATCTCCCCTTTTATGGTGTAATATTACTCTCTATCTCCCCTTTTATGGTGTAATATTACTCTCTATCTCCCCTTGTATGGTGTAATATTACTCTCTATCTCCCCTTGTATGGTGTAATATTACTCTATATCTCCCCTTGTATGGTGTAATATTACTCTATATCTCCCCTTGTATGGTCTAATATTACTCTATATCTCCCCTTGTATGGTCTAATATTACTCTATATCTCCCCTTTTATGGTGTAATATTACTCTCTATCTCCCCTTTTATGGTGTAATATTACTCTATATCTCCCCTTGTATGGTGTAATATTACTCTATATCTCCCCTTGTATGGTGTAATATTACTCTATATCTCCCCTTGTATGGTCTAATATTACTCTATATCTCCCCTTTTATGGTGTAATATTACTCTCTATCTCCCCTTGTATGGTGTAATATTACTCTATATCTCCCCTTGTATGGTGTAATATTACTCTCTATCTCCCCTTGTATGGTCTAATATTACTCTCTATCTCCCCTTGTATGGTGTAATATTACTCTATATCTCCCCTTGTATGGTCTAATATTACTCTATATCTCCCCTTTTATGGTGTAATATTACTCTATATCTCCCCTTGTATGGTGTAATATTACTCTCTATCTCCCCTTGTATGGTGTAATATTACTCTATATCTCCCCTTGTATGGTCTAATATTACTCTATATCTCCCCTTGTATGGTGTAATATTACTCTATATCTCCCCTTGTATGGTGTAATATTACTCTATATCTCCCCTTGTATGGTCTAATATTACTCTATATCTCCCCTTTTATGGTGTAATATTACTCTCCATCTCCCCTTGTATGGTGTAATATTACTCTATATCTCCCCTTGTATGGTGTAATATTACTCTATATCTCCCCTTTTATGGTGTAATATTACTCTATATCTCCCCTTGTATGGTGTAATATTACTCTATATCTCCCCTTGTATGGTGTAATATTACTCTATATCTCCCCTTGTATGGTCTAATATTACTCTATATCTCCCCTTGTATGGTGTAATATTACTCTATATCTCCCCTTGTATGGTGTAACATTACTCTCTATCTCCCCTTGTATGGTCTAATATTACTCTATATCTCCCCTTGTATGGTGTAATATTACTCTATATCTCCCCTTGTATGGTGTAATATTACTCTATATCTCCCCTTGTATGGTCTAATATTACTCTATATCTCCCCTTGTATGGTGTAATATTACTCTATATCTCCCCTTGTATGGTGTAACATTACTCTCTATCTCCCCTTGTATGGTCTAATATTACTCTATATCTCCCCTTGTATGGTGTAATATTACTCTATATCTCCCCTTGTATGGTCTAATATTACTCTATCTCCCCTTGTATGGTGTAATATTACTCTATATCTCCCCTTGTATGGTGTAATATTACTCTATATCTCCCCTTGTATGGTGTAATATTACTCTATATCTCCCCTTGTATGGTGTAATATTACTCTATATCTCCCCTTGTAAGGTCTAATATTACTCTATATCTCCCCTTGTATGGTGTAATATTACTCTATATCTCCCCTTTTATGGTGTAATATTACTCTATATCTCCCCTTGTGACGGATCTACACACCGCCATGGCACTGGTATATGTAATCAGTGCCTTTACACATCTTCGGGCACCTCGTGCATACTCTGATCTCTCATTATTTACACTCCATGGCTGCAAACCTAATGTAACTGATTATCTCCTGAAAAATATGTATTTGCGCGCCAAACCCTATATCTCCAGTGTTTAATGTTGTGTATATTTATTCTTTTTCTTTGTGAACTAATAAAAATAATTAAAAGATATAATGAGGTAATAATGAGGTACTACTAATATAATGAGGTAATAGTGAGGTAGTAATGATATAATGAGGTAGAAGTGAGGTACTAGTAATATAATGAGGTAGTAGTGATATAATGACGTAATAATGATGCAGTAAAGACGTAATGAGGTAGCAGTGAGGTAATGGATGAGGTACTAGCAGTATGATGAGGTACTAGCAGTGAGGTAATGATGAGGTACTGGTAATATAATGAGGTAATGATGAGGTTATAATGACATACTCACCTGGGTTACCTGCAGTCGCCCTGTTTTCCACCTCTGTCTCCCGGTGATGTCCGGGCTGTTGCTCTGGTTTGGAGGAGGGCAGTGAAGCTCCCAGTAATCTCACACAGTCACCATCAGGCCCCGGCGTAACCGCTGCAGGCGCTCTGAGGTGATGGATGTCTGGGTGCCATGGATGAAGTGACAGCCGGCAGTGTGGAGGGTGAGGTCAGGTGTAATATATGAGGGCAGCCCTGCCGCTCACAGTCTCCCCGTGAAGAGCTCTTTGGGTCGCCTCTTCTGTTGTTGTGACGTAATAATGAAGTTAAATTGAGGTTTAGTCAAGTAATAATGAGGTAAAATTACTGTAAGTACCGTAGTAATGTAGTATTAGTGAGGTAATAATTAGATAAAATTAAATAGTAATGTAATAATGGGGTATTAGTGAGGTACGGTAATTAGATAAATAGTAATGTAATAATGGGGTATTAGTGAGGAAATAATAAGGTAAAAATGAAATAGTAACATAATAATGGGGTATTTGTGAGGTTTTAATGAGGTAAAAATGAAAATAGTAACGGAATAATGGGTTATTAGTGAGGTAATAACGAGGTAAAAATGAAATAGTAACGTAATAATGGGTTATTAGTGAGGTAATAATGAGGTAAAAATCAAATGGTAATGTAATAATGGGGTATTAGTGAGGTAATAATGAGGTAAAAATGAAATAGTAACGTAATAATGGGGTATAAGTGAGGTAATAATGAGGTAAAAATAAAATAGTAACGTAATAATGGGGTATTAGTGAGGTAATAATGAGGTAAAAATGAAATAGTAATGTAATAATGTGGTATTAGTGAGGTAATAATGAGGTAAAAATAAAATAGTAACTTAATAATGGATTATTAGTGAGGTAATAACGAGGTAAAAATAAAATAGTAACGTAATAATGGGGTATTAGTGAGGTAATAATGAAGTAAAAATAAAATAGTAACGTAATAATGGGGTATTAGTGAGGTAATAATGAGGTAAAAATGAAATAGTAACTTAATAATGGATTATTTGTGAGGTTTTAATGAAGTAAAAATGAAATGGTAATGTGTATTAGTGAGGTAATAATGAGGTAAAATTAAATAGTAATGTAATAATGGGGTACTAGTGAGGTAATTAGATAAAATGAAATAGTAATGTAATAATGGGGTATTAGTGAGGTAATAATAAGGTAAAAATGAAATAGTAACGTAATAACGGGGTATGTGAGAGGTTTTAATGAGGTAAAAATGAAATAGTAACGTAATAATGGGTTATTAGTGAGGTAATAATGAGGTAAAAATGAAATACCGTAGTAACGTAATAATGGGTTATTTGTGAGGTTTTAATGACGTAAAAGTGAAATAGTAATGTAATAATGGGGTATTACTGAGGTAATAATGAAATAGTAATGTGATAATTGGTTATTTGTGAGGTTTTAATTAGGTAAAAATGAAGTAGTAATGTAATAATGGGGTATTAGTGAGGTACCGTAATAAGGTAAAATGAAGTAGTAATGTAATAATTAGGTATTAGTCAGGAAATAATGAGGTAAAATGAAGTAGTAATGTAATAATGGGGTATTAGTGAAGTAATAATGAGGTAAAAATGAAGTAGTGATGTAATAACGGGGTATTAGTGAGGTAATAATCAGGCAAAATGAAGTAGTGATGTAGTAATGGGGTATTGGTCAGGTAATGATGAGGTAAAATGAAGTAGTAACGCAATAATGGGGTATTAGTCAGCTTATGATGTAAAATGAAGTAGTGATGTAATAATGGGGTATTAGTCAGGTAATAATGAGGTAAAATGAAGTAGTAATGTAATAATGTGGTATTAGTGAGGTAAAATGAAGTAGTAATGTAACAATTGGGTATTAGTGAGGTAATAATGAGGTAAAAATGAAGTAGTGATGTAATAATGGGGTATTAGTGAGGTAAAATGAAGTAGTAATGTAACAATTGGGTATTAGTGAGGTAATAATGAGGTAAAATTGAAATAGTAACGTAATAATGGGGTATTAGTCAAATAGAGGTAAAATGAAGTAGTAACATAATGGGGTATTAGTCAGGTAATAATGAGGTAAAATTAAGTAGTAACGCAATAATGGGGTATTAGTCAGGAAATGATGAAGTAAAAATGAAGTAGTGATGTAATAATGGAGTATTAGTGAGGTAATAATGAGATAAAATGAAGCAGTAATGTAATAGTGGGGTGATAGTGAGGTAATAATGAGGTAAAATTTAAATAGTAACGTAATAATGGGGCATTGACTGGGTCATACCTCCCAACCGTCCCGATTTCAGCGGGACAGTCCCGCTTTGGCACCGGGGTCCCGCTGTCCCGCTTCGGGCATTCTGCTCCGGACTCCTCAGTGTCGCTGTCTCCCGGCTCCTCGCTGGCCGCTGCTCTGCTCCGGACTCCTCAGTGTCGCCGTCTTCTGGCTTCTCGCTGGCCGCTGCTCTGCTCCGGACTCCTCAGTGTCGCTGTCTCCCGGCTCCTCGCTGGCCGCTGCTCTGCTCCGGACTCCTCAGTGTCGCCGTCTTCTGGCTTCTCGCTGGCCGCTGCTCTGCTCCGGACTCCTCAGTGTCGCTGTCTCCCGGCTCCTCGCTGGCCGCTGCTCTGCTCCGGACTCCTCAGTGTCGCCGTCTTCTGGCTTCTCGCTGGCCACTGCTCTGCTCCGGACTCCTCAGTGTCGCTGTCTCCCGGCTCCTCGCTGGCCGCTGCTCTGCTCCGGACTCCTCAGTGTCGCCGTCTTCTGGCTTCTCGCTGGCCGCTGCTCTGCTCCGGGCTCCTCAGTGTCGCCGTCTTCCAGCTCTCTGCACTGTGACTGTTCAGGCCGAGGGTGCACACATTAGTCACGTCATCGCGCCCTCTGACCTGAACGCTACAGCCAGAGGACGCGGAAGACGCCGCAGCAGAGGAATGTGGAAAGGTAAGTATCACAAATACCGGGGCCCTGAGCTATCGAGAGGGAGCCCTTTCCCGAACTCTGGCAGAGGCATCGGCCCCCATAGCGCGACGGTGTCCTTGATGGCCAGTTGGCCCCCCACCTGCTCAGGGCCCCAGCACTTGCCCGGGTGCTGACACCGGCTCTGTAAGAAAAAACACCTGCATTTTCCTGAAAATCTTCTGCTTTAAAAACTTGACGTGATGTACACATATCCTCTTGGTTGATATTAACTCTCGTCTACTCCTGCTGTTTTCATCCCTTTTTAATTATTGTTTTGACCTTGGCACAATTGTTGATGATTCTTCTGACTCACAATTTTATCCCTTGTTTACCCTCCTGGTTCTGACCTGGCGACCTAAACATTCCTGCCAGCCTTCTCCACCGGCCAGCGACTACTCCGATGACTACACATAGGGTCCCTGTGTAAGTTCACAGTGGTTAAAGAATGAAGTCCAAAAGTTCCTGGAGACCAGATACTTAGTGTAAAGCCTGTCGTGGAAGTCATATTTACAGGTGCCAGTCCATTACAGGCCGAAATTTGTAGATTACCTCAAAATGATGGTTGATCAAATGCTGGTTCTGCCTCACTTGGTTCACAACCTTGCAATGAGGCTTCTGCATTATGAAACCGCTCAGGTCTAAGGGTATGTTCCCATGGTCAGTAAACGCTGCGGGTTGGTCGCTGCATACATCCGCAGCATCCAACCCACAGAGTCCAGCAGGGCTGTGGAAACAGTAAGCCAAACCTTCAACTCCGACTCCACCAAAATGGGCTCTGACTCCACAGCCCTGACAGGGCTTTGCAATCGGTAAGCTAAACCTCCAACTCCTTAATTTCCATGACACCAACTTCGACTCCACGAAAATGGGCTCCGACTCCACAACTCTGACTCCACAACTCTGACTCCACGACTCTGACTCCACAACCCTGGCGTCCAGATGTTACAGCATAGTGGATCCACCATGCGTGCACCAACGCCCATGCCTTACCTGCGGAGACGGACATGCGCCGTGTCTCTCCAGACCGCAGCATGTCAATTTATCTTGTGGAAACGCGTGCCTCTGTAAGATAAATTGATCACATGCACAATCACCTGCGTTCAATAGCCGGCAGCGCTTTGGACGCAGTGGACATGTGCTGCATCCAAAGCGCTGCCGACTACTGACCGTGGTGACGTAGCCTAAGCCACTGCAGCACTGCCAGGCAGTAGTGGTGTAATAATGAGGTAGTAGTGATGAACTAATGAGGTAATAGTAGTGGCTATGTTCACACGTTGCGGAGTGTTTTCTGCAGGCAAAACCTGCTCTCTTGGCAGTAAAGAAGGTGCTTACAAAAAGCAGGTTTTGCCGCGTGTTTATTTCTCTTGTGCGTGCTGAGAATGTTTAGTGCCCCCCCCAAAAAAAAACAAACCAAAAAACATAATGGAACTGAAGAATTCTTTTAGTGAGACAGCAGGGATGGGATTAGTTAGTATTGAGGTAATAATCAGGTAGTAGTAATGTAATACTGTAGTGAGATAGTGTTAGACCATATGCAATGGCTATAACATCTCTAGACGCCCCTTTAAAATGGTCATTTTTTGTCATGTTAAAAAAATCAGACCAAGAAGAATGATTTCAGAACTTTCTCCACCTTTAATGTCTTCCATGATCTGTACAAATCCAGTTAGAAACAAACAAATCATTTTGAAGGGAAACTAATAAACCAAAATAATGTGGTTGCATAAGTATGAGCACCCTCTTATAATTGGGGGTCTGGTTGTGCTCAGAAACAGCCAGTCACATTTCCTCTCATGTTACATTGTAGTCAGTGCTCGGCCGCCATCATTTACAGCAAGTCTGATTAGCTCCATAGAAAGTATCGCTGTTCTCTGAGAATTTTCCTGACATTTTCTGGTTCGTAATCAGCTGACAATGCAGCAAAGGAACTCATTGTGGACAGTTATCAGAAGGAGAAGGGACAAAAACATTGTCCAGGAATTAGATATACCATTGGCACTGTGAAGATGGCATCAAGGAAGGTGTCATGATCCAGTTCTGAGTTTGTGTTCAGCTGTCTTGTCTCTGGACTGGTTATGTGGGAGTTAATCCTCACTTTGAAGCTGGCTGAGCTATTTAAGTCCTCTGCAGCCTGTGGGCCAGTGTCAGCTATAGTTCATGCTGCATGGCTTGAGCACCTGACCTGTATACTTGTACTAGTGTTCCTTTTGCCTCTGACTGCCTGTACCCATTTATGACTTGTTCTGACCTCTGGCTTGTACCCCGACTTCGTCTTACGTCTCACGTTTTGGTTACCACGTTCCCGGTAGGCTCTGATTTCTAGTTCGTCCCTGACTATTCCTCTGACTCCCCCTGTGTACTGCGCTGACCTCTCTGTGTATGATCTTGGCTTGTCTAACTTCTCTTTCATTACCTGTGACACCTGTGTTGTTGTTCAGTGTTGCTGCGCTGTGTGTACAACCTCTTTTCCTTAACCAGCACCCCCTGGTGGAGGTTGCACTATACTTCACTGCAGCAGCACATTACATTGGGACTGAAATTTGGCAAGATGGAAGCCTTTTCTTACTAAGATAGCCATCCAAGCCTGGCTATGTTCTGCCAAAACTTCAATCACGTCTGCCAGAAGCTTGTGAGGAACATGTTATGTCTGATGAGACGGAACTTTTAGCGATAATTTCAAAAGGTGCAAAGCCAACACTGCACATCACCAGGAGACCACCATACCCACAGTGAGGCATGGTGGGGGCAGCACTGTTCTGTTTTTTTTTTTCGGCAACTGGAACTGGGGCTTTAGTCAAGGGTGAGGGAATTATGAACAGTTCAAATATTGGTCAATTTTAGATCAAAACCTTCCGGCCTGTCTGGAAGTAATGAGGTATTGTCAGGAGATAGCAAGATGTGTTCAGGTGGTAGTGAGATGTTGTCAGTAGATTGTTAGAAGTTGTCAGGAGGTAGTGAGGTGTTCTCAGGAGGTAGTGAGGTGCTGACAGGAGGTAGTGAGGTGTTCTCAGGTGGTAGTGAGGTGCTGACAGGAGGCAGTGAGGTGTCCTCAGGAGGTAGGTATTCTCAGGAGGTAGTGAGGTGCTGACAGGAGGTAGTGAGGTGTTCTCAGGAGGTATTGAAGTGTTCTTGGAAGGTAGTAAGGTGTTCTCAGGAGGTATTGAGGTGCTGACAAGAGGTAGTGAGGTGTTCTCAGGAGGTAGTGAGGTGTTCTCAGCAGGTAGTGAGGTGTTCTCAGGAGGTAGTAAGGTGTTCTCAGCAGGTAATGAGGTGCTGACAAGAGGTAGTGAGGTGTTCTCATGAGGTAGTGAGGTGTTCTCAGGAGGTAGGTATTCTCAGGAGGTAGTGAGGTGCTGACAGGAGGTAGCGAGGTGTTCTCAGGAGGTAGATATTCTGAGGAGGTAGTGAGGTGTTCTCAGGAGGTAGGTGTTCTCAGGAGGTAGTGAGGTGCTGACAGGAGGTAGTGAGATATTCTCAGGAGGTAGATATTCTCAGGAGGTAGTGAGGTGTTCTCAGGAGGTAGGTATTCTCAGGAGGTAGGTGTTCTTAGGAGGTAGTGAGGTATTCTCAGGAGGTAGTGAGGTGTTCTCAGGAGGTAGATATTCTCAGGAGGTAGGTGTTTTCAGGAGGTAGATATTCTCAGGAGGTAGGTATTCTCAGGAGGTAGTGAGGTGTTCTCAGGAGGTAGGTGTTCTCAGGAGGTAGTGAGGTGCTGACAGGAGGTAGTGACGTGTTCTCAGGAGGTAGGTGTTCTTAGGAGGTAGTGAGGTGCTGACAGCAGGTAGTGAGGTGTTGTTAGTAAGTAGTGAGGAGTTGTCAGGTCAGTACCTACTGACACCAGGGTGGTAGACTTTGTCATTACTGGTGGGTTGGTTTTCCTCCTTCGTGTTTTCGGTACATATCTGGGTCATTGCGCAACCTTGTGGTCAGAGCTCAGAGCTAGGTGACTTCGTAGTGGATAACACCACAGGGCCGCTGCTGTGATGATTACACCACATGTACAGTAAGGACCAGGGTCGTCTCCGCTCACTGTGGGGCAGTTCTGTGCCATGAATTTCTAGAAATAAATGTGTGTATTCTGGGAGTCCATAGTAATAGAGAATAAGGCTGAGGCCTGAGATAAGGCCCTTTCTCACGGGCTCCATAGTTGTGCCAGTCTTCTAGAGGTCTAGGTGCTTTCACTGGCTGAGGCTCATGTACCCCGACAGCAATGATCTCAACAAAGAGAGGCCGACCCACATTGACAGCACGTAA
Source organism: Ranitomeya variabilis (assembly GCF_051348905.1). NCBI lineage: Eukaryota > Metazoa > Chordata > Amphibia > Anura > Dendrobatidae > Ranitomeya > Ranitomeya variabilis. The sequence goes on from NC_135232.1 coordinate 1,158,849,401, forward strand.
GACCCATTCTTGTTCACAAATCCCAGTCACGAGCCTCAGTTATCAGATGCTATAAATATCGGTCCTGCTGCTCACTGAACTGAGCAAAATAATCAGAGCGACAAGTGATATAGCAGTGTCTGACACTCGGGAAGATGGCGGATCACCAGTGCAGTCACAAGACCGGCGAGCGGGGCGATGGTAGCAGTGACACCCCCTATGTTCTTTACGGCGCCTCACTGAGAGGACATGGCCCGAATATAGGAATTCTTATTTCCTACAGTTCCTCCCTCTCCTGGTTGGTGGGTCGGTTATCATTGGAGTGATGAGGTCATGACGGAATATAGAGGTGACGTGACCTAATAATATGGTGACGTAATAATGGGGTAATGAAAGTTGATAAGTAGACGATGGCTTACTGCTGAGTTCACGTTTCTTAATTTGTAACTTTTTAAAAACTTTTTGAGATGTTAAAAGAAATGCAGAAGTTTTGATTGGCAGCAGATCACGTGCTGAGTCCTCCTGGAAAACTGAATCCGATGATTTCAGTAGGAGTGGACGACCGTCTGATGCCTAGATGTCTTCAGGCAGGATCAGGCAGTTAGAATCTCAATGTTTGACCCTTTTGACTCCCGAGACACAGGTTGGGGACCCCTGCTCTAAAGGAACATGCCTCTTATCACTAGAAGCCAAGACCCAAATCTACCAGGAGACCTCTCCAGAGGGGTGCCGGCGCCATATTAATACCCATAGTTTACAAGTAACTTTCCGGCTACCACAAGTGGCAGCAACCTTCAGGGTTGCACATACTTGTGGCCATGACATCTTTTCCATCAGAAAGCTTCTGTCCTGGAAGTATTGAGGAACCGCAGGCACAGACCTCGGAATCGGTGGTGGCCACCAGAGCGAGCAGGTCGCTGCCTTTAGTGGGGAGCTTTTGTCTGTGATGGCAGCTGTGTCATCCACCACATGCCGCTCCATGTAACCCACTCCTGACAGAGACTTCTCTGTGGTGTGGCGTACTCCAGCAGCTTTCTTATCTGCACCATATAAAATGATGGAGAGAAGCATTTTGAGGCGGATATTGGGTCCCATACTCTACGTGATGCTTCATCGCCCTTATAGACATGACATATCAGGACATAGAGTGCAGGGGGTCAAGGAAAACCAAATCCTTCTAAATCTGGGAGGTCAAGAGGGAAAGATTGTATGGATCTTCGACACCTGATGAAAAGCTGCAGGCGGTCCACAAGACTACCAGCGACGTTACAGGAAGACCACCATAAATCTAGACTGCACATTACAGCTCTGAGGTGTAATGAGTATGTAGTATGTAGCCAGAACTTGGCTTATATTTATGCTCTGGAGAGGAGAATGTTAAACTGTGTAAATATGGCAGAGTACAATCGTTACCATGGCAGCTGCGGAGCTGGAACCCGGCGAGATCTTACAAGCTTCCCGAGTTTTCTGGAGTTTGCATTGTGTTGGCAGATGCCGTGGCCGCTGTGCTCTCTACGGGCAGTTTACCAATTACAGTACGGAGCAGGTACAACGGAGTGCCCCCATCACTAATGTGAGCCGCCTCTGTATACAAGCCGACCTGAACTGTCAGAGCCGTAGGACCATTCAGAGCACTGTCTCTTCAGTGTCCTCTATGTCCCTCATAGAGGCTCCATGGCTGCGTATTGGCACACTGGCTGCCCATGCACCATGCTGCTGCCTCAATAGCGGAAGGTGACCTCCCTATACACAAAGCATTGACCTACAGTGGGAACAGAAAGTATTCAGACCCCTTTAAATTGTTCACTCTTTGTTTAATTGCAGCCATTTGGTAAATTCAAAACATTTCCATTTTTTTCTCATTAATGTACACTCTGCACCCCATGTTGACGGGAATAAAAAATGTAGAAATTTTTGCAAATTAAAAAAGAAAAACTGAAATATCCAATGGTCATAAGTCTTCAGCCCCTTTGCTCAGTATTGAGTAGAAGCAATCCTTTTGAGCTAGTACAGTCCTGAGTCTTCTTAGGAATTATGTAACACGTTCCCCCCCCCCTAGATTTGGGAATCCTCGGACATTCTTCCTTGCAGATCCTCTCCATTTCCATCATGCTGGATGGTGAACGTTGGTGGACAGCCATTTTCAGGTCTCTCCAGAGATGCTCCATTGGGTTTAGGTCAGGGCTCTGGCTGGGCCGGTCAAGAATGCTCACAGAGTTGTTCTGAAGCCGCTCCTTTGTTATTTTAGCTGTGTGCTTAGGGTCATTGAACTTTTGGCCAAGTCTGAGGTCCAAAGAGGTTTTCATCCAGAATATCACTGTACTTGGCCGAATTCATGTTTCCCTCAATGGCAACCAGTCGTCCTGTCCCTGCAGCTGATAAACACCCCCATAGCATGATGCCGCCACCACCATGTTTCACTGTGGGGATTGTATTGGGCAGGTGATGAGCAGTACCTGGTTTACTCCACAAATACCGCTTAGAATTATCACCAAAAAGGTCTATCTTCATCTCATCTGCCCAGAGAATCTTATTTCTCATAGTCTGGGAGTCCTTCATGTGTTTTTTTAGTAAACTCTATGCGGCTTTCATATATCTTGCACTGAGGAGAGGCTTCTGTTGGGCCACTCTGCCATAAAGGCCTGACAGGTGGAGGGCTGCAGTGATAGTCGACTTTGTGGAACTTTCTCCCATCTCCCTACTGCATCTCTGGAGCTCAGCCACAGTGATCTTGTGGTTCTTCTTTACCTCTCACCAAGGCTCTTCTCCCACGATTGCTCAGTTTGGCTGGATGGCCAGGTCTAGGAAGACTTCTGGTGGTCCCAAACTTCTTCTATTTAAGGATTATGGAGGCCACTGTGCTCTTAGGAACCTTGAGTACTGCAGAAATTCTGTTGTAACCTTGGCCAGATCTGTGCCTTGCCACAATTTTGTCTCTGAGCTCCTTGGCCAGTTCCTTTGAACTCATGATTCTCATTTGGTCTGACATGCACTGTGAGCTGTGAGGTCTTATATAGACAGGTGTGCGCTAGTGATGAAAAAGTATACTCATTGTACGCCTTGGTGAGTATTTGTAACTGCTCGAAGATTTAGTTTTCATCCCTGCAGCTGAATGGTTTACAGCTACTAGCCAGCTTGATTGCATGTGGAGATTCCCTAGCAACCAGGCAACCCCCACATGTACTCAGGCTGGCTAGTAGCTGTAAATCATTCAGCTGCAGGGATGAAAACTAAGTCTCCGAGCAGTTACAAATACTCGTAGACCACCCGAGCGTGCTCAGGAAAACCCGAGCAACGGGTATACTCGCTCATCACTAGTTTGCGCCTTTCCAAACCAAGTCCTATCAGTTTAATTACACACAGCTGGCCTCCAATGAAGGTGTAGAACCATCTCAAGGAGGATCACAAGGAAATGGACAGCATGGGACTTAAATTTGAGTGTCTGAGCAAAGGGGCTGAATACTTATGACCATGTGAGAGTTCAGTTTTTCTTTTTTAATAAATTTCCAACAATGTATACATTTCTGTTTTTTTTCAGTCAAGATGGGGTGCAGAGTGTACAATAATGAGAAAAAATGAACTTTTTTTTAATTCACCAATGAAACAAAGAGTGAAAAATGTAAAGGGGCCTGAATACTTTCCGTACCCTCTGTATATGGACTTATATACAGAGCACGTCAGCCCCTTGTAATATGCAGTGGTCCTCACACTTCCTATGTGCTCAGAGGTGCAGGTTGTATAATCAGACGCATTAAGCCCACACGTTCCTCTTATATAAGATTATGCCGTTCCATTAAGCTGTACGGAGAATATTGATTCCTTTGCACGCTGAGGCGCTAAACACCGGCAGGATGAATGGATGACGCATCTACACCACTAAGACCCCGAGAAGTTATCGCATAATTTTTCATAGTGTTCATTAGGAAAACTTACAGGACTAATATGAATCACTGGCCTCTTATTAGAGCAAAGAGCGAGTGCCGCTTGGCTCCTAGTAGGCTGCTCATTGTAGGAGTCGCTCCTGGGGTAGGCTGCTCATTGTATAAGTCGCTCCTGGGGTAGGCTGCTCATTGTAGGAGTCGCTCCTGGGGTAGGCTGCTCATTGTAGGAGTCGCTCCTGGGGTAGGCTGCTCATTGTAGGAGTCGCTCCTGGGGTAGGCTGCTCATTGTAGGAGTCACTCCTGGGGTAGGTTGCTCATTGTAGGAGTCGCTCCTGGGGTAGGCTGCTCATTGTAGAAATCGCTCCTGGGGTAGGCTGCTCATTGTAGGAGTCGCTCCTGGGGTAGGTAGCTCATTGTAGGAGTCGCTCCTGATAGAGGTTGCTCATTGTAGGAGTCGCTCCTGGGGTAGGCTGCTCATTGTAGAAGCTGCTCCTGGGGTAGCCTGCTCATTGTAGAAGCTGCTCCTGGGGTAGGTTGCTCATTGTAGGAGTCACTCCTGGGGTAGGCTGCTCATTGTAGGAGTCGCTCCTGATAGAGGCTGCTCATTGTAGGAGTTGCTCCTGGGGTAGGCTGCTCATTGTAGAAGCTGCTCCTGGGGTAGGCTGCTCATTGTAGGAGTCGCTCCTGAGGTAGGTTGCTCATTGTAGGAGTCGCTCCTGATAGAGGCTGCTCATTGTAGGAGTCGCTCCTGGGGTAGGCTGCTCATTGTAGAAGCTGCTCCTGGGGTAGGCTGCTCATTGTAGGAGTCGCTCCTGGGGTAGGCTGCTCATTGTAGGAGTCGCTCCTGGGGTAGGCTGCTCATTGTAGGAGTCGCTCCTGGGGTAGGCTGCTCATTGTAGGAGTCGCTCCTGGGGTAGGCTGCTCATTGTAGGAGTCACTCCTGGGGTAGGTTGCTCATTGTAGGAGTCGCTCCTGGGGTAGGCTGCTCATTGTAGAAATCGCTCCTGGGGTAGGCTGCTCATTGTAGGAGTCGCTCCTGGGGTAGGTAGCTCATTGTAGGAGTCGCTCCTGATAGAGGTTGCTCATTGTAGGAGTCGCTCCTGGGGTAGGCTGCTCATTGTAGAAGCTGCTCCTGGGGTAGCCTGCTCATTGTAGAAGCTGCTCCTGGGGTAGGTTGCTCATTGTAGGAGTCACTCCTGGGGTAGGTTGCTCATTGTAGGAGTCGCTCCTGATAGAGGCTGCTCATTGTAGGAGTCGCTCCTGGGGTAGGCTGCTCATTGTAGAAGCTGCTCCTGGGGTAGGCTGCTCATTGTAGGAGTCGCTCCTGGGGTAGGCTGCTCATTGTAGGAGTCGCTCCTGGGGTAGGCTGCTCATTGTAGGAGTCGCTCCTGGGGTAGGCTGCTCATTGTAGGAGTCGCTCCTGGGCGCTGTGAGGATTAGGGTATGTGTCCACATTCAGGATTGCATCAGGATTTGGTCTGGATTTTATGCAGGTAAAATCCTGACCAAATCTGCGCCTGAGGTCACTGGCAGGTCACCTGCGTTGTCCTTGAGTTTTTTCTGCAATGTAAGGACATGCTGCGTTATTAAAAGACGCGCCGTATGTCCGTTTCCGTGGGTCCGCCGCATGCGTCTTTTAATGCATAGTGGAGACGGAATTTAATGAAATCCCCTCCACTATGCTGAACATATGGAAGCTGCGTGTTTGACGCTGCAGCTCTACGCAGCGTCAAACACGCAGCGTTTCCTGAACGTGGACACATAGCCTCCTTGGTGTTAGAAATTCTGTACATATTAAACTTTTTACATTACCCCTTAGTGACCACCAGTACGTCTTTTTACTGGCCTGCGATATAAGAGACCATCATCCCCCACGGGAGACAATCCAGCTGTACACTGTAGCTGCTTTAGCCACGATCAGTGTTGGCACCCACCATAGTTGTTTAACCCCTTAAATGCTGATGTCATTAATGAGTAGTAGTGGTTAGTAGATCACATCCCTGGTGTATAGTGGTTTGATACTTGTATCCCTGGTGTGTAGTGGTTAGTATCTCACATCCCTGGTGTATAGTGGTTTGATACTTGTATCACTGGTGTGTAGTGGTTAGTAGATCACATCCCTGGTGTATAGTGGTTTGATACTTGTATCACTGGTGTGTAGCGGTTAGTATCTCACATCCCTGGTGTATAGTGGTTTGATACTTGTATCCCTGGTGTGTAGTGGTTAGTATCTCACATCCCTGGTGTATAGTGGTTTGATACTTGTATCACTGGTGTGTAGCGGTTAGTATCTCACATCCCTGGTGTATAGTGGTTTGATACTTGTATCACTGGTGTGTAGTGGTTAGTATCTCACATCCCTGGTGTATAGTGGTTTGATACTTGTATCACTGGTGTGTAGCGGTTAGTAGATCACATCCCTGGTGTATAGTGGTTTGATACTTGTATCCCTGGTGTGTAGCGGTTAGTATCTCACATCCCTGGTGTATAGTGGTTTGATACTTGTATCCCTGGTGTGTAGTGGTTAGTAGATCACATCCTTGGTGTATAGTGGTTTGATACTTGTATCACTGGTGTGTAGTGGTTAGTAGATCACATCCCTGGTGTATAGTGGTTTGATACTTGTATCCCTGGTGTGTAGTGGTTAGTAGATCACATCCTTGGTGTATAGTGGTTTGATACTTGTATCACTGGTGTGTAGTGGTTAGTAGATCACATCCTTGGTGTATAGTGGTTTGATACTTGTATCCCTGGTGTGTAGTGGTTAGTAGATCACATCCCTGGTGTATAGTGGTTTGATACTTGTGTCCCTGGTGTGTAGTGGTTAGTATCTCACATCCCTGGTGTATAGTGGTTTGATACTTGTATCCCTGGTGTGTAGTGGTTAGTAGATCACATCCCTGGTGTATAGTGGTTTGATACTTGTATCCCTGGTGTGTAGCGGTTAGTATCTCACATCCCTGGTGTATAGTGGTTTGATACTTGTATCCCTGGTGTGTAGTGGTTAGTAGATCACATCCTTGGTGTATAATGGTTTGTTGTGTATCCGCTTTTTGGGCTCCCCTGGTGGTTGCTGGTGGTACTGGTGACTTGTTTGCACTTTGCTTCTTCTGTTCACCTGCTTCCATCAGTGTTTGGGAGTTTCCTATTTAGCCTTGCTCTCCAGTCATTTCCTTGCCGGCCATCATTGTAACCAGAGCCTTCGGTTGCATGTTCCTGCTACTAGTCTGCTGATCAGCTAAGTGGACTTTGTTCTTTTGTTTTGTACCTTTTGTCCAGTTTGCAGTTTTTGTAATTCTCTGTAGCTGGAAGCTCTTGCGGGCTGAAATTGCCACTCCTGTGTCATGAGTTGACACAGGAGTCTTAAAGTAATTTCAGGATGGTTTTTGAAAGGGTTTTCAGTTGACCGTGAAGTCCTCTTTTGTATCCTTCTGCTATCTAGTAAGTGGACCTCTCTTTGCTAAATCTACTTTCATACTGTGTATGTCTTTTCCTCTTAATTCACCGTTATTACATGTGGGGGGCTGCTATCATCTTTTGGGGTATTTCCCTAGAGGTAAGCCAGGTCTGTTTCTTCCTCTACCAGGCGTAGTTAGTCCTCCGGCTGGCGCGTGGCATATAGGAAGCCGTAGGTATGCTCCCTGGCTACTGTTAGTTGTGTGGTAGATTTAGCTCACGGTCAACTCGAGTTTCCATCACCCGAGAGCTCGTTCGTTACTTATATGTTTCTTACGTTCCCTTGCCATTGGGAACCATGACAGTATGACCGGACATGTGTTAAACTTATTGGCAGAAGAAAGGAGAGAAAAAAGAAGTCTGTAAATTTTTTATTTTTTTTTCCCTTTTTCCTCTATGCTTGCTCCATAGTTGGATCTGTTGTATTTCAGCTTTAATTACAGCCTTTGCCTTTCTCTCCTTATAATCCTTGAATGGCTCTGAGCTCACCTGTTTAAAGATGGATCCTCAGAGTTTGGCTGCAGGTTTAAATAATCTTGCTACGAAGGTTCAAAATTTACAAGATTTTGTTATACATGCTCCTATTTCTGAACCTAAAATCCCTACACCAGAGGTGTTTTCCGGAGATAGATCTCGGTTTTTGAATTTCAAATATAATTGTAAATTATTCCTTTCTCTCAGACCTCACTCCTCAGGAGATCCTGTCCAGCAGGTTAAGATTGTAATCTCTTTGCTGCGAGGTGACCCTCAAAATTGGGCATTTTCATTGGCACCAGGGGATCCTGCGTTGCTCAATGTGGATGCGTTTTTCCTGGCGTTAGGGTTGCTTTATGAGGAACCTAATTTGGAGATTCAAGCTGAAAAAGCTTTGATAGCCCTATCTCAAGGGCAAGATGAAGCGGAGATATACTGCCAAAAATTTCGTAGGTGGTCTGTGCTTACTCAGTGGAATGAGTGCGCCTTAGCGGCAAATTTCAGAGAGGGCCTTTCTGATGCCGTTAAAGATTTTATGGTCGGGTTCCCTGCGCCTACAGGTCTGAATGAGTCCATGACAATGGCAATTCAGATTGATCGGCGTTTGCGGGAGCGCAAACCCGTGCACCATTTGGCGGTATCTTCTGAAGAGACGCCAGAGAAAATGCAATGTGACAGAGTTAGGTCCAAAAGCGAGCGGCAGAATTATAGGCGTAAAAATGGGTTATGCTTCTATTGTGGTGATTCTGCTCATGTTATATCGGCATGCTCTAAGCGTACTAGGAAGGTTGACAAGTCCATTTCAATTGGCACTTTACTGTCCAAATTTATTTTGTCTGTGACCTTGATTTGTTCATTATCAGTTATTACCGTGGATGCCTATGTGGACTCTGGCGCCGCTCTGAGTCTTATGGACTGGTCCTTTGCCAGGCGCTGTGGGTTTGATTTAGAGCCTCTGGAAGTCCCTATACCTCTGAAGGGTATTGATTCTACACCTTTGGCTTGTAATAAACCACAGTTCTGGACGCAAGTGACTATGCGTATGACTCCAGACCATCAGGAGGTGATTCGCTTCCTTGTGTTGTACAATTTACATGATGTTTTGGTGCTTGGATTACCATGGTTACAGTCTCATAACCCAGTCCTTGACTGGAAGGCTATGTCTGTGTTAAGCTGGGGATGTCGGGGGGCTCATGGGGACACTCCTATGGTGTCCATTTCGTCATCTATTCCATCTGAGATTCCGGCATTTTTGTCTGATTATCGTGATATTTTTGAAGAGCCTAAGATTGGTTCACTCCCTCCTCACAGGGATTGTGATTGCGCCATAGATCTGATTCCTGGCAGTAAATTTCCAAAGGGTCGTTTGTTTAACCTATCTGTACCTGAACATGCTGCTATGCGCGAGTATATTAAGGAGTCCCTGGAAAAGGGACATATTCGTCCTTCTTCATCACCTTTAGGAGCCGGTTTTTTCTTTGTCTCTAAAAAGGATGGCTCTCTGAGGCCTTGTATTATTTATCGTCTCCTGAATAAAATTACAGTCAAATATCAGTATCCGTTGCCTTTGCTGACTGATTTGTTTGCTCGCATAAGGGGGGCTAAGTGGTTCTCTAAGATTGATCTTCGTGGGGCGTATAATTTGGTGCGAATTAAGCAGGGGGATGAATGGAAGACCGCATTTAATACGCCTGAGGGCCATTTTGAGTATTTGGTAATGCCTTTCGGCCTTTCTAATGCACCTTCTGTCTTTCAGTCCTTAATGCATGATATTTTCCGTGAATATTTGGATAAATTTATGATTGTGTACTTGGATGATATTTTGATTTTTTCTGATGACTGGGAGTCTCATGTTCAGCAGGTCAGGAGGGTTTTTCAGGTTTTGCGGGAGAATTCTTTGTGTGTAAAGGGTTCAAAGTGTGTTTTTGGGGTTCAAAAAATTTCATTTTTGGGGTATATTTTTTCCCCTTCTTCTATTGAGATGGACCCTGTCAAGGTTCGGGCTATTTACGACTGGACGCAGCCTACTTCTCTGAAGAGTCTCCAGAAATTCTTGGGCTTTGCTAATTTTTATCGTCGATTTATAGCTGGTTTTTCTGGCGTTGCTAAACCTCTGACGGATTTGACTAAAAAGGGTGCTGATGTTGCCAATTGGTCCCCTGCTGCCGTGGAGGCCTTTCGGGAGCTTAAGCGCCGCTTTTTGTCTGCCCCTGTGTTGCGCCAGCCTGATGTTTCTCTTCCCTTTCAGGTTGAGGTCGATTCTTCCGAGATCGGAGCGGGGGCGGTTTTGTCGCAGAAAAGTTCCGACTGCTCAGTGATGAGACCTTGTGCATTCTTTTCGCGAAAATTTTCGGCCGCCGAGCGAAACTATGATGTTGGTAATCGGGAGCTTTTGGCCATGAAGTGGGCATTTGAGGAGTGGCGTCATTGGCTTGAGGGTGCCAGACATCAGGTGGTAGTTTTGACTGATCACAAGAATTTAATTTATTTGGAGTCTGCCAGGCGCCTGAATCCTAGACAGGCACGTTGGTCGTTGTTCTTTTCCCGGTTTAATTTTGTGGTCTCGTACTTACCGGGTTCTAGGAATGTGAAAGCAGATGCTCTTTCTAGGAGTTTTGAGCCTGACTCTCCTGGGAATTCTGAACCTGCTGGTGTCCTTAAGGATGGAGTGGTTTTGTCTGCTGTCTCTCCAGATTTGCGACGTGCTTTGCAAGAATTTCAGGCGGATAGACCTGATCGTTGTCCGTCTGGTAGACTGTTTGTTCCTGACGAGTGGACCACTAGAGTCATCTCGGAAGTTCATTCTTCTACTCTGGCAGGTCATCCGGGAATTTTTGGCACCAGAGATTTGGTGGCTAGATCCTTCTGGTGGCCTTCCCTGTCTCGAGATGTGCGTGTTTTTGTGCAGTCTTGCGATGTGTGTGCTCGGGCCAAGCCTTGTTGTTCTAGGGCTAGTGGGTTGTTGTTGCCCTTGCCTATTCCGAAGAGGCCTTGGACGCACATCTCTATGGACTTTATCTCGGATCTCCCTGTTTCTCAGAAGATGTCTGTCATCTGGGTGGTGTGTGACCGTTTTTCTAAAATGGTTCATTTGGTGCCATTGCCTAAGTTGCCTTCCTCATCTGAGTTGGTCCCTCTGTTTTTTCAAAATGTGGTTCGCTTGCATGGTATTCCGGAAAACATCGTTTCTGACAGGGGTACCCAGTTCGTGTCTAGATTTTGGCGGGCAGTCTGTGCCAGGTTGGGCATTGATTTGTCCTTTTCGTCTGCATTCCATCCTCAGACCAATGGCCAGACGGAGCGAACTAATCAAACTTTGGAGACTTATTTGAGGTGTTTTGTGTCTGCGGATCAGGATGATTGGGTTGCCTTTCTGCCGTTGGCGGAGTTTGCTCTTAATAATCGGGCTAGTTCTGCCACTTTGGTTTCTCCTTTCTTTTGCAATTCAGGGTTTCATCCGCCTTTTTCATCTGGTCAGGTTGAATCTTCGGATTGTCCTGGAGTGGATGCGGTGGTGGATCGGTTGCATCGGATTTGGGGACAAGTGGTGGATAATTTGGAATTGTCCCAGGAGAGGACTCAGCAGTTTGCTAACCGTCGTCGTCGTGTTGGTCCCCACCTTCGCGTTGAGGACTTGGTGTGGTTGTCTTCCCGTTTTGTCCCTATGAGGGTTTCTTCTCCCAAATTTAAGCCTCGGTTCATCGGTCCTTATAGGATTTTGGAGATTCTTAACCCTGTTTCCTTTCGTTTGGACCTCCCGACATCTTTCGCTATCCATAATGTGTTCCATCGGTCGTTGTTGCGGAGATATGAGGTACCGGTGGTTCCTTCTACTGAACTTCCTGCTCCTGTGCTGGTGGAGGGTGAATTGGAGTACGTCGTAGAGAAGATCTTGGACTCCCGTATTTCCAGACGGAGACTTCAATATCTGGTTAAATGGAAAGGCTATGGTCAGGAAGATAATTCTTGGGTAACTGCCTCTGATGTTCATGCCTCGGATTTGGTTCGTGCCTTTCATAGGGCTCATCCAGATCGCCCTGGCGGTTCTTGTGAGGGTTCGGTGCCCCCTCCTTAAGGGGAGGGTACTGTTGTGTATCCGCTTTTTGGGCTCCCCTGGTGGTTGCTGGTGGTACTGGTGACTTGTTTGCACTTTGCTTCTTCTGTTCACCTGCTTCCATCAGTGTTTGGGAGTTTCCTATTTAGCCTTGCTCTCCTGTCATTTCCTTGCCGGTCATCATTGCAACCAGAGCCTTCGGTTGCATGTTCCTGCTACTAGTCTGCTGATCAGCTAAGTGGACTTTGTCCTTTTGTTTTGTACCTTTTGTCCAGTTTGCAGTTTTTGTAATTCTCTGTAGCTGGAAGCTCTTGCGGGCTGAAATTGCCACTCCTGTGTCATGAGTTGACACAGGAGTCTTAAAGTAATTTCAGGATGGTTTTTGAAAGGGTTTTCAGTTGACCGTGAAGTCCTCTTTTGTATCCTTCTGCTATCTAGTAAGTGGACCTCTCTTTGCTAAATCTACTTTCATACTGTGTATGTCTTTTCCTCTTAATTCACCGTTATTACATGTGGGGGGCTGCTATCATCTTTTGGGGTGTTTCCCTAGAGGTAAGCCAGGTCTGTTCCTTCCTCTACCAGGCGTAGTTAGTCCTCCGGCTGGCGCGTGGCATATAGGAAGCCGTAGGTATGCTCCCTGGCTACTGTTAGTTGTGTGGTAGATTTAGCTCACGGTCAACTCGAGTTTCCATCACCCGAGAGCTCGTTCGTTACTTATATGTTTCTTACGTTCCCTTGCCATTGGGAACCATGACAGTGGTTTGATACTTGTATCACTGGTGTGTAGTGGTTAGTATCTCACATCCCTGGTGTATAGTGGTTTGATACTTGTATCCCTGGTGTGTAGTGGTTAGTAGATCACATCCCTGGTGTATAGTGGTTTGATACTTGTATCCCTGGTGTGTAGCGGTTAGTATCTCACATCCCTGGTGTATAGTGGTTTGATACTTGTATCCCTGGTGTGTAGTGGTTAGTAGATCACATCCTTGGTGTATAGTGGTTTGATACTTGTATCACTGGTGTGTAGTGGTTAGTATCTCACATCCCTGGTGTATAGTGGTTTGACACTTGTATCACTGGTGTGTAGTGGTTAGTAGATCACATCCCTGGTGTATAGTGGTTTGATACTTGTGTCCCTGGTGTGTAGTGGTTAGTATCTCACATCCCTGGTGTATAGTGGTTTGATACTTGTATCACTGGTGTGTAGTGGTTAGTAGATCACATCCTTGGTGTATAGTGGTTTGATACTTGTATCCCTGGTGTGTAGTGGTTAGTATCTCACATCCCTGGTGTATAGTGGTTTGATACTTGTATCACTGGTGTGTAGTGGTTAGTAGATCACATCCTTGGTGTATAGTGGTTTGATACTTGTATCCCTGGTGTGTAGTGGTTAGTATCTCACATCCCTGGTGTATAGTGGTTTGATACTTGTATCACTGGTGTGTAGTGGTTAGTAGATCACATCCCTGGTGTATAGTGGTTTGATACTTGTATCACTGGTGTGTAGTGGTTAGTATCTCACATCCCTGGTGTATAGTGGTTTGATACTTGTATCCCTGGTGTGTAGTGGTTAGTAGATCACATCCTTGGTGTATAGTGGTTTGATACTTGTATCACTGGTGTGTAGTGGTTAGTATCTCACATCCCTGGTGTATAGTGGTTTGATACTTGTATCCCTGGTGTGTAGTGGTTAGTAGATCATATCCCTGGTGTATAGTGGTTTGATACTTGTATCCCTGGTGTGTAGAGGTTAGTAGATCACATCCCTGGTGTATAGTGGTTTGATACTTGTATCCCTGGTGTGTAGTGGTTAGTAGATCACATCCCTGGTGTATAGTGGTTTGATACTTGTATCCCTGGTGTGTAGCGGTTAGTATCTCACATCCCTGGTGTATAGTGGTTTGATACTTGTATTCCTGGTGTGTAGTGGTTAGTAGATCACATCCTTGGTGTATAGTGGTTTGATACTTGTATCACTGGTGTGTAGTGGTTAGTATCTCACATCCCTGGTGTATAGTGGTTTGATACTTGTATCCCTGGTGTGTAGTGGTTAGTAGATCACATCCCTGGTGTATAGTGGTTTGATACTTGTATCCCTGGTGTGAAGTGGTTAGTATCTCACATCCCTGGTGTATAGTGGTTTGATACTTGTATCACTGGTGTGTAGTGGTTAGTAGATCACATCCCTGGTGTATAGTGGTTTGATACTTGTGTCCCTGGTGTGTAGTGGTTAGTATCTCACATCCCTGGTGTATAGTGGTTTGATACTTGTATCACTGGTGTGTAGTGGTTAGTATCTCACATCCCTGGTGTATAGTGGTTTGATACTTGTATCAATGGTGTGTAGTGGTTAGTAGATCACATCCTTGGTGTATAGTGGTTTGATACTTGTATCCCTGGTGTGTAGTGGTTAGTATCTCACATCCCTGGTGTATAGTGGTTTGATACTTGTATCACTGGTGTGTAGTGGTTAGTAGATCACATCCTTGGTGTATAGTGGTTTGATACTTGTATCCCTGGTGTGTAGTGGTTAGTATCTCACATCCCTGGTGTATAGTGGTTTGATACTTGTATCACTGGTGTGTAGTGGTTAGTAGATCACATCCCTGGTGTATAGTGGTTTGATACTTGTATCACTGGTGTGTAGTGGTTAGTATCTCACATCCCTGGTGTATAGTGGTTTGATACTTGTATCCCTGGTGTGTAGTGGTTAGTAGATCACATCCCTGGTGTATAGTGGTTTGATACTTGTATCACTGGTGTGTAGTGGTTAGTAGATCACATCCCTGGTGTATAGTGGTTTGATACTTGTATCACTGGTGTGTAGTGGTTAGTAGATCACATCCTTGGTGTATAGTGGTTTGATACTTGTATCCCTGGTGTGTAGTGGTTAGTATCTCACATCCCTGGTGTATAGTGGTTTGATACTTGTATCACTGGTGTGTAGCGGTTAGCAGATCACATCCCTGGTGTATAGTGGTTTGATACTTGTATCCCTGGTGTGTAGCGGTTAGTATCTCACATCCCTGGTGTATAGTGGTTTGATACTTGTATCCCTGGTGTGTAGTGGTTAGTAGATCACATCCTTGGTGTATAGTGGTTTGATACTTGTATCACTGGTGTGTAGTGGTTAGTAGATCACATCCTTGGTGTATAGTGGTTTGATACTTGTATCCCTGGTGTGTAGTGGTTAGTATCTCACATCCCTGGTGTATAGTGGTTTGACAATTGTATCACTGGTGTGTAGTGGTTTGATACTTGTATCACTGGTGTGTAGTGGTTAGTATCTCACATCCCTGGTGTATAGTGGTTTGATACTTGTATCACTGGTGTGTAGCGGTTAGTAGATCACATCCCTGGTGTATAGTGGTTTGATACTTGTATCCCTGGTGTGTAGCGGTTAGTAGATCACATCCTTGGTGTATAGTGGTTTGATACTTGTATCACTGGTGTGTAGTGGTTAGTAGATCACATCCCTGGTGTATAGTGGTTTGATACTTGTGTCCCTGGTGTGTAGTGGTTAGTATCTCACATCCCTGGTGTATAGTGGTTTGATACTTGTATCCCTGGTGTGTAGCGGTTAGTATCTCACATCCCTGGTGTATAGTGGTTTGATACTTGTATCCCTGGTGTGTAGTGGTTAGTAGATCACATCCTTGGTGTATAGTGGTTTGATACTTGTATCACTGGTGTGTAGTGGTTAGTAGATCACATCCCTGGTGTATAGTGGTTTGATACTTGTGTCCCTGGTGTGTAGTGGTTAGTATCTCACATCCCTGGTGTATAGTGGTTTGATACTTGTATCCCTGGTGTGTAGTGGTTAGTAGATCACATCCTTGGTGTATAGTGGTTTGATACTTGTATCACTGGTGTGTAGTGGTTAGTAGATCACATCCCTGGTGTATAGTGGTTTGATACTTGTGTCCCTGGTGTGTAGTGGTTAGTATCTCACATCCCTGGTGTATAGTGGTTTGATACTTGTATCCCTGGTGTGTAGTGGTTAGTAGATCACATCCCTGGTGTATAGTGGTTTGATACTTGTATCCCTGGTGTGTAGCGGTTAGTGTTGTGAATTTGCTTTTTGCTCCCTCTAGTGGTTACTAGTTTTTTGACTCTGGTTTTTCTGTCATTCCTTTTATCCGCACCTGGGTCGTTAGTTAGGGGTGTTGCTATATAAGCTCCCTGGACCTTCAGTTCAATGCCTGGCAACGTAGTTATCAGAGCTAGTCTGCTGTGCTCTTGTCTACTGATCCTGGTTCCAGTTATATCAGCTAAGTCTGCCTTTTGCTTTTTGCTATTTGTTTTGGTTTTGTATTTTTGTCCAGCCTGTTCCAAATCTGTATCCTGACCTTTGCTGGAAGCTCTAGGGGGCTGGTGTTCTCCCCCCGGACCGTTAGACGGTTCGGGGGTTCTTGAATTTCCAGTGTGGATTTTGATAGGGTTTTTGTTGACCATATAAGTTACCTTTCTTTATTCTGCTATCAGTAAGCGGGCCTCTCTGTGCTAAACCTGGTTCATTTCTGTGTTTGTCATTTCCTTTTACCTCACCGTCATTATTAGTGGAAGGGGATACTATGGCACTGGCTATTCAAATTGACCGGCGGTTGCGGGAGCGCAAAACCGCAAATTCCCTCATGGTGTTGTCTGAACAGACACCTAATTCGGTGCAATGTGATAGAAAAACCGCAAATTCCCTCATGGTGTTGTCTGAACAGACACCTGATTTAATGCAATGTGATAGAATCCTGACTAGAAATGAGCGGAAAATTCATAGACGCCGGAATGGCTTGTGCTACTACTGTGGTGATTCTACACATGTTATCTCAGCATGCTCTAAACGTATAGCTAAGGTTGTTAGTCCTGTCACCGTTGGTAATTTGCAACCTAAATTTATTCTGTCTGTAACTTTGATTTGCTCACTGTCATCTTATCCTGTCATGGCGTTTGTAGATTCAGGTGCTGCCCTGAGTCTCATGGATCTCTCATTTGCTAAGCGCTGTGGATTTACTCTTGAACCATTAGAAAATCCTATTCCTCTTAGGGGTATTGATGCTACGCCATTGGCAGCAAATAAACCGCAGTATTGGACACAGGTTACCATGTGCATGACTCCTGAACACCGCGAGGTGATACGTTTCCTGGTTTTACATAAAATGCATGATTTGGTCGTTTTAGGGCTGCCATGGTTACAGACCCATAATCCAGTCCTGGACTGGAAGGCTATGTCAGTCTCAAGTTGGGGCTGTCGTGGTATTCATGAGGATTCCCTGCCTGTGTCTATTGCTTCTTCTACGCCTTCGGAAGTTCCGGAGTATTTGTCTGATTATCAGGATGTCTTCAGTGAGTCTGAGTCCAGTGCACTGCCTCCTCATAGGGAATGTGACTGTGCTATAGATTTGATCCCAGGCAGTAAATTTCCTAAGGGAAGACTGTTTAATCTGTCGGTACCTGAACATACCGCTATGCGTTCGTATATCAAGGAGTCTCTGGAAAAAGGACATATTCGTCCGTCTTCTTCCCCTCTTGGTGCGGGATTCTTTTTTGTGGCAAAAAAGGACGGATCTTTGAGACCTTGTATTGATTATCGGCTTTTAAATAAGATCACTGTCAAATTTCAGTATCCTTTACCGCTGTTGTCTGACTTGTTTGCCCGGATTAAGGGTGCCAAGTGGTTCACCAAGATAGACCTTCGTGGTGCGTACAACCTTGTGCGCATTAAGCAAGGTGATGAATGGAAAACCGCATTCAATACGCCCGAAGGTCATTTTGAGTACTTGGTGATGCCTTTTGGGCTCTCCAATGCGCCTTCAGTTTTTCAGTCCTTTATGCATGACATTTTCCGGAAGTATCTGGATAAATTTTTGATTGTTTATCTCGATGATATTTTGGTTTTTTCTGATAATTGGGATTCGCATGTGGAGCAGGTCAGGTTGGTCTTTAAAATTTTGCGTGAAAATTCTTTGTTTGTCAAGGGCTCAAAGTGTCTCTTTGGTGTACAGAAGGTTCCCTTTTTGGGGTTCATTTTTTCCCCTTCTGCTGTGGAGATGGACCCAGTCAAGGTCCGAGCTATTCTTGATTGGACTCAACCCTCGTCAGTTAAGAGTCTTCAGAAGTTCTTGGGCTTCGCTAACTTCTACCGTCGTTTTATTGCTAATTTTTCTAGCATTGTGAAACCTTTGACGGATATGACCAAGAAGGGCTCCGATGTAGCTAACTGGGCTCCTGCTGCCGTGGAGGCTTTCCAGGAGTTGAAACGCCGGTTTACTTCGGCGCCTGTTTTGTGCCAGCCTGACGTCTCACTTCCCTTTCAGGTTGAGGTGGATGCTTCGGAGATTGGGGCAGGGGCCGTATTGTCGCAGAGAGGCCCTGGTTGCTCTGTTATGAAACCTTGTGCCTTTTTCTCTAGGAAGTTTTCGCCTGCCGAGCGAAATTATGATGTGGGCAATCGGGAGTTGTTGGCCATGAAATGGGCATTTGAGGAGTGGCGTCATTGGCTCGAGGGTGCTAAGCATCGTGTGGTGGTCTTGACTGATCACAAAAATCTGATGTATCTCGAGTCTGCTAAACGCCTTAATCCGAGACAGGCCCGCTGGTCATTGTTTTTCTCCCGCTTTGATTTTGTTGTCTCGTATTTACCAGGTTCAAAGAATGTGAAGGCCGATGCTCTTTCTAGGAGCTTTGTGCCTGATGCTCCTGGAGTCGCTGATCCTGTTGGTATTCTTAAAGATGGAGTTATCTTGTCAGCTATTTCTCCGGATCTGCGACGTGTGTTGCAGAGATTTCAGGCTGATAGGCCTGAGTCTTGTCCACCTGACAGACTGTTTGTCCCGGATAAGTGGACCAGCAGAGTCATTTCCGAGGTTCATTCCTCGGTGTTGGCAGGTCACCCGGGAATTTTTGGCACCAGAGATCTGGTGGCCAGGTCCTTTTGGTGGCCTTCCTTGTCAAGGGATGTGCGGTCATTTGTGCAGTCCTGTGGGACTTGTGCTCGAGCTAAGCCTTGCTGTTCTCGTGCCAGCGGTTTGCTCTTGCCCTTGCCTGTCCCGAAGAGACCTTGGACGCATATCTCCATGGATTTCATTTCTGATCTTCCGCTATCTCAGGGCATGTCCGTTATCTGGGTGATATGTGATCGCTTCTCCAAGATGGTCCATTTGGTTCCTTTGCCTAAGCTGCCTTCCTCTTCCGATCTGGTTCCTGTGTTTTTCCAGAACGTGGTTCGTTTGCACGGCATCCCTGAGAATATTGTGTCAGACAGAGGATCCCAGTTCGTTTCCAGGTTCTGGCGATCCTTTTGTGGTAGGATGGGCATTGATTTGTCGTTTTCGTCTGCTTTCCATCCTCAGACTAATGGACAGACGGAGCGAACCAATCAGACTTTGGAGGCTTATTTGAGGTGTTTTGCCTCTGCTGATCAGGACGATTGGGTGACATTCTTGCCGTTGGCTGAGTTTGCCCTTAATAATCGGGCTAGTTCCGCCACCTTGGTTTCGCCTTTTTTCTGCAACTCTGGTTTCCATCCTCGCTTTTCTTCGGGTCATGTGGAGCCTTCTGACTGTCCTGGGGTGGATTCTGTGGTGGATAGGTTGCAGCAGATCTGGAATCATGTGGTGGACAACTTGAAGTTGTCACAGGAGAAGGCTCAGCGCTTTGCCAACCGCCGCCGCGGTGTGGGTCCCCGACTACGCGTTGGGGATTTGGTGTGGCTTTCTTCCCGCTTTGTTCCTATGAAGGTCTCCTCTCCCAAATTTAAACCTCGTTTTATTGGGCCTTACAAGATATTGGAAATCCTTAATCCTGTATCTTTTCGTCTGGATCTTCCTGTGTCGTTTGCTATTCACAATGTATTTCATAGGTCCTTGTTGCGGCGGTACATTGTGCCTGTAGTTCCTTCTGCTGAGCCTCCTGCTCCGGTGTTGGTTGAGGGCGAGTTGGAGTACGTGGTGGAGAAGATCTTGGATTCTCGCCTCTCCAGGCGGAGGCTTCAGTACCTGGTCAAGTGGAAGGGCTATGGTCAGGAGGATAATTCCTGGGTGGTCGCCTCTGATGTTCATGCGGCCGATTTAGTTCGTGCCTTTCATGCCGCTCATCCTGATCGCCCTGGTGGTCGTGGTGAGGGTTCGGTGACCCCTCACTAAGGGGGGGGTACTGTTGTGAATTTGCTTTTTGCTCCCTCTAGTGGTTACTAGTTTTTTGACTCGGTTTTTCTGTCATTCCTTTTATCCGCACCTGGGTCGTTAGTTAGGGGTGTTGCTATATAAGCTCCCTGGACCTTCAGTTCAATGCCTGGCAACGTAGTTATCAGAGTTAGTCTGCTGTGCTCTTGTCTACTGATCCTGGTTCCAGTTATATCAGCTAAGTCTGCCTTTTGCTTTTTGCTATTTGTTTTGGTTTTGTATTTTTGTCCAGCTTGTTCCAAATCTATATCCTGACCTTTGCTGGAAGCTCTAGGGGGCTGGTGTTCTCCCCCCGGACCGTTAGACGGTTCGGGGGTTCTTGAATTTCCAGTGTGGATTTTGATAGGGTTTTTGTTGACCATATAAGTTACCTTTCTTTATTCTGCTATCAGTAAGCGGGCCTCTCTGTGCTAAACCTGGTTCATTTCTGTGTTTGTCATTTCCTCTTACCTCACCGTCATTATTTGTGGGGGGCTTCTATCCAGCTTTGGGGTCCCCTTCTCTGGAGGCAAGAAAGGTCTTTGTTTTCCTCTACTAGGGGTAGCTAGATTCTCCGGCTGGCGCGTGTCATCTAGAATCAACGTAGGAATGATCCCCGGCTACTTCTAGTGTTGGCGTTAGGAGTAGATATATGGTCAACCCAGTTACCACTGCCCTATGAGCTGGATTTTTGTATTCTGCAGACTTCCACGTTCAAAAACTAAAAATTAAAACCTTTAACCATACAGCAAATAATACACACAACCGTGCACACTGCAACTGACCCTCACGCTATGATCACTGACATGCCCTGCCTATACAGCGGAGGTTGGCACCCTAATCAGATAACGAGAGACGTGAGGCGTGAGGCATGGGTCCTCAAGAACATCATCCATTTATGATGAGTATCATCTGACTTTAACTGACACTGTTCTTTGGTATCATATCCTGGGTGTGCAGGTTTATCCATACTGCATTATAACCTTTAATACCATCCTACCTTTATTTATTATAACTGATGTGGCCTCCCTCCTTTGCATATATCAATTAAGCCTTGTGGCTAGATTGTGGTGATGCGGTATTGCATTTATTATAACTGATGTGGCCTCCTTCCTTTGCATATATCAATTAAGCCTTGTGGCTAGATTGTGGTGATGTGGTATTGCTCCATTTATTATATCTAAGTTATTATCTGGAATTATATTTATATGTATTTTATCATATGATTAGGCTCCACCACCACTAGCCACATCTAGAGGTTCTAGGGCTATTGCTAGGGAGAGCCATCGTTGAGTGGGGGCGCCACTTCCGCTGCACAGTAGGGTGCCAACCCCCACAGTTAGGTAGGTGGTCACAGAACAGGTGTCAGTATTAGTCTAGTTTGTTTGCACTGTTTGTCAGCACTTTAGGCACGGCATCACTTTTCTTCACATGGTTTTAACACGCTCTGACAAGCAAAGTACCATGCTTATTTAGTACTTTCCTACCGCGTGAGACTGGGGTTCAATTGTATCACCTATGCTAGTGGCCTAAATAGGAGCCCCAGGACCAGTCGTCGAGGAGCGGGGGCGCCTCTCTCGTTATCTGATTAGGGTGCCAACCTCCGCTGTATAGGCAGGGCATGTCAGTGATCATAGCGTGAGGGTCAGTTGCAGTGTGCACGGTTGTGTGTATTATTTGCTGTATGGTTAAAGGTTTTAATATATGCTTAATAAAAATTTAAGATTTTATCTAATATCATTCTAGTGCCATAAGGTTCTTGTTAGTTTTTGAATATTTTGACCTTATTTGTTTAATTAAGTTTTTTTGAGTTTGAGACTTCCACGTTCCTCTGAGACCCTCGCCATTGGGGTCATAACAGGTTAGTATCTCACATCCCTGGTGTATAGTGGTTTGATACTTGTATCCCTGGTGTGTAGTGGTTAGTAGATCACATCCTTGGTGTATAGTGGTTTGATACTTGTATCACTGGTGTGTAGTGGTTAGTAGATCACATCCCTGGTGTATAGTGGTTTGATACTTGTGTCCCTGGTGTGTAGTGGTTAGTAGATCACATCCCTGGTGTATAGTGGTTTGATACTTTATCCCTGGTGTGTAGTGGTTAGTAGATCACATCCTTGGTGTATAGTGGTTTGACACTTGTATCACTGGTGTGTAGTGGTTAGTAGATCACATCCCTGGTGTATAGTGGTTTGATACTTGTATCCCTGGTGTGTAGTGGTTAGTAGATCACATCCCTGGTGTATA
The DNA here is from genome assembly GCF_051348905.1 of Ranitomeya variabilis. Classification (NCBI taxonomy): domain Eukaryota; kingdom Metazoa; phylum Chordata; class Amphibia; order Anura; family Dendrobatidae; genus Ranitomeya; species Ranitomeya variabilis. Next base: position 1,158,871,648 of record NC_135232.1, read on the forward strand.
GTGGTTTGATACTTGTATCACTGGTGTGTAGTGGTTAGTATCTCACATCCCTGGTGTATAGTGGTTTGATACTTGTATCCCTGGTGTGTAGTGGTTAGTAGATCACATCCTTGGTGTATAGTGGTTTGATACTTGTATCACTGGTGTGTAGTGGTTAGTATCTCACATCCCTGGTGTATAGTGGTTTGATACTTGTATCCCTGGTGTGTAGTGGTTAGTAGATCACATCCCTGGTGTATAGTGGTTTGATACTTGTATCCCTGGTGTGTAGTGGTTAGTAGATCACATCCCTGGTGTATAGTGGTTTGATACTTTATCCCTGGTGTGTAGTGGTTAGTAGATCACATCCTTGGTGTATAGTGGTTTGATACTTGTATCCCTGGTGTGTAGTGGTTAGTAGATCACATCCCTGGTGTATAGTGGTTTGATACTTGTATCCCTGGTGTGTAGTGGTTAGTATCTCACATCCCTGGTGTATAGTGGTTTGATACTTGTATCACTGGTGTGTAGTGGTTAGTAGATCACATCCTTGGTGTATAGTGGTTTGATACTTGTATCCCTGGTCTGTAGTGGTTAGTATCTCACATCCCTGGTGTATAGTGGTTTGATACTTGTATCACTGGTGTGTAGTGGTTAGTAGATCACATCCTTGGTGTATAGTGGTTTGATACTTGTATCCCTGGTGTGTAGTGGTTAGTATCTCACATCCCTGGTGTATAGTGGTTTGATACTTGTATCACTGGTGTGTAGTGGTTAGTAGATCACATCCCTGGTGTATAGTGTTTCACTGGTGTGTAGTGGTTAGTATCTCACATCCCTGGTGTATAGTGGTTTGATACTTGTATCCCTGGTGTGTAGTGGTTAGTAGATCACATCCTTGGTGTATAGTGGTTTGATACTTGTATCCCTGGTGTGTAGTGGTTAGTAGATCACATCCCTGGTGTATAATGGTTTGATACTTGTATCACTGGTGTGTAGTGGTTAGTAGATCACATCCCTGGTGTATAGTGGTTTGATACTTGTATCACTGGTGTGTAGTGGTTAGTAGATCACATCTTTGGTGTATAGTGGTTTGATACTTGTATCCCTGGTGTGTAGTGGTTAGTATCTCACATCCCTGGTGTATAGTGGTTTGGTACTTGTATCACTGGTGTGTAGTGGTTAGTAGATCACATCCCTGGTGTATAGTGGTTTGATACTTGTATCCCTGGTGTGCAGTGGTTAGTATCTCACATCCTTGGTGTATATTGGTTTGATACTTGTATCCCTGGTGTGTAGTGGTTAGTAGATCACATCCTTGGTGTATATTGGTTTGATACTTGTATCCCTGGTGTGTAGTGGTTAGTAGATCACATCCCTTGTGTATAGTGGTTTGATACTTGTATCACTGGTGTGTAGTGGTTAGTATCTCACATCCTTGGTGTATAGTGGTTTGATACTTGTGTCCCTGGTGTGTAGTGGTTAGTAGATCACATCCCTGGTGTATAGTGGTTTGATACTTGTATCCCTGGTGTGTAGTGGTTAGTAGATCACATCCCTGGTGTATAGTGGTTTGATACTTGTATCCCTGGTGTGTAGTGGTTAGTAGATCACATCCCTTGTGTATAGTGGTTTGATACTTGTATCACTGGTGTGTAGTGGTTAGTATCTCACATCCTTGGTGTATAGTGGTTTGATACTTGTATCCCTGGTGTGTAGTGGTTAGTAGATCACATCCCTGGTGTATAGTGGTTTGATACTTGTATCCCTGGTGTGTAGTGGTTAGTAGATCACATCCTTGGTGTATAGTGGTTTGATACTTGTATCCCTGGTGTGTAGTGGTTAGTATCTCACATCCCTGGTGTATAGTGGTTTGATACTTGTATCCCTGGTGTGTAGTGGTTAGTAGATCACATCCCTGGTGTATAGTGGTTTGATACTTGTATCCCTGGTGTGTAGTGGTTAGTAGATCACATCCCTGGTGTATAGTGGTTTGATACTTGTATCCCTGGTGTGTAGTGGTTAGTAGATCACATCCCTGGTGTATAGTGGTTTGATACTTGTATCCCTGGTGTGTAGTGGTTAGTATCTCACATCCCTGGTGTATAGTGGTTTGATACTTGTATCACTGGTGTGTAGAGGTTAGTAGATCACATCCTTGGTGTTTAGTGGTTTGATACATGTATCCCTGGTGTGTAGTGGTTAGTAGATCACATCCCTGGTGTATAGTGGTTTGATACTTGTATCACTGGTGTGTAGTGGTTAGTAGATCACATCCCTGGTGTATAGTGGTTTGATACTTGTATCACTGGTGTGTAGTGGTTAGTAGATCACATCCCTGGTGTATAGTGGTTTGATACTTGTATCCCTGGTGTGTAGTGGTTAGTAGATCACATCCCTGGTGTATAGTGGTTTGATACTTGTATCCCTGGTGTGCAGTGGTTAGTAGATCACATCCTTGATGTATAGTGGTTTGATACTTGTATCCCTGGTGTGTAGTGGTTAGTAGATCACATCCCTGGTGTATAGTGGTTTGATACTTGTATCCCTGGTGTGTAGTGGTTAGTAGATCACATCCCTGGTGTATAGTGGTTTGACAATTGTATCACTGGTGTGTAGTGGTTAGTATCTCACATCCTTGGTGTATAGTGGTTTGATACTTGTATCCCTGGTGTGTAGTGGTTAGTAGATCACATCCCTGGTGTATAGTGGTTTGATACTTGTATCCCTGGTGTGTAGTGGTTAGTAGATCACATCCTTGGTGTATAGTGGTTTGATACTTGTATCCCTGGTGTGTAGTGGTTAGTATCTCACATCCCTGGTGTATAGTGGTTTGATACTTGTATCCCTGGTGTGTAGTGGTTAGTAGATCACATCCCTGGTGTATAGTGGTTTGATACTTGTATCCCTGGTGTGTAGTGGTTAGTAGATCACATCCCTGGTGTATAGTGGTTTGATACTTGTATCCCTGGTGTGTAGTGGTTAGTAGATCACATCCTTGGTGTATAGTGGTTTGATACTTGTATCCCTGGTGTGTAGTGGTTAGTAGATCACATCCCTGGTGTATAGTGGTTTGATACTTGTATCCCTGGTGTGTAGTGGTTAGTAGATCACATCCTTGGTGTATAGTGGTTTGATACTTGTATCCCTGGTGTGTAGTGGTTAGTATCTCACATCCCTGGTGTATAGTGGTTTGATACTTGTATCCCTGGTGTGTAGTGGTTAGTAGATCACATCCCTGGTGTATAGTGGTTTGATACTTGTATCCCTGGTGTGTAGTGGTTAGTATCTCACATCCCTGGTGTATAGTGGTTTGATACTTGTATCACTGGTGTGTAGAGGTTAGTAGATCACATCCTTGGTGTTTAGTGGTTTGATACATGTATACCTGGTGTGTAGTGGTTAGTATATCACATCCCTGGTGTATAGTGGTTTGATACTTGTATCACTGGTGTGTAGTGGTTAGTAGATCACATCCCTGGTGTATAGTGGTTTGATACTTGTATCACTGGTGTGTAGTGGTTAGTAGATCACATCCCTGGTGTATAGTGGTTTGATACTTGTATCCCTGGTGTGTAGTGGTTAGTAGATCACATCCCTGGTGTATAGTGGTTTGATACTTGTATCCCTGGTGTGCAGTGGTTAGTAGATCACATCCTTGGTGTATAGTGGTTTGATACTTGTATCCCTGGTGTGTAGTGGTTAGTAGATCACATCCCTGGTGTATAGTGGTTTGATACTTGTATCCCTGGTGTGTAGTGGTTAGTAGATCACATCCCTGGTGTATAGTGGTTTGATACTTGTATCCCTGGTGTGTAGTGGTTAGTAGATCACATCCCTGGTGTATAGTGGTTTGATACTTGTATCCCTGGTGTGTAGTGGTTAGTAGATCACATCCCTGGTGTATAGTTGTTTGACAATTGTATCACTGGTGTGTAGTGGTTTGATACTTGTATCACTGGTGTGTAGTGGTTAGTATCTCACATCCCTGGTGTATAGTGGTTTGATACTTGTATCCCTGGTGTGTAGTGGTTAGTAGATCACATCCCTGGTGTATAGTGGTTTGATACTTGTATCCCTGGTGTGTAGTGGTTAGTAGATCACATTCCTGGTGTATAGTGGTTTGACAATTGTATCACTGGTGTGTAGTGGTTTGATACTTGTATCACTGGTGTGTAGTGGTTAGTATCTCACATCCCTGGTGTATAGTGGTTTGATACTTGTATCACTGGTGTGTAGTGGTTAGTAGATCACATCCCTGGTGTATAGTGGTTTGATACTTGTATCCCTGGTGTGTAGTGGTTAGTAGATCACATCCCTGGTGTATAGTGGTTTGATACTTGTATCACTGGTGTGTAGTGGTTAGTAGATCACATCCCTAGTGTATAGTGGTTTGATACTTGTATCCCTGGTCCCTGGTGTGTAGTGGTTAGTAGATCACATCCCTAGTGTATAGTGGTTTGATACTTGTATCCCTGGTGTGTAGTGGTTAGTAGATCACATCCCTAGTGTATAGTAGTTTGATACTTGTATCCCTGGTGTGTAGTGGTTAGTAGATCACATCCCTGGTGTATAGTGGTTTGATACTTGTATCCCTGGTGTGCAGTGGTTAGTAGATCAGATCCCTGGTGTATAGTGGTTTGATACTTGTATCCCTGGTGTGTAGTGGTTAGTAGATCACATCCCTAGTGTATAGTGGTTTGATACTTGTATCCCTGGTGTGTAGTGGTTAGTAGATCACATCACTGGTGTATAGTGGTTTGATACTTGTATCCCTGGTGTGTAGTGGTTAGTAGATCACATCCCTGGTGTATAGTGGTTTGATACTTGTATCCCTGGTGTATAGTGGTTAGTAGATCACATCCCTGGTGTATAGTGGTTTGACAATTGTATCACTGGTGTATAGTGGTTTGATACTTGTATCACTGGTGTGTAGTGGTTAGTAGATCACATCCCTGGTGTATAGTGGTTTGATACTTGTATCCCTGGTGTGTAGTGGTTAGTAGATCACATCCCTGGTGTATAGTGGTTTGATACTTGTATCACTGGTGTGTAGTGGTTAGTAGATCACATCCCTGGTGTATAGTGGTTTGATACTTGTATCCCTGGTGTGTAGTGGTTAGTAGATCACATCCCTGGTGTATAGTGGTTTGATACTTTATCCCTGGTGTGTAGTGGTTAGTAGATCACATCCCTAGTGTATAGTGGTTTGATACTTGTATCCCTGGTGTGTAGTGGTTAGTAGATCACATCCCTAGTGTATAGTGGTTTGATACTTGTATCCCTGGTGTGTAGTGGTTAGTAGATCACATCCCTAGTGTATAGTGGTTTGATACTTGTATCCCTGGTGTGTAGTGGTTAGTATCTCACATCCCTGGTGTATAGTGGTTTGATACTTGTATCCCTGGTGTGCAGTGGTTAGTAGATCAGATCCCTGGTGTATAGTGGTTTGACAATTGTATCACTGGTGTGTAGTGGTTTGATACTTGTATCACTGGTGTGTAGTGGTTAGTATCTCACATCCCTGGTGTATAGTGGTTTGATACTTGTATCACTGGTGTGTAGTGGTTAGTAGATCACATCCCTGGTGTATAGTGGTTTGATACTTGTATCCCTGGTGTGTAGTGGTTAGTAGATCACATCCCTGGTGTATAGTGGTTTGATACTTGTATCACTGGTGTGTAGTGGTTAGTAGATCACATCCCTAGTGTATAGTGGTTTGATACTTGTATCCCTGGTGTGTAGTGGTTAGTAGATCACATCCCTAGTGTATAGTGGTTTGATACTTGTATCCCTGGTGTGTAGTGGTTAGTAGATCACATCCCTGGTGTATAGTGGTTTGATACTTGTATCCCTGGTGTGCAGTGGTTAGTAGATCAGATCCCTGGTGTATAGTGGTTTGATACTTGTATCCCTGGTGTGCAGTGGTTAGTAGATCAGATCCCTGGTGTATAGTGGTTTGATACTTGTATCCCTGGTGTGTAGTGGTTAGTAGATCACATCCCTGGTGTATAGTGGTTTGATACTTGTATCACTGGTGTGTAGTGGTTAGTAGATCACATCCCTGGTGTATAGTGGTTTGATACTTGTATCACTGGTGTGTAGTGGTTAGTAGATCACATCCCTGGTGTATAGTGGTTTGATACTTGTATCCCTGGTGTGTAGTGGTGAGTAGATCACATCCCTGGTGTATAGTGGTTTGATACTTGTATCACTGGTGTGTAGTGGTTAGTAGATCACATCCCTGGTGTATAGTGGTTTGATACTTGTATCCCTGGTGTGTAGTGGTTAGTAGATCACATCCCTGGTGTATAGTGGTTTGATACTTGTATCCCTGGTGTGTAGTGGTTAGTAGATCACATCCCTGGTGTATAGTGGTTTGATATTTGTATCCCTGGTGTGTAGTGGTTAGTAGATCACATCCCTGGTGTATAGTGGTTTGATACTTGTATCCCTGGTTACTGCTCAGTTATACTTTTATAAAGTATGGTGCTGATTACAGCTGTCGCACCCTGCGGTCGCACCCTGCGGTCGCACCCTGCGGTCGCACCCTGCGGTCGTACCCTGCGGTCGCACCCTGCGGTCGCACCCTGCGGTCGCACCTTGCGGTTGTCCTGGTGAGCAGTGTCAGGGGTTCTAGATTTCCAGCAGTCGGACCCCACTTATCTAATATCCAGCTGTCCTGTGGATAAGAACTGTTATGGCTGGAATGATTCTGGACTCCGGGGAGCTGGGGAGACAGTGACCTGACTCTGGCATTGTAGAGGGATCACACTAGCAGCTGGGACACATTGCAGCACAGCTGACTCTCGTTACAGTGTACTGGTGGAGAGCGGGGTCTGCAGTATGTGAGCTCCTGTGACTGCTGTGAGCTTTGTCCAGCACCATGTACCAGAGAGATGGCTGAGGCTCCTGACATCACTGCATCCTCGCTCAGCGCTCACATCTTACTCCTCCATCACCTCTATAATTAGCGAATGAAAGGTGATCTTCACACTTCATGTTCTCTACTTGTGAGTTAAAACAAGCGCGTGTGGCCTGGAGAGACAGTCTCCTGTACAGCAGATAGGAGTCCTTGTAACTACATTTGAGTAGTAATGGTGGTCAACCAGATAAGCCTATGTTTCCACGGGCACAAACCGGTAGCGCTTTGGATGTGCTCCCTCCAAAGCGCTGCCGGCTTTTATATGCGCGGTGATTCCGCATGTGTTCATTGAACCGTGCGGTATCACAACGTCCTATACATTGGACGGTGATATTTATCTTGCGGAGACTGAGCGTCTCCACAAGATAAATTGACATGCTGGGGTCTAGAAAGACCATGTGATATTTGTGATGGGGTGCAGAGTGGACATTAATGAGAAAAAATGAACTTTTTTGAATTTACCAAATGGCTGCAATGAAACAAAGAGTGAAAAATGTAAAAGGGTCTGAATACTTTCCGTACCCACTGCAGTTGTAGTTAGGTTGGTTTTCTGGTCAATAATTGGTTGTGTGGATAGTTGTCTGGTTAGTTATTAGGTTGGTGGTTGAGCAGTTGCTCTCAGGTAGTTGAGTGTTAACGTTGGTTGATTGTCAGGTCAATAAACATGTTGGTTGTCTAGTTAGTCATGTGGTTTGTGGTGTGGTTGTCCTTTTTTTTTTGTTTGTCCATGTCATTGTATGATTAGTTATGATTAGTTACTTGTCTGGTTGTTGTCAGCTTGATGGTTGACCAGTTGTTTAATAAGTTCTAGATACAGACCTCATTGGCCTACTGTACATGTGCATCACCATTTATACACTCCATGTCTACCACTGCCAGCTCCTACTGATCAGAGTGACAAAGAAGAAGGAGCGGACATCACAGGGATCATCTGGGAAGGACTTATAAGGCAGTGATCAGTACTCCAGTCATAACCATGAAAATGCTCCAGTGATAATCATCGGAAATCTCCTGTCACAATCATCGGTACTCTCCAGTCACAATCATCAGTATTTTCCAGTCACAATCATCGGAACTCTCCAGTCACAATCATCGGAACTCTCCAGTCACAATCATCGGAACTCTCCAGTCACAATCATCGGAACTCTCCAGTCACAATCATCGGAACTCTCCAGTCACAATCATCGGAACTCTCCAGTCACAATCATCCGTACTCTCCAGTCACAATCATCCGTACTCTCCAGCCACAATCATCGGAACTCTCCAGTCACAATCATCCGTACTCTCCAGTCACAATCATCCGTACTCTCCAGCCACAATCATCGGTACTCTCCAGCCACAATCATCTGAACTCTCCAGTCACAATCATCGGAACTCTCCAGTCACAATCATCGGTACTCTCCAGCCACAATCATCGGTACTCTCCAGCCACAATCATCTGAACTCTCCAGTCACAATCATCGGAACTCTCCAGTCACAATCATCGGAACTCTCCAGTCACAATCATCCGTACTCTCCAGTCACAATCATCCGTACTCTCCAGCCACAATCATCGGAACTCTCCAGTCACAATCATCCGTACTCTCCAGTCACAATCATCCGTACTCTCCAGTCACAATCATCCGTACTCTCCAGCCACAATCATCTGAACTCTCCAGTCACAATCATCGGTACTCTCCAGCCACAATCATCGGTACTCTCCAGCCACAATCATCGGTACTCTCCAGCCACAATCATCGGTACTCTCCAGCCACAATCATCGGTACTCTCCAGCCACAATCAACGGTACTTTCCAGCCACAATCATCGGTACTCTCCAGTCACAATCATCGGAACTCTCCAGTCACAATCATCCGTACTCTCCAGTCACAATCATCCGTACTCTCCAGTCACAATCATCCACACCCTCTTTTCACAGTCGTTGGTAGTCTCTAATCACAATCACGAATATTCTAGCATGAATCTGTTCTCTATTCATAATCATCGTTACTTTTTTGTCTCAATCATTTTTGCTCTTTAGCCAGAATCATCCATATTTATCCACAATCACCCGTACTCTGTAATTACAATTATCTGTACTCTCTATTAACAATCATCCATACTCTCAGAATCATCGGTACTGTCTGTACTGTCTGTAATCACAGTCATCCACACTGTGGTCACAGTCATCAGTCTCTAGTGACTTTCGTCCTAGTCTCGCACATGCTCTATAATGGCGGCTTTCTGCGGCTGTTTATTTTTACACTGATGGAAGATGAAACGGACCTTTAATGAGGAAACTGCCTGAAAAATACATGTGAAGGAATCATTGAAGGCGTCATGAAGTATTGATCACCATGGGAACAGGTAATAATAAGAAAAAAGTGTGTCAGGCAAGATCGCATCAGCAAATCTGAAGAGAGATGATCGTCTTATTACCCTGTGACACGTGTTGTAAAATAGAGCGGTGACGTCCCGTAGTCAGGAGAAGTCTGCTAACTTGGAGGTCAGCAAAAAGCTGTACGATACCTGAACATCTGCGTCACAGGAGTGCGCAAAACTGTGGCCTCCATTTTCAGTATCTGGTGATTGCCTGTCTCCGCCATCATCAGTACCTGGTGACCACACATCGCTTTCATCATCAGTAACTGGCGACCACCCGTCTCCTCCATCATCAGTATCTGGTGACCACCCGTCTCCTCCATCATCAGTATCTGTGACTGCCCATCGCCTCCATCATCAGTATCTGGTGACTGCCCGTCTCCTCCATCATCAGTACCTGTGACTGCCCATCACCTCCTTCATCAGTATCTGGTGACTGCCCGTCGCCTCCATCATCAGTATCTGGTGACGACCGTCGCCTCTATCTTCACTATCTGGTGACCGACTGTCGCTTCCATCATCATAGAATTATAGAATGGTAGAGTTGGAAGTGACCTCCTGGGTCATCTGGTCCAACCCCCCGCTCAAAGCAGGATTCACTAAATCATCCCAGACAGATGTCTGTCCAGTCTCTGTGTGAAGACTTCCATTGAAGGAGAACTCACCACCTCTCGTGGCCTCCTGTCCCACTCATTATTCACCCTAACTGTCAAAAAGTTTTTTCTAATATCTAATCTGTGTCTCCTCCCATTCAGTTTCATCCCATTGCTTCTAGTCTTTCCTTGTGCAAATGAGAATAAAGATGATCCTTCTATAATGTGACAGCCCTTGAGATATTTGTACACAGCTATTAAGTCTCCTCTCAGTCTTCTTTTTTGCAGCTAAGCATTCCCAAATCCTGTAACTGTTCCTCATAGGACATGGTTTGCAGACCGGTCACCATTCCGGTCGCTCTTCTCTGAACTTGCTCCAGTTTGTTGATGTCTTTTATTAAATGTGGTGCCCAAAACTGGACACAGTATTCCAGATGAGGTCTGACCAAGGAGGAGTAGAGGGCAATAATGACTTCACATGATCTAGACTGTATGCTTCTGTTAATACATCCCAGAATTGTATTTGCCCTTTTTGCTGCTGCATCACACTGTTGACTCATGTTCAGTCTGTGATCTATTAGTATACCCAAGGCTTTTTCACGTGTGCTGTTGCTTAGCCCTATTCCTCCCATTCTGTATATGCTTTTTTCACTTTTATTGCCCAGATGTAGTACTTTGCATTTTTCCCTGTTAAAATCCATTCTGTTAGTTGCTGCCCACTGCTCCAGTTTATTTATATCTTTTTGAATCCTCTCTCTCTTCTCTGGTATTAGCTATCCCTCCTAGCTTTGTGTCATCGGCAAATTTAATCAGTTTACCCTGAATTCCTTCATCTAAATCATTGATAAAGATGTTGAACAATACAGGGCCCAGGACAGAGCCCTGTGGTACCCCACTTGAGACATTCTTCCAACTGGATGTACAGCCATTTACGACCACTCTTTGGGTCTGATCACTAAGCCAGTTATGAATCCACCTAACAGTTGCCTTATCCATTCCATACTTGGTCATTTTTTCAATAACGATTGTGTGAGATACTTTGTCAAATGCTTTGCTGAATTCAAGATATACTATATCTACAGCATTTCCCTGATCCACCCAGTCAGTGATTCTGAAATAGAAGGAAATTAAGTTAGTCTGACATGACTCATTAGCTACAAACCCATGCTGATTCTGGTTAATCACTTCATTGTTATCCAGGTCTTGCATACATGTTGTTTAATAATTTGTTCAAAAATCTTTCCTGGTATAGACGTCAGACTCACTGGCCTATAGTTCCCTGCGTCCACCTTCTTCCCCCTTTTTGAAGATAGGAACAGCATTTGCTTTTCTCCAGTCTTCTGGGACTTCTGTTCTCCAAGAATTTTCAAAGATTATGGAGAGTAGTTAAAAAATGTATTATGCTATCTCCTTCAGTACTCTGAGGTGTAATTCATCTCAACCTGGAGACTTGAATTCATTTATGTTAGCTAAGTGTTTCCTCACTATCTTTCTGTTTATAGCTATCCTGGATTCTTCTATTCTTTTAATAGGACAGTGAAGATCAGTTGATGTTACAATTCCTTCCTAAGAGAAAACAGATGCAAAATAGGAATTTAAAAGTTTGTGTCACGCTCACGCCCTGACTGGTGGGCGTGAGCTCGGAGGGTTTGTGGCCCCACTGAGCCACAAACAAGACTACCCTGGAAGGGGCGTGACTATGACAGCTGCCTGGGTTTTCACTGGAGCCTCTGATGGTGAGGTCAGGCTTGTGCAGCAGGCAGCTGCCAGGTGCTACTCCAGGGTGGTGTCTGGCTGTGGCTGCTGATCCCACCTGGGAGACAGGAACACCAGGATTGGTGCGGGCATCAGGCAGGACTGGCAGAAGAGCACGGCTGAAACTCAGACGAGTAGGCTGGCACAGCTAAGACACAGGGCTGGCAGAGACACGGCAGAGAACACAGGGCTGGCAGAGACACGGCAGAGAACACAGGGCTGGCAGAGACACGGCAGAGAACACAGGGCTGGCAGAGACACATGACTGGCTAGGACAGGAACACAGGACTGGAAGGCACGGCAGAGAACACAGGACTGGTTGATGTGGTGTATGAAGGAACAGGTAGGGACCTGTTCACACAGGAGGTGCAGGTACGGATACGTAGTATGGAGGAACAGGTAGGGACCTGTTCACACAGGAGGTGCAGGTACGGATATGTAGTATGCAGGAACTGGTAGGAACCTGTTCACACTGGAGGTGCAGGAACGGATATGAAATATGAAGGAACAGGTAGGGATCTGTTCACACAGTAGGTGCAGGAAAGGAATCAAGCAGAAAGGAATGAGGTATGAAGGAACAGGTTGGGACCTGTTCACACAGGAGATGCAGGTACGGAAACAAGCCAGAAGGAAAGGAGAATGAAGGAACAGGTTGGGACCTGTTCACACAGGCAGAGAACCGCAAGGCTGCGGATAGGAGCAGAAGAGCAGCAAGAGATAGTGTAGCAACAGAAGCTAAGCAGAGTAGAACCGCAAGGAATGCGGAGAGGAGCTGCAGCAAGAGATTTCTGCAGAAGCTAAGCAGAGCGGAGCCACAAGGAATGTGGAGAGGAGCTGCAGTAAGGGATAACTGCAGCAGCAGAGCAGAGCAGAACCGCAAGGAATGCAGAGAGGAGCTGCAGCAAGAGATTACAGCAGCTGCAGAAGCTAAACAGAGTAGAAAGGAGCAGAACCGCAGGAGTGCGGAGCAGAGGTAAAGCCACAAAGGTACAGAGCAGGCAGAGCCGCAAGAGTGCGGAGTGTAACCAGACTGTGAACACGAGGAAAGACACAGCAGCGAAGGAAGCCACAGACAAGGAGACCGAGATAAGACCAAGTTCAGACAAGGAAATGGAACAAGACAAGAAACAAGGACAAAGACACAGGGACCAGGATATTCTGCCTCCTGGAGGGCGGACAAGATCAAGGCAAGAATACAGAGTAAAGCCTCCAGAGAGGGAGTAACATAGAGCAAGGCCTGGCAAACTCAGCAGCTAAGCACAAACTGAGCTAACACATTGCACAGGCCCAGTCCACTGGGTGGAGCTGCACTAAATACTGGAGGCCTCCTGGCAATTGGTCAGGAACAGATTAGACAGATGCACCTGATTCCTATAAGAACCAGAGAGTTCAGGCGCCGGCCCCTATACACACAGCCAGGAAGCATGCAGAGAGCAGAGACACAGAACATGGAGCTGGCATGAAACAGAAACCACACCATGACCTGGAGCAGTGGGTAAGATAGTGTGAGAGATGAGAGGCCATGCCCTGATGCCAGCAGAGTTGTTACAGTTTGGCCTTCTCAGCATCCTTTCTTACCATTTCATCATTTTCATGCTGTAAAGATTCATCTTTGACTTTTCTTTTACTTTTGACATAACTCCACAATTCTTTTTTATTGCTTTTGACGTCTCTTGCAAGCCTTAATTCATTCTCAACTTTAGATAATCTGATTCTTGCCCTGCATGTTCTGCAGACAGCATTATATTCTTCTTTAGATATGCCTCCCTCTTTCCATTTGATGAACATTTCTTTCTTCCTTTTTAGCATGTGTTTAAGTTTTATGTTCATCCATCCTGGTTTCCTTAAATGCTTCCTATTCTTCCCTCTTTTTGTAATTGTTAACGATTGTGCTTTGAGATTCTCATTTTTCAAAATTTCCCATCCTTCCTGGACATTTTTGTCCTTATGGATATCCAATCATTGGATCAGTATCTGGTGACCACACATCAGCTCCATCATCAGTAATCTGGAGACCGCCTGTCGCCTCCATCATCAGTATCTGGTGACAGCCCATCACCTCCATCATCAGTATCTGGTGACAGCCCGTCACCTCCATCATCAGTATCTGGTGACCGCCCGTCACCTCCATCATCAGTATCTGGTGACCGCCCGTCGCCTCCATCATCAGTATCTGGTGACCGCCTGTCTCCTCCATCATCAGTATCTGGTGACCGCCCGTCACCTCCATCATCAGTATCTGGTGACCGCCTGTCTCCTCCATCATCAGTATCTGGTGACCGCCTGTCTCCTCCATCATCAGTATCTGGTGACCGCCTGTCTCCTCCATCATCAGTATCTGGTGACCGCCCGTCACCTCCATCAGTATCTGGTGACCGCCCGTCTCCTCCATCATCAGTATCTGGTGACCGCCCGTCTCCTCCATCATCAGTATCTGGTGACCGCCCGTCTCCTCCATCATCAGTATCTGGTGACCGCCCGTCACCTCCATCATCAGTATCTGGTGACCGCCCGTCACCTCCATTTTCAGATCTATCTCGCTTGCTCTCAGCAGAATCTTCTGGATATAGTATGTTTCAGCGTTCGGCTGTTTCCACATCTTAGGAACTCTTGATGACGATTTGCTATACTTACATTTCTGGCCATAGTGCCATGAAGCCAAATGTGGATCCCATCAATGTCAGTGTGATCTGTCCAGTGCTATTTTGGGTGGTTCTAGCTGCCATTATGTAAAGGATCCAACAATGACTTTTTATGATGGAACAGCAAAAAAAATTAACTAAAAATCAGGTTGTGTAAGCGGTGCTGATGGCGCTGCAGGTTGTGTAAGTGGTGCTGATGGTGCTGCAGGTTGTGTGAGCGGTGCTGATGGTGCTGCAGGTTGTGTGAGCGGTGCTGATGGCGCTGCAGATTGTGTGTGCGGTGCTGATGGTGCTGCAGGTTGTGTGAGCGGTGCTGATGGTGCAGATGGTGCTGCAGGTTGTGTGAGCGGTGCTGATGGTGCTGCAGGTTGTGTGAGCGGTGCTGATGGTGCTGCAGGTTGTGTGAGCGGTGCTGATGGTGCTGCAGGATGTGTGAGCGGTGCTGATGGTGCTGCAGGTTGTTTGAGGGGTGCTGATGGTGCTGCAGCTTGTGTGAGCGGTGCTGATGGTGCTGCAGGTTGTGTGAGCGGTGCTAATGGCGCTGCAGGATGTGTGAGCGGTGCTGATGGTGCTGCAGGTTGTGTGAGCGGTGCTGATGGTGCTGCAGGTTGTGTGTGCGGTGCTGATGGTGCTGCAGGATGTGTGAGCGGTGCTGATGGCTCTGCAGGTTGTGTGAGCGGTGCTGATGGTGCTGCAGGATGTGTGAGCGGTGCTGATGGTGCTGCAGGTTGTGTGAGCGCTGCTGCAGGTTGTGTGAGCGGTGCTGATGGCGCTGCAGGTTGTGTGAGCGGTGCTGATGGTGCTGCAGGTTGTGTGAGCGGTGCTGATGGTGCTGCAGGTTGTGTGTGTGGTGCTGCAGGTTGTGTGAGCGGTGCTGATGGTGCTGCAGGTTGTGTGAGAGGTGCTGATGGTGCTGCAGGATGTGTGAGCGGTGCTGATGGCTCTGCAGGTTGTGTGAGCGGTGCTGATGGTGCTGCAGGTTGTATGAGCGGTGCTGATGGTGCTGCAGGATGTGTGAGCGGTGCTGATGGTGCTGCAGGTTGTGTGAGCGGTGCTGATGGTGCTGCAGGTTGTGTGAGTGGTGCTGATGGTGCTGCAGGATGTGTGAGCGGTGCTGATGGCTCTGCAGGTTGTGTGAGCGGTGCTGATGGTGCTGCAGGATGTGTGAGCGGTGCTGATGGTGCTGCAGGTTGTGTGAGCGGTGCTGCAGGTTGTGTGAGCGGTGCTGATGGCGCTGCAGGTTGTGTGAGCGGTGCTGATGGTGCTGCAGGTTGTGTGTGCGGTGCTGATGGTGCTGCAGGTTGTGTGAGCGGTGCTGATGGTGCTGCAGGATGTGTGAGCGGTGCTGATGGTGCTGCAGGTTGTGTGAGCGGTGCTGATGGTTCTGCATGTTGTGTGAGCGGTGCTGATGGTGCTGCAGGATGTGTGAGCGGTGCTGATGGTGCTGCAGGTTGTGTGTGCGGTTCTGATGGTGCTGCAGGTTGTGTGAGCGGTGCTGATGGTGCTGCAGGATGTGTGAGCGGTGCTGATGGTGCTGCAGGTTGTGTGAGCGGTGCTGATGGTGCTGCAGGATGTGTGAGCGGTGATGATGGTGCTGCAGGTTGTGTGAGCGGTGCTGATGGTGCTGCAGGATGTGTGAGCGGTGCTGAAGGATGTGTGAGCGGTGCTGATGGTGCTGATGGCTCTGCAGGTTGTGTGAGCTGTGCTGAAGGATGTGTGAGCGGTGCTGATGGTGCTGCAGGTTGTGTGAGCGGTGCTGAAGGATGTGTGAGCGGTAGTGATGGTGCTGATGGTGCTGCAGGTTGTGTGAGCGGTGCTGAAGGATGTGTGAGCGGTGCTGATGGTGCTGATGGTGCTGAAGGATGTGTGAGCGGTGCTGATGGTGCTGCAGGTTGTGTGAGCGGTGCTGATGGTGCTGCAGGTTGTGTGAGCGGTGCTGATGGTGCTGCAGGTTGTGTGAGCGGTGCTGATGGTGCTGCAGGTTGTGTGAGTGGTGCTGATGGCTCTGCAGGTTGTGTGAGTGGTGCTGATGGCTCTGCAGGTTGTGTGAGCGGTGCTGATGGTGCTGCAGGTTGTGTGAGCGGTGCTGATGGTGCTGCAGGTAGTGTGTGCGGTGCTGATGGTGCTGCAGGTTGTGTGCGCGGTGCTGATGGTGCTGCAGGTTGTGTGAGCGGTGCTGATGGCTCTGCAGGTTGTGTGCGCGGTGCTGATGGTGCTGCAGGTTGTGTGCGCGGTGCTGATTGTGCTGCAGGTTGTGTGAGCGGTGCTGATGGCTCTGCAGGATGTGTGAGCGGTGCTGATGGTGCTGCAGGTTGTGTGCGCGGTGCTGATTGTGCTGCAGGTTGTGTGAGCGGTGCTGATGGTGCTGCAAGTTGTTTGAGCGGTGCTGATGGTGCTGCAGGTTGTGTGAGCGGTGCTGATGGTGCTGCAGGTTGTGTGAGCGGTGCTGATGGCTCTGCAGGTTGTGTGCGCGGTGCTGATGGTGCTGCAGGTTGTGTGAGCGGTGCTGATGGTGCTGCAGGATGTGTGCGCGGTGCTGATGGTGCTGATGGCGCTCACAGCTCTCTCCTCGGTAACGGGGGTCATTTCTGTGAATATTCCTTCCCGTGATGCGTCTGACGGTGTCACCGGTAAATTGGACATTTGCATTAACTATAAATAACATGAAAGCTTCCGCCATCCAGTGCTGAGATACAAATCCGCTCTCACTCCTTCATCATTCGCAGGCGCAGGAGGAATTACTTATTTTTTTTCTACCTTTTTCTTGAATTTACTGAACTTTTTTGTTGTACTCTTGACTGTGCCGATGTCTCTGGGTCTCCGGTCGGGTGTCATGGGTGAATGGTCCGGAATTCTTGGCTCTGTGTGTTGTAGACGCAGGTTTACTCCAGTGGCCAGAGCTATGCTGTAAAGGAGAAGTGATGCAGTGTAAAGCATGGAGAAGGGTAAACCAGCAGACAGTGGTGGGCGCTGGGTAACCAGGGTGGGTGAGGTTCGGTGACTGACCCCAGTGTGTTCCTCTACAATGGCAGTACACAGCTTTCCTGGGACACTGACCGGATACAGCTGCTTTCTTGAGCCTTGTGTTTTCTCGGGAGTAGGTGGCGGACATTGCTTGCCTGGTCCTCCAGTCGTCATGGTGGGGGGCTGGGATCGCTGTGACAGGAGCCCCCTGTGGTGTCTGCAGGGTGGGGGCAGAGACTTTCCGGCTGTCACCCAGCATCTCGTCTCCCCGAAGCCTCCGCGTCACCCTGCGCCCGCCATTCACTAAGCATTATCCCATAGACCGCTCCTGACACCCATAATGTCTTACAAGACCCCGCCGCCCTCCTCCGCCCCAGATCCTCAGCCCTGGGATGGCGCCTGTACACATTCAGGCTTTATTCTGCTCTCCGCAGCGTTTTCAGCAGTGTGCTGGACCCAACTACCGTACATGCAGGTCACTATCCAAAAATACAAAGATGGTGTCCGTGTCCTCTCCGTTTATTGGTATGACACCTCGGACACGTAGTAGGTACGTAGTATTCTGCCTGTGTACATCACACGCATGACCCACGGATGTAGGAACGAGCTCTCAGGGACGGCGTGACATTTTATAATCCAGCACAAGATTGGTGAGATACGGCTGGAAGAAAGTGACCCCCATCTGATGAGCGGCGCTGACCCTGCGGTCACTGGGAGCCGGCCTGGGCCCATAGCCATCGCTGCCCCGGGCACCGGAGGATTCTGTGCTGCTGCCATCAGCAGATTCTCAGGAGTTAATGGGGTTAGTGAAGAAATAGATGTAGGAAGCGCCACTTATCCCGGCAGTGGGCCCAGATCTATATACACGCCTGGATCACAAGTATCCAGTGCGCTCTGCATAGGCTCCAGGGTAAAGCCCGGCACCAGAAGACAATGCACAACACTTCATGAATTGTGCTCAATAATATATAAATAGTGCTGCCATATAGTGTCCTGTGTATAGTGCTGCCCTATACTGATACTGAAAGCTACACACATACCTAGGAAGAAACCGTACACAATGCTGCCATATAGTGACCAACGAATAATGCTGTGCATTACTAGATCATGGTATACGCCGTGGTGTGTGAGGTCATCGTCCGCCATGGTGTTTGACGTCATTATACTCCGTGGTGTGTGAGGTCATCGTCCGCCATGGTGTGTGACGTCATTATACTCCGTGGTGTGTGAGGTCATTATACGCCGTGGTGTGTGAGGTCATCGTCCGCCGTGGTGTGCGAGGTCATCGTCCGCCGTGGTGTGAGGTCATCGTCCGCCGTGGTGTGTGAGGTCATTATACGCCGTGGTGTGTGAGGTCATTATTCGCCGTGGTGTGTGAGGTCATCGTCTGCTGTGGTGTGTGACGTCATTATACGCCGTGGTGTGTGAGGTCATTATACCCCATGGTGTGTGAGGTCATCGTCCGCCGTGGTGTGTGAGGTCATCGTCCGCCATGGTGTGTGACGTCATTATACGCCGTGGTGTGTGAGGTCATCGTCGGCCGTGGTGTGTGAGGTCATCGTCCGCCGTGGTGTGTGAGGTCATCGTCCGCCGTGGTGTGTGAGGTCATTATACGCCGTGGTGTGTGAGGTCATCGTCCGCCATGGTGTGTGAGGTCATTATACGCCGTGGTGTGTGAGGTCATCGTCTGCTGTGGTGTGTGACGTCATTATACGCCGTGGTGTGTGAGGTCATTATACCCCGTGGTGTGTGAGGTCATTATACCCCGTGGTGTGTGAGGTCATCGTCCGCCGTGGTGTGTGAGGTCATCGTCCGCCATGGTGTGTGACGTCATTATACGCCGTGGTGTGTGAGGTCATCGTCCGCCATGGTGTGTGACGTCATTATACGCCGTGGTGTGTGAGGTCATCGTCCGCCATGGTGTGTGACGTCATTATAATCCGTGGTGTGTGAGGTCATTGTCCGCCGTGGTGTATGACGTCATTATACGCCGTGGTGTGTGAGGTCATCGTACGCCGTGGTGTGTGACGTCATTATAATCCGTGGTGTGTGAGGTCATCGTACGCCGTGGTGTGTGACGTCATTATACGCCGTGGTGTGAGGTCATCGTCCGCCGTGGTGTGTGACGTCATTATACTCCGTGGTGTGTGAGGTCATCGTCCGCCGTGGTGTGTGACGTCATTATACGCCGTGGTGTGTGACGTCATTATACGCCGTGGTATGTGAGGTCATCGTCCGCCATGGTGTGTGACGTCATTATAATCCGTGGTGTGTGAAGTCATTGTCCGCCGTGGTGTGTGAGGTCATTATACCCCGTGGTGTGTGAGGTCATCGTCCGCCGTGGTGTGTGAGGTCATCGTCCGCCATGGTGTGTGACGTCATTATAATCCGTGGTGTGTGAGGTCATTGTCCGCCGTGGTGTATGACGTCATTATACGCCGTGGTGTGTGAGGTCATCGTACGCCGTGGTGTGTGACGTCATTATACGCCGTGGTGTGTGAGGTCATCGTACGCCGTGGTGTGTGACGTCATTATACGCCGTGGTGTGTGACGTCATTATATGCCGTGGTGTGTGACGTCATATGCCGTGGTGTGTGACGTCATATGCCGTGGTGTGTGACGTCATTATACGCCGTGGTGTGTGACGTCATTATACGCCGTGGTGTGTGACGTCATCGTCCGCTGTAGTGTGTGACGCCATTATACGCCGTGATGACGTCATTGTCCGCCGTGGTGTGTGAGGTCATTATACCCCGTGGTGTGTGAGGTCATCGTCCGCCGTGGTGTGTGAGGTCATCGTCCGCCATGGTGTGTGACGTCATTATAATCCGTGGTGTGTGAGGTCATTGTCCGCCGTGGTGTATGACGTCATTATACGCCGTGGTGTGTGAGGTCATCGTACGCCGTGGTGTGTGACGTCATTATACGCCGTGGTGTGTGAGGTCATCGTCCGCCGTGGTGTGTGACGTCATTATACGCCGTGGTGTGTGAGGTCATCGTCCGCTGTAGTGTGTGACGCCATTATACGCCGTGATGACGTCATTATACGCTGTGGTGTGTGACGTCATCGTCCGCCGTAGTGTGTTACGTCATTGTACGTCATGGTGTGTGACATCATTGTTTGCCGTGGTGTGTGATGGTTTAACAAATAGAAAACCCCCATAAAACTCCAATACTTTATTAAATATAACAAGAACACAAAAACAAATAGATAACGCCCTACCTATTAGGTCAGCTAAATTGGAAGGGGAGGGGTGGCAATCCCCCGATAACCCCTTACAAATATAAAATACTAAACAGTATACAAGGTTTGAAGATGTTATAACAAATGTGTTACACACTCATAAACTATAAGGGTGTACAGATATATATAAGGTATCCCTAAAGGCTAAGAGTTGGCCCTAGAAATAAATCTACCTAGATGCGGAGGTTGGCACCCTTAAAGAGGTCGAGAATGGCGCCCCCGCTCGTGCGACGACTCTCTCCCTAGTCTCCTGGCTCCTCCCTATAAGGGATAGAGTGAGAAACAGAACGCCAGATGGCTGTAAATAACTTGTAAAAATATATATATATATGTGTGGTGCCTCTTATATAACGTCTCAGGTCCTCCCCTCCAATGTGCTGTAAGACCCAAGGATAGAGCTAGATATATTAGCATATAACACATACAATGGGGGGCATAAATAATCGGAAAAACTTGTAAAGCAGAGGACACCACAGGCAGCCCTATTTGTTTTCATCTATCTATACTGCCGTATGTTCATCTAATCTCTCCTGATGAACCCAATTATGTGGGGGAAACGCGTCGAGAGTAGTGGTGAGGCATTTCTCGCCTTCAAGTCATCAATGTGAGCCATGATATCTGGACTAGCTGCAGTCTACAACAGATGAGTATAATGTCATCTTGGATTAATGCATCTATTCTATTATGACTTATGAGTATCTGCAAATTATCTGTTCCAGTTAGATGTGGTGTCATGTGGTATATGCATTTTTGCAGGGTCTAATTATCGGTCAGTTTGGTCAGGTTTGATCTTCAGTTTGGTGT
Organism: Ranitomeya variabilis; assembly: GCF_051348905.1. Lineage (NCBI taxonomy): Eukaryota > Metazoa > Chordata > Amphibia > Anura > Dendrobatidae > Ranitomeya > Ranitomeya variabilis. The sequence continues at coordinate 1,158,892,914 of NC_135232.1, forward strand.
CCGCAGTTTTGCAACGTTCTCCTGTGGTGTCCTCTGCTTTACAAGTTTTTCCGATTATTTATGCCCCCCATTGTATGTGTTATATGCTAATATATCTAGCTCTATCCTTGGGTCTTACAGCACATTGGAGGGGAGGACCTGAGACGTTATATAAGAGGCACCACACATATATATATATATTTTTACAAGTTATTTACAGCCATCTGGCGTTCTGTTTCTCACTCTATCCCTTATAGGGAGGAGCCAGGAGACTAGGGAGAGTCGTCGCACGAGCGGGGGCGCCATTCTCGACCTCTTTAAGGGTGCCAACCTCCGCATCTAGGTAGATTTATTTCTAGGGCCAACTCTTAGCCTTTAGGGATACCTTATATATATCTGTACACCCTTATAGTTTATGAGTGTGTAACACATTTGTTATAACATCTTCAAACCTTGTATACTGTTTAGTATTTTATATTTGTAAGGGGTTATCGGGGGATTGCCACCCCTCCCCTTCCAATTTAGCTGACCTAATAGGTAGGGCGTTATCTATTTGTTTTTGTGTTCTTGTTATATTTAATAAAGTATTGGAGTTTTATGGGGGTTTTCTATTTGTTAAACTTGCTATTTTCCCTTTAGATATATATTTTTCGCTGTTAGCTGTGGTGTGTGATGTCATCGTCTGCTGTGGTGTGTGACATCATTGTTTGCCATGGTGTGTGATGTCATCGTCTGCTGTGGTGTGTGACGTCATCGTCCGCCGTGATGTGTGATGTCATCGTCTGCCGTGGTGTGTGACGTAATCGTCCGCTGTGGTGTGTGACGTCATCGTCCGCCGTGGTGTGTGACATCATTGTCAGCCGAGGTGTGTGATGTCATCGTCTGCTGTGGTGTGTGACGTCATCATCCGCCGTGATGTGTGATGTCATCGTCTGCCGTGGTATGTGACGTAATCGTCTGCTGTGTTGTGTGACGTCATCGTCCGCCGTAATGTGTGACATCATCGTCCGCCGTGGTGTGTTATGTCATTATACGCCGTGGTGTGTGAAGTCATCTTCCGCCGTGGTGTGTGACGTCATTATACACCGTGGTGTGTGACATCATTGTTTGCCGTGGTGTGTGATGTCATCATCTGCCAAGGTGTATGACATCATTGTTTGCCGTGGTGTGTGATGTCATCGTCCACCGTGGTGTGTAATGTCATCGACCGCCATGGTGTGTGACATCATGGTTGGTGTATGAGGTCATCGTCCGCCATGGTGTGTGACGATTGTCACCTCATCGTGACCTCATCGAACACTGCATTGTGTGACGTAGTCTGCTGCATTTTGTGATGTGATAGTCTGCCTTTGTGTGTGACATCATGGTCATCTGTGGAGTGTGAGGTCATCGTCAGCCACAGTGTGTGACATCATGGTGGTGTATGAGGTCATCGTGCGCTCTGGTGTGTGACATCATTGTCACCTTATCATGACCTCATCAAATACTGCATTGTATGATGTCGTTATCTGCTTTTTGCGATGTGGTAGTCTGCCGTGGTGTGTGACATCATGGTCATCTGTGGTGTGTGATGTTATCGTCCGCCGTGGTGTGTGACATCATGGTCATCTGTGGTGTGTGACGTCATTGTCCGCCGTGGTGCGTGACATCATGGTCATCTGTGGTGTGTGATGTTATCGTCCGCTGTGGTGTGTGACATCATGGTCATCTGTGGAGTGTGAGGTCATCGTCAGCCATAGTGTGTGAAGGCATTCTCAGCTAAGGGGTTTCATCTCAGTGTGTGGCCTCATTGTGCGTGATGTCATCATCTTCTATGATGTGTGATGTCATCAACTATTGTGGTTCAAAAACAGCAGCAGATGCAAAATGTTTTTGCATCGTGCAAAAATATTGCGACATTTCGTTGCTTGTGGAGTCGGGGCCGTGGTCTGCTGGGCAGTTGCAGAAGTTTTCAGCGCTCTCCTGGTGCAAGGAGCGGACGTGTGACTTGTTTCCTCTCTCTCTTCCTACAGGCCGATGTGGCAGATCGCGTGTGGTACGGGTGATCCTCTGACGTGACAGGTCCACGGTGCCATCGCTTCCATCGCCCTCTGACTTCAGAGATGAGCTCTTCTTGGCAAAGACTGTTGAAGTCTTGCTCTCCCCGCTGTTCTGACCCATCCAGAATCCCCGGTACACCATGACCCTCCGCGCCATCCTGCTCGGTTTAGGGCTGACGGACCAGCACCCTCTTCTGAGCTGAGGCATGGCCTCTTTGGATCTGCCCTATCGGTGTCCAAGGTGCGGTGAGCACAAACGTTTCCAGAACCTGTCCTCCCTGAAGTCCCACCTGGAATTCAGCCACACCTACGAGACCCTCTATGTCTTATCCAAGACCAACAGCATCTGTGGTGCCATCTTCCCCCTGACCAGTGAGACAGCCTTGTTGACCCCTGCCCACCGTAGGGAGGTCTTTGAGAGCACGTCTTTCCAGGGCAAGGAGCAGAGGTTTACGCGGGAATTAGTCCAAGCCGAAGACTGCGGCCAAGCATCAACACATTTCACCCAAGAGGCTGAGATCCCACTAGGTGAGATTTTTAGCAAGACAACCATGGCGTCCCACTCTCCTCCCCCGGCCGCTGTGGCAGCAGCTGCTGCAGCTTCCGCAGCTGTAGACGCTGCCTACGAGGAAGGTCTGGCCAGATTGAAAGTCAGGGCATTTGAGAAGCTGGAAGTGGACAAGCGCCTGGAGAAGCTGACCGAAGAGGTGGAGCAGAAAATCGCCACCCAAGTGGGACGACTGCAGGTGGAGCTGGAAAGGAAAAGCTCAGAGCTGGAGAATGCCAAGAAGGAGAGTGTACGGCTGGGGCTGGAAAAGCAGGAGCTGGAGGACCGGGCCTCCGAGCTGACCAGGCAGGTGGACGT